>NC_051311.1:24995638-25298668 GCF_015220235.1 Choloepus didactylus
ATAGTCATTTGACCCCAGAATGCAGCACATCAGTTAAAGCCACCGCTGTTAAATTATTTTTCTCTGACAGTTCACTAACCACCCCGACTGGATGATGAAGGGCATGTAGCCTAGAGAGGGTTGTGTGCTGTTCATCACACCCACTGGCATCTCTGCCATTTCAGAAGGCTCATTATCCTCTCCCCTAGATCTCCACTCACAGAATTTGCTCCCCACAGCTGGGTGTGGGGCTGACCACGACAATGGTAATCAGGAGAATTGCCATCATCAGGTTTATCGAATTAGAAGCCTGTCTTGGATTTGGTCTGGCTTCAGAGGGGGAAGCTAAAAGAGAAGAAAAGATCCCAAGAATCACTTTAAAGGCTGTTTTGTTTTCCTGGCTCTGATGCCCACACCCCCTGCCCTTTGGAACTCTGTCCATAAACCATGCTTCCTGCTAAGGCACACTGCTTGCTTCTCTTGCCACGATGCTTCTGGAGGTTTTTAAGACCCTAGAGGTACTTGTCCCGCTTTGTTATCCTTGTCTAAATGCTCACTTAGCACTTACAGTCTGTAAAGCAAGCTAGGCTTCCTTCCAGCCACCGCTGGACACATGCCCCAATGCACCATTTGAATAACTGCCCCTGCCCCAGTCTACCTCAGGAAATATGATAGCACTTACTGTTGAAGTGACGTGATTTCTGGAACTTGAATACTGGCATCAATGTTTAGTATTCTCTACTAAAAGTTTCAGGTTCTGCCCTACCCAGATTAGCCTTCCATGTGCATAAAACCAGATCAATAGAGTCTGGTCCTAAGATACTCACGTTGGGTTACACTTCTACAGAAGCAACTGAAGATACTGTGTCTCAGTTTCATGGTCTTCGGTGAAGACTTGGTCATATGAATGAAGCTTCAGCACCATCCTTAGTGGTAATTCTCTTCTTTAAGTAATAGTCTATGAAAAAACAAAATCAGATGTTACTATATGCAGGAATCGTTTGGGAAGTGTGTTTAAAATACAGCCTCTGGGCCTGACTGCAAGAAATTCAATAAGTTCTTGGCTGAGGACCAGGAATCTGTATTTTTAACACATTTCCCCATCTGATTTTTACGCAGGTTGGTAAGAGAACCAGGTTTTCTTGCTATCTGGCACTAACCATGCAGCCCCTCAAGTCCGCAGGTCTGAAATGCCATGTCACGACTAAAGCAGCAGTTTAAATTCTTGCTCTACCTAAGTAGAAATCACCCAAACAGTCCTTTAGTTGAAGGTCTATAGAGAGTATATCTGTATGAGTGATAATTGTAGTCATGCTAATAATTCAATATACAACTTGCTTGAAAGAATGAAACGGCTACTCATTCCATACCCTAAGTAGTTTTCCAGTGGTAAAAATAAGGTACTATAGGCTTGCTTGTAGTCTAAATTTTAGAAGAACGAGTTCAGAAGCATAATATTCTCAATAAAGATGAAAGTCAGAGGAGTCAATTTTTTCTAGAATCTAATTTCCACTGTAGCCTACACTTGGGTATGTTTCTCAAAACCAGGCTAGTTTTGTTCCTTTAATTTCATGAGTTCTGACTTTAGGTCACTTAGCCAGAGTGATGACGCTGAGAATTTATTAAATTCTTTAAAGCATAGCCAAAACTTAGATGTGTAGGGTCTATAATGCTAACAGACAGTATGAGGATGCTGGATACTCTCTAAATATAATGATAAATTAACACTAGAAAATAACTGGGAAGGCCAGACCAAATTCTTATTTTTTTTATCTGCAGAAAGAGTCTGAAACCTTCCTTTAGGTTAAAAAGACACTTGGAAGCAAAGATATGCCCTATGTCAGAACATAAATATTCATTACTTCAAAGCATCATTGTAAACAAAATGATAGAAGTACAAAAATCTACAACCCCCTTTCAGTCTTTATTTTCTACCACTAGAACAACAACAACAAAAAAAAGCTGGTCCCTTGAAAGCATCAAATTCAACCATAAATTTATATCTTTCAACTTTTCCTTTCCATAAAAACTGGTTAGAGGAGAGAACAGAGTACATTGTATTGTGAGAAAAAAAAATGAGTAAAAGTTATCAATGTGCATAGTAACTCAGAAAAAAGGAATGAGATGAAACGTCTTCCCTCATCTGAACCCAAACGAGTTTATTTATGTACTTATGAATTTCTTCTTCAGCCTCAATTATTCCCTTTATTTATTTATTATTTCCCGAATCTCCATGTCAGTCTGTTTTATTTGATGGAAGCAGTGGTGTGAACAGTGTCTACAAAGACTTTGGTCCAAGCAATTAAAACACTTTTACTCCTGAAAGTAAGAGAGGGAAGGCTTTTAAAATCTATTCATAAAGGTTAGTTGCTTTGACCAAGCCCTTCAGAGGTCCTTTTGGGGGAAATTACACCTGTGGCTTCAGTTCTTGCCATTTTTCACAAGCCCAGAAACACTTAACCCATACCCCACTCTATTCCCTGTTCTTTGAAGCAATTACTTCTCAGAGGGTGAAGAAATCATGGGAATACACAATGTAATTGAAAAGAACATTTTTTTTTTGTTTCAGCATTTTATATTAAATTTGGATCAGAGCTCTTGAATGTGAACACATTTCATGCGGATGTTCCAAGAATTAGCCCCAGACCAGGGGACTGAATCTATTAATGCAGGAAGTGCCTCGTTGCAGGACACTAATAGGTTTTTTTTACACAACTGTGTCTGTCCCTTTACCAAACACCAAGGTGACCCCCAGCTGTCTATGACCAGTTTACAGATTGTTTTTCTAATCTCATACTCCTGCTAATCCATCTTACTCACTAAAAGCAGCATCCTAACGGCTATGAAGCAAAACCATTAATTAATATTGCCATAACAAATTAGCGAAAGAGGGGTCCTCAAATTTTAAATAGACTTCAATTAAAAACAAATAGGTGTGGAAATCACATTCACTTGGCTTTGAAATAGCTTAACACTGTCGGTGCCGGGTTACTCTGTTGATGTCCCAGAAGTAGTGGCAGATACTGTTTTCTCCGGTGAAAGGAGACAGCCACTCACACCATGTCCTCAGTTCTGGCGATCCCCCCTCACCTCCTCCTAGCCTCACAAGGGAACAGTAAGTGCTGATTTAGCAACTGGCCATGCTCCAGCCCAAGAAAAGTCCAGGATGATCTCTGAGCTGACGCTTAGTGCTTTGTGGGTCCTATGAGCAGAAGGGGATGATTCCAGATTTCAAATTATCTTCACGAAAAGGGCTGGTGTCTTTACACCTCAGCAAAGACATTCATTCTCATTTCCACACTATCACTGCTGTTTCTCAGATCTGCCTTCCCCTGGTTTCCTTAAGGTGTTGGGATGAGAGTCAGACCTCACTACACTGGAGGTGCCTATTTGGACAGAAGATCCTTGGCTGTGAATTCCCAGGTGACCCTTTAACATACCTTAGAAGAGTGACTCGTCAGTCAAACATGCCCAAGAGAGTGCTCTATTTATCAAGCAAAATACAACTTGATTTCCACATGAGTCTCTAAACTTATCAGTAAACTGGTAGTCTCTGGGGACTTCCCTCTGAGCTTTACAGAAGTTTAGGGAGCACCTGGAACCCATCTTATTTCCCCTGCTCCTCTCCTTTCTCGCTACCTAATTCAAAATTTTCAGCCTTTCCACCACTTTCCCCCCAAAAAGCCCTGAGGTTTCAAGGAAATCAAAAGTATGTCTTCCAATGGACATAGTCTGGACACATGCTCTCAAATCCAGGGCTAATTTTGGAAAATTGGAGGTTATAAAGATGGGGTAGATATCCATGCCACTGACTTGGAAGGATCTGTGAGCAAGCCAGAGCTGTGGTAGAGCACAAGTAACTGGGAAGGATTTCCACTTAATTCTGTGGGAAACAAATATATGACAATTTTCATATTTTAGTTTCAGCCTATGTATAACTGGAATTCAGCAACTTGGGGCCCCCATAAAAGTATGTCTGTCCATTATTAATTTTAAAAAGACAAGAGAATCATACCTTTCAAAAGCCTACAACTGAAGATGGTGGCATAGAGAGGAGTGGAAGTTAGTTAGTCCCCCTGGAGCAACTAATAAACAACCAGGAACAACTAATAAATGATCTGGAATAACTGCTGGGGGACGACTGTGACTGTCCATACATCGTGCATCATCCTGAACTGGGAGGAATGCCTGAGATCGCAGTGTGGAATCTGTGAGTAGAAACTGCAGATCTGAGATGGGAGCCGCCTTCCCCCACAGCAGCCAGAATGGCAAACCCTCACTGTGATAGAGAGCAGCTCTCTCTGAACAAGCAAATATACCTCAGTCCAGCTCCAACTGGGGTTTTAATTGGCAAATGTGGACTGCTCAGTACAAGCTGCAAATCCCCAAGAAACAGACAGAGGTTTTAGTGATGACTCACCTTAAAGTACCAGGGGACTTCTCTGTCTTGGGACAGGGAGCCCAGAGGACTGGGTGCTATCTCTGGCTGACAGGTGAAACTGAGGGCCACAGACTGACCCTGAAAGGGGGTTTTCTGTCCCTTTTTCTCTCTCTCAACCTGAGTGGCTCAGTGGAGAAAGTCTTAGCTGTTTTCAGCTTGCAGTGCTCTGACCCAGACAAGAGTGGAGATAGCAGAGAAACAAAGAACCTATTTAAATGCAAATGAAATCTCCCTAGGAGAGTTATCTTCCCTAAGAGGAAAGAGGTGGTACCCAGCTCTACTACCCACCTTCCATTCAGAACCAGACCCCAAAGACTGGGAGAAAACAGCCATGGGCCACACTTCCTTATACCAGTCAGGAGCTACAGACTGACAGGCGCCACCTGCTGGGCAGTTTAGGAAAAGCACAGTGGCTTGAGGCCTCACAGTGTGCATCAATTTTCTAAGGCACACCCTCAGGGAAACCGGATACTGAATATTTCCTCCTTCTGGGACCTGAGCCTATTCTGTCTGGGAAAACCTGATTGGGGTAACCAAGGAAATCAGATGACTAGACAACAGAAAACTACAACCTACACTAAGAAAAATGACGTTATGGCCCAGTCAAAGGAACAGACTTGCACTTCAACTGAGATACAGGAATTGAAACAACTGATGCTAAATCAATTCAAAAAGTTTAGGGAAGATATGGCAAAAGAGATGAAGGCTCTAAAGAAAACACTGGGCATATATAAGGTAGAAATCGAAAGTTCGAAAAAACAACTGGCAGAATCTATGGAAATGAAAGGAACAACACAAGAGATAAAAGACACAATGGAGACATACAATAGCAGCTCTCAAGAGGCAGAAGAAAACACTGAGGAATTGGAGAACAAGACACCTGAAAACCTACACACAAAAGAACAGATAGAGAAAAGAATGGAAAAATATGAGCAACGTCTCCAGGAATTGAATGAAAACATGAAGTGCATGAATGTATGTGTCATGGGTGTCCCAGAAGGAGAAGAGAAGGGAAAAGGGGCAGAAGTAATAATAGAGGAAATAATCAACAAAAATTTCCCATCTCTTATGAAAGACATAAAATTACAGATCCAATAAGCACAGTGTACCCCAACAGAATAGATCTGAATAGGCTTACGCCAAGACACTTAATAATCATATTATCAAACACCAAAGACAAAGAGAGAATTCTGAAAGCAGCAAGAGAAAAGTGATCCATCACATACAAAGGAAGCTTGATAAGACTATGTGCAGATTTCTCAGCAGAAACCATGGAGAAAAGAAGGAAGTGGTGTGATATATTTAAGATACTGAAAGAGAAAAACTGCCAACCAATAATCCTATATCCTGCAAAACTGTCTTTGAAATATGAGGGAGAGTTTAAAATATTCTCTGACAAACAGACAATGACAGAATTTGTGAACAAGATACCTGCCCTACAGGAAATACTAAAGGGAACACCACAGACAGATAGGAAAAGACAGGAGTAAGAGGGTTGGAACACAATTTTGGTTGGATAATGGTAGCACAGCAATGTAAGTACACTGAACAAAGATGACTATGACTATGGTTGAAAGAAGAAGGTTAGGAACATGTGGGACACCAGAAGGAAAAGGAAAGATAAAGACTGTGACTGTATTACTCTGTGAAACCTAGAGTGCTCAACAATTGTGGTAAAATGTACAAATACATTTTTTCATGAGGGAGAACAAATGAATGTCAACCTTGCAAGGTGTTAAAAACAGGGTGGTATTGGCGGAAAAACATAATCAATGCAAACTAGAGACTATAATTAACTGAAACATTGTATTATGCTTCCTTTAATGTAACAAAGGCAATATACCAAAGTTAAATGCATATAAGAGGGGGACATAAGAGAGGGGTATGGGACTCTTGGCATTGGTAATGTTGTCTGACTCTTTCTTCTACTTTAGTTTAATACTATCTTTCCTTTTGGTGCTTCCTAGCGATCATGTTTTTGTTGTTGTTTTTTGTTTTTGTTTTTTGTTTTTTTCTCTTTCTTTTTTCTTTTTCTTTTGTCTCTCTACCTTCTTTGACTCTTCCTCCTACTTTGTGGAAGAAATGGCGATGTCCTTATATAGATAGTGGTGATGGTGCTGAATACATAAATACGTGACTATACAGGGAACTACTGAGTGTTTATTTAGGATGTAATGTATAGTGTGTGAACAAAACCATCTTTAAAAAAATGGGTTGATGAAGAAAACTTGAGGGCACTATATTGAGTGAAATAAGTCAGACACATAAGGACAAATATTACATGGTCTCACTGATATGAACCAATTATAATATGTAAACTCCTAGACATGAAATATAAGTTACCAGGATATAGAACGAGGTTAAAGAAGGGGAGCAGTTTCTTATTATGAGCAGAAAGTTCAACTAGGTTGAACTTAAATGTTTGGAAATGAACAGAGGTGATGGTAGCACGTTGTGAGAATAACTAACAGTGCTGAATGGTGCATGAATGGGGTGGAAAGGGGAAGCTCAGAGTCACATATGACACCAGAAGGAAAGTTGGAGGTTAAAAGATGGGAATGTATAATACAGTGAACCTTGTGGTAGGGAATGTCCATGATTAACTGTACAAATGTTAGAAATCTCTTTTATGAACCAGAACAAATGTATGACTCTATAAATAGAAGTTAGTAATAAAGGGGCATACAGGGAAAAAAAATACCTATTGTGAACTATATACTACAGTTAGTAGAATTTTAACGTTCTATCGTCAACAGTAACAAATGTTCTATACCAATACTATGAGTCAATAATGGAGGGGGTTGGTTAGGGGTATGGGAGGATTTGAGTTTCCTTTTTTTGTCTTTATTTCTTTTATGGAGTAATGAAAATGTTCTAAAGATTGAAAAAAATATTAATTCTGATGATGGATACACAGCTGTATGATGGTACTGGGGGCAACTGATTGTACACTTTGGATCTTTGGATAATTGTATGGTATGTGAACAATCTCAATTAAAAAAAAAAAAAAACAAAACAGGAGCACATGCCATGCAAGTAAACATTTTCATTCATGTTGGAGCAAATTGGCTTATTATAACTGCTGCTGACCCCTAGCCCAGCCCCATGTCCTCAGCCCCGCCATCCACTGAGCAGTTCTTCCTTTACATTTGTCCACAGTTCCACTGCCCTACCTTTTCTTAATTTTCCCCACCCCAACATGATAGAATTTCATACAGACTTAGCCTGTTTTCCCGCCTAGCCCTCATCCCTTCTTTCATTCAATCTAGTGTCAGGAAGTAGGGAGGGTGAATTGTATCAGTGATTGTTAAATAAATATTTGCTCAGTTAATGAATAAATGAGTCCTATATGTGAGTCTCTGAGTCCCTTGGTTAGACTCTACTCACATGAACATCGACAACACAGAAGTTTGAGATGTTTATTGACACCAATCCTTAAAGAAAACAATATTCCTTGAATCAGTGCCATAGTCCTCAGCCAGTCAACTGAATTGAAACCTAGAGAAAGCACAGACACGCTTCTTTGACCCACAGAACAAGAGCGAAGGTGACTGTAACCACAACCCTGGTGTGTGCCAAGAAAGGGAAAGTCCCCAGAGGTTTACCCACAATGTAGCTTTTGGAGGGTTATTATTCCTTGGGTGTAATTTGTGCTGGTGACTCAGGTCAGTGGACATCACCATCCTTAATACAGTCTTTTTCCCCAGAAGTCTAGAGTGCTTGGTCAGATGTTTTCTTGCTGACAATCATAGAATCCCTAGGGCTCAAGATGAATGAGTCTTGTATTCAAGAATACTTTGGGTATCAGCTCATTAAATGATTCTAATTCCTCAGGGTCACCCCCTCCAGCCGGTTATCTGTACACTCCCTGTTTCAGTTTTCTGGGCTGCTCAAGCAAATACCATGCAATGGCTTGGCTTAAACAATGGAATTTATTAGCTCACAGTTTTGAGGGTAAAAGAAAGTCCAAATCAAGGCGTCATCAGGCTGATGCTATCTCCCTGAAGACTGCGGCATTCTCGAGATGGCTGTTGGCAATACTCGGTGCTTAACTTGTCACATGGTGAGACACCTGGGGGCAGCGCCTGGTGTCTCCCTTCTGTTCTGGGTTCTGTTGATCTTCTACTTCTTGCTTCTTTGGCTTTCTCTGTTTCTGAATCTCATTCTGCTTCTAAAGGACTCCAGTAATAGGGTTAAGACCCATCTTGACTGAGGTACCCACACCTTAACTGAAGTGACCTCCTCAAGAGGTCCTACTTACAATGCTTTCACACCCACAGCAGTGGAGTAAGTTTAAGAACGTGTTTGTCTGGGGTACATGTAGCTGCAAACCACCGCACTCCCCTTTCCCCCAATTTCCCCACATTCAATTCATTCTCTGAACTATTTGCCTTAGAAGGAGGAACAGTTCCTTGCATGCCTTTTTAAAGATTAAAAAAAAAAAAAAATCTTTGTTTTGCTGCAAAAATATGTTTCATTGCCATTCAGCCTTTTGAAGAAAAGGATTGTTCAGCTGTCAGAGTGGAGTCACTTACATTTGCATCAGCATAAAGAGCTCAGCAAATGCAGGCCATGCTATAAAGCCAGAGAGATGGGCACCAGGCACAGGCTTCAGAAGAGTTCCCAGAATTGCTTAGCATCCCTCCTCCTTCCCCAGCTGCAGAGACGAGGCCCCAGTGGACTGTATGTTTGAATTTGGTTTGGATCTGGGAACGTCAGTATTAAAAATGCTAAGTTGGCATGTTAAGTCCTGATCAGAAGAAGCCTAGAGCCTTGGTCTATACCACCTCAAATAAGCATTCTTAGTACTGTGCTGGTGGAATGAGAATGCTTTTTTTGTTCCTGTTAGATATCATGATGGCTTTTACTCCTCATCTCTCCACAACAAGGACACTGTAGAGAGACAGAACCTCAGGAGAACATACTTAGTCTGTCCTCTGCACCAATACCAAGCAATTACAAAATTGAATCAATGCAAAAAAATTGTGTCCATTTTTTGTTAATGGCTTTATCAGTTGAGCCTATCAGTCAAGATGGGCCCACTTCTTTGACCCCCAGGGCAAAGTTCAGGGTGATTTCTACAGTGCAGGCACACACACACATACTATGTGTGCATGAGATATATATATATACATCTATATGTATGTAAATCTATATCTAGAGAGAAAGACTTCGACTCAACAGGAGTCTGTGAAAAAGGATACTTGTTCTCAGTGTCACATCTCAGAAACCTTCTAAACAGTGTTTCCTCCAGTAAGTTTTTAACCTCTCTGTACCTCAGTTTCCTCATCGACAAAGGGTTGTTTGGAGGATTAAGTGTTTACCACAATGCTCGCATAGAGTAAGTGCTCAATGATTGTTAGCCGCTATTTGCATTATTATCATTATTATTATGACATAGAGATTGGATTCTTTAAGACAGTTTCTTCCTGCACAAATGCCTCTATTAAAAAGCAAATAAAAGACAGAGTAGAACATACTGTCACTATTACTCAGTTGTAAAGGCCTTTTCTAGACAAAGATGGTGAGGTTTGCCTGGAATTCCCAGGCTCCTTGCAAGTGGGTTGTCAGATAAAATAATGACATACTTATGCCGGAAAACTATTCATTGTTTATCTGAAATACAAATTGGACTGGATGTCCTGTGTTTTTATTTGCTAAATCTGACAACCTACTTGCAGCTACAAAGCAAGAGGTGGTGTAAGGATGCTGATGCCATGGAGAGTGAGCCCACTTTGAGAGGAGTAGGGATGCTAGTGACAAACCATCCACAGCTTTCCTCAGCAGTCTCCCTGGCCCCTCCTGGGAGGGCACAGAGAAGTCACCAAATGTACCAGGGGACAATAATAATTGGAACTTTTCCTGCTCCCTCACTCAGATGTTATGTCCAATCTCATTCACTTTGTAAATCTATCTGGTGGCAGGTGATCATGAGAGTAACTAGTACTGAAACAGGTTAGGACTTGAGAGATTAAATTTAACATCCTGAATTCTATTCAGAACCTCTGTTCATTTGCTGCTGTGAACTCTTTTATCATCTGCCCTAACATCTACTGTTTGATTTCACTTAAGTATAATATTATAAAAGGCTTGATGTAGGTTAAGCCCTAGAAAGAACCTTCTGACAGTGAAGCCCAAGGGATCAGTTATTAGAAACTAATGTGAAATTTCCCTCATTGCAATGATCTTAGTATCTAAACTTGGGTAAAGGATTTAATAAAACCTGATCATTTAGGTATCTAGCCTTTCTAATGCCATAAATCTGTAATGACTAAGGGAGAGAGCAAGGAAATGCTGATTTTTAAAACTGGCTTGTCCAAAGTTAATTCTCATTTCTTAGAAGCTGCAGTGGATTGTTTTGCTGGCACTTAGTTTGAGGAGGGTGAAGGGAAGCAAGACAGAGGAAAAGCACGTGGCTCTTTTATCCAGAATAAGAGAATGCAGATAATAAGAATACTGACTAAAATTGCATTATCCTCAGCTTATACTCCAGACTTGGAACACCACCAAAAAAATAAACATCATCAAATCCCTGAGCTTCTCTTGCTGCTTTCCTGCATCAGATAAGAGCCTGGAAAGCTTCAAACACTCAAGGCAAGTTGGACCTCATAAAAGCTTAAGACTTCCTTGGATGTTGGTAACTGGATGTCAGTAGATTGTATGTGAAGTTCTCTTTCTTATTTTCTACCTAACAATCCCTGGGATGAGTCTATTTTCTGGAGCAAGGCTCAAAATCAAGCTCTGAATCTAAATCTCTACCTGGTTGGAGTCCTTGGGAATGCTTTTCTCTTTCGAGAAGCCTATCTGCCTTTTTTATAATTACACTCCCTGCACATTTGTGACCACTTTACCCAGTTTTGAAGCGTTAATTATTCAAGCAGCTTCCTTCTTTCAGCACCTCCTGCTGTCTAGTCCCTGGCTGCTGCTTTGGTTTTGTGACCACAGACGCCCTCTTGTGGTACACTGCGTGAGTGCACATAGAACGCCTCAGCAGAGGTGGAACGTAGTGGAAGAAAAAACCCTCCTATGGTTTTAGCCATCCCCGAACATTTATTGAACTTTCTTCATATCTTTGTTTCCTTAAAAGAGGCACTGATGGTCACAACCATAGTAATATATTGCTTCATTGTTATTACAATGAAAAAAAAAAAAAACCTCCCTAAATGAAGGTATTGAAAGTTTGGTAGATGCTTAAACACAAATTTACGCATAGATGAGGTGACTTAGAGCTACATCCCTCAAAAAAGCATGTTCTTAAACTTAATCCATTCCTGTAGCTGTGAAGTCTTGTAAATAGGACCTTTTGATGAGGTTACTTCAGTTAAGGTGTGGTCCAAATGAATCAACATGGGTCTTAATCCTGTTACTGAAGGCCTTATAGGGAAAGCCACAGAGAGAGAGAAAGTGACAGGGAACGGCCAGAACTGGAAGTCAACGGAACCCAGAAGAGAAAGGAGAAGCCAGGAGAAGCTGCCATGTACATTTCCATAGGACAGAAAAGCCAAGGACCAAGGATTGCTGATAGCCAACCCCAGAATTCCCCAGTCTTCTGGGAGAAAGCATCACCTTGATGACACTTTGATGATGCCTTAATTTTGGACTTTCTCCTAGCCTCAAAACTGTGAGCCAATAAATTCCCACAGTATTTGATTTAGCAGCCAGGAACTAAAACAATAGCCTATCCACATTTCTTCCCACTAAAACATGGCTGGTGCAATTTAAGTTTGAATATTTAACAAATATGCACTTAAGCCTTTTATGTTTCCAGTGCTATGTTTAGCATTTTCAAATATAGTTCATATGACTGTTAATTAAGCAGGTCTAAAAGCCAAGTTTACAATTTGTCTTATTATTTTTTAGCTATGTTTTAAATGATGATGATGATCTGGTAGTAATATTAATGGCTAATTATTATTGGGCACTTACTGTGTATCAGATATAATTCTGAGTACTTTGTTATATATAAAGTACTTTATATATAATAATACATTCAATCTTCATTTTAAAAAAATCACACAAAACCTTTAAGGAGGCACTACTTGACTCCCAGGTTACAGATGAGGAAATTGAGGCACGGAAAGGTCAGTCCCTTGTCCAAGTTCCCCTAGCTAGTGAGTGGTAAAGCTGGAAGTGTGGTTACTAAAAAGTCCAGCCGCCAGGCACACTTCCTGCAATAGTGAAGCACTCTGTAGGATGCCAGCATCCCAATCCTGCTCGCCTCGGCTAGTTTTTACAGGCTGATTAAGGAAAGGAAACATACTTAATTTTTAAAAATAGTTTGCAACTTAGCACCATGGGAGTGACATGCAACATGTTTGCTAGGAGTTCCAAGCAGGGAGAAACCATTGGGGGCTGGGAAGCAGGACGGAGGTTATTGGTTTTGAAAGATTGTAGAATTTGAATATGTGCGGGGAAAAGATAGGCATGCAAGGACGGGAAACCCTGAGGGGAATGTGGGTGCCTTGCTGCAGGCAAACTGGGTGAATGGATGGGAGCTCCCGGTGAGATCTCGGTTGCAGGAGGGAAGCTTGGAGAGGGAGGGCAAGGCATGGTGCTAGAGGAGCTCACTCGGTCCTTCGTGTCAGCGTTGTCATTTCTTTGCAAGTGCTGCCCTGCGGCCCCCTCCCCTGCCTTCGACGTGCTGGGCTGGAGAGGCTGTGCTGAGTCCCAGCTCCCGCTGGCTCCTAGATGGAGCGGGAGGTGGGGGCGGGATGGTGCACGCCAACAGCTTCCCACACAAGGAAGATCACTTTTGTCAGCAGAGAATCTGTGGCTTCACTTGGATAGAATCAGACTTTGTCGGCTGGTCGGGTTCCCCCTCCTTCCTTTGAGGTTCATTGTTACACTGAAAAGGAGAGAGACAGCAAAAAAGAGAAGGCAAATGGGAGCATGCCAACATTTAAATGAGCCAGAGAAAGCAAAGGAGAACAGCCAAGAAAAGAGAAAGAAAGAGTCACAGTGTCACAAGAAGCCAGACAGAGAACAAGGAAGGAAAATGCACAGGAGAATTTCCAAAAAGTGTCATTTGGCTTTCCCAAACCCAGAGGATGTTCCCATCAGGGAAGAGCCCCTACTTCTTTAGAGACTTCAATTTCCCTCACCCAGTTGTGACCAAGCCTCTTTCTGTCCTTTCTCTTGGAGCTCTAGTGACATGTTTTTCTACTTTCATTTGCACATGTACATATGGTCCTTTGCCAGTGTACCCATGAGATTATAAGCATGTTGGAGGTAGACCCATGTGGTTGCATCTTCCGATCCCTTAGGATCCAGCAGGGAATTCACCAGTAATGCTGTGGGCTTAATCAGGGCTTTTGATGGAAATATCAGCAATAGGAAGACTCAGAATTTTTAACGATATGTGATGAAGAGCTCAAATTGAGTCCGAAAGTTAGCATTCTGAATCTGAATCCTCTTCCTTGTCTTTCCCTACTTTGGGGACTTCACAATCATTAAACTTCTTTGTCTTCCCAGTGTCAGTTCAGGTTCCCTAGGAAACAGATGTGAGACAGAGTTTGGAGTGCAAGGGGTTTGTAAGGGCAGTGGGGAAGTGTTACACCTGTGAGACATAAAGGAGGAAGGGCTCAGGGCCCTTGGGGGTGACCTGCCTGAGTCCACTTACCAGCTGTGTGGCCTGAGTTACCTGTGCTGTGCCTCAGTTTCCAAACCTATAAAATGGAGTGATAATACAAGTAGCCACTTCACACAGCTTGGAGAAGTAAATGAGTTAATGCATGTAAAGTACTTTGAATAGAATCTGGCACAGAACAAGCACTTTATAAGTTTTTATTATTCTTATTCTAGGAGAACTGTGAAAATGTGTGACTCAGTGGACCAGACTGAGTGATGGGAGGAGGAGAGGAAGGAATGAGAGGGATTTACATTAACTGTTCTATTCCCTTTTCAGGGGTAGAGAAGGAGAGGGAGAAGGAGGAAGAGGAGGAGGGAGGAGGTGGGGAGGGGAGGGAGAGGGAAAGGGACAAGGAAAGAGGGGTAGGGGGAGAGCAGGGAGAGGGAGGAAGGGAAGCTTCTGAAATGTCAAGAGACAGCAGCGTGATACAGTGGCTGGAAAGGTGGAAAGCTGGGGTCTTGTCCAGATTTAGCCAGTAATGGGTGGTCCCCTCGGGCTTCTCTGGGCTCCAGTTTCCTTGTCTCAAAAATAAGACTGTGCTTAGACGTGCATTTCCAGCTCTTACATTCTAAGAAAACAAATTCCAATATAAGATACCCCATATGTCAACATAATATATACAATATGGGTACAATATGCTAACAGCAATGTATTTGATAACATTTAAAGAGCAACAAACACAAACACACCACCAAGTTGACATGCAATCTGTAACATTTTCCCCCAAACCAGAGCTTATATTTTCTTACTCCACTAGTGTTTTCCATTAAAATGTAGCTTTCTAAACCAAAGTAAAAACTGAAGACACCTGGCAGATAGAAGAAAGTTGGGATAACGCACTCTGAGCTGTTCACTCTCAGCTCCTCAAATAAATGCCATTGCTGACTGCATCAAACAGAGCCTTCTCTACTCTTACATGGGGTCCAGAGAGGGGAATTGGACCTGAAAACTTAGCAAGTATCTTTGTATCACCAACCCCTTTTCTCTCATCTTTTCCTCCTTAGCACACACAGGATTCTTTACCTGGGTTGGAGATTGGCTAAATGTTGTCAAAATCTGTTTAAATATATCTCTTTGTGAGGAGTTTCATCTCTACCTACCCCTCCAAATCCTCCCAGAGCATTCTGGAGTGCAAGGATGCAGAGCCATGTTCAATCCAGCTTATGCCTCTTATAATCAACTCCTCTCTTACATGGACCACTGCTTTTTTAAATAAAATATGAGTACCCCAGTTCTCCCAGGGTTGGAGTGAACGCTTATGTTCACAGCCTTTGCTTTTCCTTTATGTCTCAGGAGGGTTAGAAATCTGAAGCTTTGAGGGAAGGAGGGGCAGAGTGGGCTGGTGAGAGAAATCCTAAAGATTTGTTAGAAATGAACTCATTATTTCCGGATCCCAATCTTGCTCTCTTTCTCCCTCAAATTCTTGTCACCCTTTCATCTCTCTGCCTCTCAGTAAATCTTAGAGCTTAATGATGCATGGAAGAGAATAAGATGCAACAATGGTTTGTAACAGTAGCACTACAATTAAACATTTTTCAAATGTATTTTTCTAAATTAATACACTCAGTGGAATTGTAAATTCACTCAAGTACTCAAAATTAAAAGCATACAGAATAAAAATTACTATAGAAACACCAAGCATGAGACAGAATTTTTTTAAAATACAGGACATTTTTCCTTTGATCATGATTATAAAAATTACAGTGATTAATAGCTGGCCTCCACTTAAGCAGTATAAGACTTTATTTTGTTTTAACCATGTTTCATTTGTGACACTTTCAGTAAAATGAAAATTGTTTATTAAAATGGCTCTTGGGTTGCATGGCTATGGGTATAGGAGTTTTATCTGGTTATCTCAATTGAGAAATCCCAGTGAATATATGTCTGTAAAACATACTTCTTGGTCTCTAGCACCCATACAATATTGTTTTGGATTTCAATGCCAAGAAATAAGAATATGAAATGCTAAAGAACAGGCCAGGAGAGTGGTCAGAGTGGTGGAGGTGGTATGGCCTTGACCTAGCCATGAAGTAATCACCCCGACCTGCACCCCTGAGAAGAGGAGGATATCAGGAGGCCTGCAGGCCTTAATTGTCCTAACAATCAGTGTCACACAAGAGCCTACTTCAGTCAAATCACAGCGTCAGCTCCTTCTTCCCAGCCAGCTCAATGACAGGACAAGGCCACTGGGAAGGTTGTGTGCATGATGGTGGCATGCCTCAGCTAAGGTAGGCCCTCTCCTCTGGGTCCCTGATCCTGGAACCATACCAAGTGCTGGAGGGAATAAGTGCCCCCAGGATGAGGACACAAGCATAATTAGCTACAGTAGCAAACTGGGCTGTGATCACTATTGTAATAAGAGTGCAAACAAAACTTTGGACTCAAGGATAAAGCATCACAGAGAAGGTGACATTTGAGCAGAACCTTGAGGTTTGACTTCTAAGTCTGGAAACCTCCCTCAAGAAAAATGGAACTGTATGAGAAAAGGCATGGAAGGAAGATGTGTGTTATAGCCAAGGAGTGATGGAAGTTTGGTGTACTGAAACTAAATTCCCATTGGGGATGAGAAGAAGTGGAGAGAAAGGACTGGTAGGGCAGTTTGATGGCAGGTTGTGAAGGTCCTGAGCATCGTTCCAGAGAACTTCAGCTATATTTCGTAAGCCATGGACAACCCCTGAAGAATTATGTGCAAAGGAGTGACAGTGATTTGTACAGGTGGAGTAGTGAGGCAGGAATTACAAGTTTAGTTTTAGGCAATAGAGTTAGAGATACCTGTGAGACAACCATCTGGAGCTCTCCTGCTGTTGTTGGTAGCCTCACTGGGAGTTGGATAGACTTGAATTTATATCCATCTCCATCTCTCTGAGTTTCTCAATTTTGTAAAATGGGCAATTTTCCCAAAGGAAGGAGCTTCTTTGAATACCTACATAACATGGGAGAATAGAGATAGGATGTTGAAGGCAGTGATGTGGTGAGACTCAAATGAGATAACTTATATGAAAGTGTTCCCTAGATTGGGAAGTTTGATTCATATTGATATGTGGGCTGATGGTGGATGTCATGAATAATAGCAATCATGAAATTTGGCTCTGGAATGTAGGAGAGAAGCCAAGGTCACCCAGACCACAGCTTGTTTTTGCAGAGTGCCTGCCTCAGTAGCAGCCTATCAGGTGAATAAATTAATACCTTTTTGGTACCAATAAATCGTACTTTGTATTTTACTTCTTACCCTGGAAGAGAATAATGAGGAAGAAGTTATGAATTTAAAACTTAAAAACATAATACTGTGCTAACATGGAAAAAACAACTAGCAGATTCAAGTTTGGATCCTGGCTCTGTCATTTCCTAGCACAGAGATGTAGGGCAAGTCACCAAACCCTTGGTTACTCATCAGTAAAATGAGGATGGTAACATTGACCTCCTGGGGTTACTTGGAGGCTCAATGATATCAAGTATCTCACAATATCCGAATACAGAAATGACTCAGTAAACATCAGTTGCTTTCATCTTGACCACCATTCAAAGCAGCTGTTGCTACACACTATATCTCTTGGGAAGAAGTTCTATGAAAGTCCCTGTTTTAGTTTCCTTGGCTGCTCAAGAAAATATCAAGCAATGGTTCAGCTTAAATAATGGGAATTTATTTGCTCCTGGTTTTGAGGCTAAGAGAAAGTCCAAATCAAGGTGTCAATAACATGATGCCTTCTTCCCAAAGACTGTGGCATTCTGGGGCTGGCTGCAGGTGATCCTTTGTCTTTAGCTTGTCACATGGCAAAGCATATAGCAGCATCTCTTGGTCTCTCCCTTCTCTTCCGGGTTCCATTGATGTTCAGCTTCTGGTTGCTTCTTCTGTGGATTTTCTCCTTCTGTCTGAATTTCATTCTCTTCTAAAGCACTCCAGTAATAGGATTAAGACCCATCCTGACTGAGGTGGGTCACACCTTAACTGAAGTAACCTCATCAAAAGGTCTTACTTACAATGCGTTCATACCCATAGGAATGGATTAGGTTTAAGGACATATTTTTCAGGGTACATACAGCTGAAAACCACCATAGTGCCCAAAGATCCATCCTGCATTTTTTTACCTCCTTCTGGAAATATATGTAGTATATTACACCACAGCTACCTGTTTCAAATACTGGCTGGTCAAACTCAATTGCAGCACCTCTTCCATCTTGAACCCAAATGTCTCTTCCTTTTTTACATTTTATTACAATTCTC
Source organism: Choloepus didactylus (assembly GCF_015220235.1). NCBI lineage: Eukaryota > Metazoa > Chordata > Mammalia > Pilosa > Megalonychidae > Choloepus > Choloepus didactylus. Next base: position 25,013,909 of record NC_051311.1, read on the forward strand.
TATTAATTAACTTTAATTCCTCAGGACAGCAGTGGTAATTCCCAAAAAATACCAAGGAAAAATTCTGAGCACTGCTCTCCTTTCCTCTAATAGCACTTCACCATCATACTGTAGGAGCCTGGAAATCTTTCTAACCATGTCTAGTAAAGTTTATCTGACCCCAGAAAATACCTCAGGCTCTAGTAATTTGGGACTACTCAACAAATAAACATATTTCTTTGTCTTATGACTTGACCTTTTGGTTTTGCCCAGGTATCACTCTCAGAAACAGAATCAGTATTACAATATATGGCATTTATAGAGACAGGCAAGTCAAAAATCCACAGGGCAGGCTGGCAGACTAGAAGCTCAGCCAAGAGCTGATGTTGCACAGTCTTGAGTCTGAAATTTGTAGTGTAGGCCAGCATGCTAGAAACTCAGACAGGAGTTGATACTGTGGTCTTGAGGCAGAAAACAGGGAAAATTGTTGTTGCTCTTAAGGACTTTGACTGAATGGATGAAGCCCATTCACATTTTCAAGGGTAATCTCCTTTGCTTAACTCAACAGATGGTGGATATTAACCGCAAAATACCTTCACAGCAACACCTATATTAGTGCTTGATTGAATAATTTGGTGCTATAGCCTAGCCAAGTTCACACATAAGACTAACCATCACAGCAATTAACTGTAGAATTTAGAAACATTAATCAGTCCCATTATTTTACAGAAATTCCCAATCCTATGGAAGTGAATGACTTATACAAGGGCTCATGTCTAGTAGGTGGAATAATCATGACGAGGACCCATTGTTCATTTATTTACACAAGGATGCCACCTATGAAACTTAGATTTTATGAGGAGGCTGTCTGTGTCTTTGGAGGAAGAAAATCCCCGAACTATACATCTTGCTTGTAGATATCATTTTTATTAAACCTAGAAGCATGTTTTATCATCAGTTTATTCTTTATTATGTTGGGAAACAAATGGATCATAACAACATTCTGTTTTTGGATGCCACACAGGCAAATGGCATCTTTCTCTGTCCAATTCCAACGTCCACAAAACAAAACAAAGTTCTGACCCATTGTGAGAAGATATCTAGCTGAAATCTTGACATCTAACTGAAATCTTGGGTTTGCAGAGACTGCAATTTTCTTTTTTACTTTTTTTTTTAAACACATAGGGCTTTTAAATAAGGAAATTCTAATATTTTCCTTCCATATTCCAATATGCGTGCTTTGTGCATTCCCTGCTTTGGAGGTCACTCTCTTACACAAGTACAACTAAGACATTTGTTATTGGGATAGATAGACTTAATTTTTTTTTAAAAAGGGCTACCTTTAAAGTCAGAATAAAAATGGGAGAGAATGATTGAGAGGATTCATAGTGGCAAAACACCTCTTTTCCAAATCAACTTCTGATCCAATTGAGATAGAGGGATAAGGCAGAAGGAGCTCACAATGTCAGCTTGCCACTGATAGAGATGTTGGAGATGGGGCTTAGGTGTCAGGTATGGGGCAGACTTGCCACCTGTCACAGACAGAGCTGGAAACCGCAGGGCTTGCCTACAGAGACAGGACCTTTCTGCTCAACCTATCTCATGTTCACGAGCAGTCTAGAGCACTTGCTTTCTACTGGCCTGAGATCCCTTAGTAAAAAGAAAAAGGAAAGAGGAGACTTACAAAACTTGCCAATCAGATGAACCACACCTCTGAGTGAGGACCGAGGGGACGTACAGAAACTAGAAGTGTTACTCCAATAACAGTCCCTCCTTGTGACGGAAACATTTGGAGTGGGGAATAATCGTTCCTTTGAACCATTTTTTGATTGCAGACATTTAATGGGAGGGGAGAATGAAAAGCAAGATGTGATGTGTTTATGACTAAGAGCTTTTAAGTAAAAAATATCTCAATTTGAGCCCTGGTGCTGCCAGTAACCACTTGTAATACTTTGAGCAAGTTACCTCACTTGTCTCCTTGAAATGGGAATGTGAATAAAGGGTCTATATCAAAGGTTTGTTTTTATGATTAAATAACACAAATCCTGGCAAATGATAAGAATTTAAGAAAAGTTAGATATTTATTATCATTATTTTTACTTTAACTGCTTATATTTGAGATTAAGCAGGAGAATAGGGTCTCAGAAGATGGGTCCCCTGGCAGCACTGTCCCCAGGACAACTGAGTTAGTGGCAAGTCACACTGTGTGGACACTCCTGCCACCTTCCATGGTTTTATTCAGGCTAAATTCAGGCCAAAATCTCGCCAAAAGCAATACCTTGATCAATAGAGCCTGTGATGTGAACATCAAGAGGAGCAGCTTAGAGGGCACAAGTGTTGCAGTGGAAAAAAAAAGATCATCAAAAAACTACATTTGGCCTGAGGGAAATAGCATGTGGGGACAGGTGGTTTGCTGCCTGATGCTAACTGAATCCCAGACCAATGTTGTTTGCAACCTATTTCAGGCCACGGAAGACATGATGATCAATAGTTGCATGCACGATGTGCTCTCTACATGTATGACTGGATTATCAACAAACTCACTGTAAGCCCACCTCTTCCTTACTCAAGAGACTATGTCAGAATACAAGAGAGTAAATGTGATGCTGTACAAAGAATAACTTTGAAACTATCACAATTTGCATGAAAAGTAAATCCAAATTCTAAATCTTCTGTATTTTATTAGTAGTAACAAATTACTTTTTAAATATCCACAGTTGATCACAGGTAGGATAGTATTGCTATGATGGAGTTGAGATTATCTGTCATAGACGGGTGCCCCTCTATCCTTCTTAGCCCTCTAGGAACCTTCAAAGAACAGGGACCAAAACAACCTCTGTCAACTTTTATGCTGGTAATAATTGCTCAATTGTTCAACGCTAGAAAAGTTCTGTTTCCTAATGGAAGTAATGATTCGGAAAATGTTCAAAGTTTGGCATGAATCCAGTGTACACTTGATTGGTTGATGTGTTTGCTGTATTTGGTTTTGTTTGACTGTCTGTTATTAATCCCTTTTGTAGCCAAAGTTAATGTGAGGAGGTGGAAGCCAAGGAGGAAAGTGAGCCAGCAACGGTATAATCTTAACATCTTTACAAACTGTTAAATGAATGAATAGAAGATTCTGATTGACTCACCCGTATGAAAATGTCAGTTGATAGGAATGTGACTAAGTAAAGATGACTTCTATTTATGTTTCTAAGAGATTAGGGTCCATAGAAGATAGAGGGAAGAAGCTTCACCACTTGCAAATGCACGTACTCTTTTTAAGATACAAATTTGATCCACTTTTTCAATAGGAGAGCAAGCTTACCTTTGAAGAAAGGCTGTTTCGGGCTGGGTGTGGTAGATCACTGCCCAAGCGGGAGTACCCATCCATGGGTGGAAGAGGAAGACACTGCCAATGTAGCCAGGCATACGATTATGCTACCAGGCTAGTGTTGAGGCTTCCAGGGAAGAAAGGTACTGACACATGGGAAAAGCTGAGGGGAATTTGAGGAAAGTTTTGTCCTATCCAACCAAGAATAAGAAAGGATCTCAAGAGAGAAACGATACTTCCAATCCAGAATGTGTGATCCTGCAGAGACTGCTGGTGATTGGAATGTGGAGATAAGTTGGGAATATCAGCCCCTAAGGTCCAAAGCTACTAGAAATGAAACGGAGGTCAGCAAACCAGCAGGTACCACAGCCTTTCTGGCTTTAGGGTGACGGGAGCCTCAAATTTGGGAAAAGGAGCCTGGTGCCCTTCCGTCACTCCCTTTTTAGAATCTAGAACTTGACTGGCTGGAGAAGAGAGGAAGGCAAATGCATCTCTCTCTTTTTTTTGGCTTAGAAATCCCTTTTGCACTCCCTACCTCTCTACCCAGACATGCTGAAACTTCAGGAAGCAATCCTATAAACTTGGGCCATTAACTGGCTCTCATTAGAGCTACATTTTCATTCATTTTGTTTTTAGATTTATTTACTGAACAGACACAACTGCCAAATTGAGAACTAGCAGATCCATGTTTGGGGCCATCCTAAATGGAAAAGTCCATGCAATTTTTAAATCCTGCATCATTCTAGATAATTCCTCAGATGACTAGTGGGCACTGATTTTCTTGTTTCAGAAGTTTGCCTATAAGGTTTGCGTGCACGCGCGCGCGTGTGTGTGTGTGTGTGTGTGTGTGTGTGTGTATGTGTGTTTTAGGAGATGGTTAAAACTGAACATTTTGACAGGGATCTGAAGAATAGAAATTGGAAATGGGAAATGAATGATAAGAAATGAAGTTTATCTGCAATGTAGTTATTAGGGACCAGAAGCAGTGAACTGGGAACAGTCAATTGAAACTGTGTAGCCGAAGATAGCTAAACTTTTGGTTGAATGAATTTAAATATGTAGGTCTGAACTTTTGAAATAGTGTTCGATTAAGTACTTATCAGCTGGCGTGACTTAAAGGAGAAATGACAGCCACATTTTTTAATATGGCTTCCTGTTTTTAATGAAATGCCTAAAGAGCCTGGGAAGCATAGCTCTTCTAAGTTTCTTCCATATGGGTTTGTTTCAATGAGTATTTCTTATTTGAAATAGATGCTTTTGTTTCAAGACATGATAATTTGTGCCAATGATTCGAATTCATTTTGCAAAGTACCTTAGCGATATTAAATGATAATGCCAAGACAAAGCAAATGTTTAGTCCCAGGCAAATTTGCTGCACAATATTCAAAGTAAATGTAGTTTGAAATGATTTGAAGAAGACCAGATTGGATTTATTATCTGGGAAGCAAATTCTGTGATTACCCATCTTTGTAAATAAGGGCATTCCCCATTCAAAATCTGACCATTTATCATGAAAGATTTGATGACTCACTGCTTTAACTTCACCTTATATTTTAAAATGGGAATTAAATACAATGAAATCAATATAGTAAAATAGTATGGATAATTGGAATTACCTAAATAAAAGAATAAGTATCGTAAGTTTTCATTCTAATACCTGCCACTCAACCCTAAAATAATGCAGAGGATGTAAAGAAAAGGACTGAAAGACCAAAGAGGACTAGTAGCAATCCCGTTCCCAGGGGCACACGGTTTCAATGACATCACTTATGCTGAACAGTTCAAAGAGGAGACAAGACCATTGGCCGTTAGAGCCAGTCAACTGGCTAAGTCTGTGGATTCTTTGACTTAAATAACCTTGCACTTCTGTCAATACAGTAGTGTTTTTAGAGTATGTTAACTAAAGCCTAAATCCTGGGTATTTTGTCTTCCTCTATCCTTGGTTATTTGGCCTGAGAATTTACATCTGAAACAAGTAAGCATATACACACACACATAAGCACATACACACACCACACACACACTCATCTCATGTACACCTACAAATGTGTACTATGTGGACCACCTTTACACTTCTCCCCTAGTAATTAACTGACTTTGTAACAGTTCAATTCTTGTTGATATATAAAACTCCCAAAAAATATTTAAATAAAAAAAGAAGAGATATACCTTAATGCAGTCTTTGCATTAGTTCTAAAATACCCCAGTTCAATAGTCTTTTGTCTGCTGAGTTTTGAGCCTCTTGAGTCATGACATGCTATATATACTCCATTTACATGGAAAGAGTAGAGTAAGAAGTGGAATCAATAGCATCGAGTTATACTACACATGCACCATAAAGGTTACTGCCACTGAAAATAGCTGATGAAAACTAGAGGTAATGAGCTGAAACATGCTGTAAGTAATTCTTTCCAGCACTAAGGACTAAAGCTTCACCTGACATGGGTAATCCTCAATAGACTAAGAAAGTGCAATTTTTTTCTACGGAGAAGTCTTGTGGTCTTCCGAGGGTTGAGTAGGCTATAGCAAATGTCTTTTCCATGAGGAACGCCTCATAATTCATAAGCAGCTAAACCTAAATGGAGTTGCAAAGGTCATCCTTATTTTATAACAAGAAGAAATAGCCAAGGAACCTTTAAACCCTTCATTTTCCTTCCACAGCTATGCAGTACTCATATGTCGTCATATAGAATTATCTGCCTTTCTGTAGTATGGATATTTGTTTTTAAAATATTTGGGAGAGGGGTTCCCAAATGTGCTAAGAATTTTGAGGGATACAGAGATATGCAAGAGATTCTGTAATGTCCTTTCAATGCTTAGAGCATTATTGAGGTACCAGATATTTAAGATACTGAGGAAACAAAAAAAAACATGATAAAATTCATTAAGAAACTTACAGTTAACATGACAGACAGACATGAAAATGACCACCCAATAATGAGATAATTGCTTTAATGGTGGTGCTATCACATACCTTAAAGGGTTGTGTCTAATTATTGCAAAGTGAGTCATTTTAAATACACTGAGGACCCCATTGTTGGAAAGACTCCTGCAGTGAATTCTGTGATAAAGCAAAGAATAATTTTGGAATGAATTGGTGCTGAATTTATGCATTCCATAAATTTGAATGTTTGCATATTGGAGTTTCTTAAAATGAGGGACATGTTTAGAAATCACTGGATTTTACACCAAATTATTTTTGAATGAGAGCTAATTATGTTTACATTTGTCATGAAGATATGTAGAAACATGCTATGAATGGTTCTATTGACTACCACAACCAAATGTGAAGACCCATTTAGCACTATTCAAATCCAAGTTCAGTGTCAAGGCACTTTGAAGGCAGTTTATTTGTAATGCAAAGCTATCCCTGACTTGTATATGGTAAATAGGATATAAACAAGCAAAGAATTAGTTGCAAAAAACATTGAGATAATCAGGATGTGTGAATTTTGCTTCCATGACTTTTGAAATCAGAGAAAGATGATGAGTTATTTCCTATTTAGACAGGGACTTATTTATTCTTACTTCAGGCATTTCAAAATGTTCCTCAAGGTATAGAATAGACATAAATGATCACCCAAGTTTGTTCATAGCTCAACTGATGGCTTACAAGTACTGCTCACATGTTTCCATCCATCCATCCATCCATCCATCCATCTATTCCACAAACATTTAATGGCAATACTCTGTGCCTGGCAGTGTGCCCAGTGTTAGGAATACACATGGAAATGAATAAGACAACGCCCTTGCCCTTGAGAAGTGCTCACAGTCTGGTCAATGGGTTTCCCAGATTGTGGTCCAGCAAATACCTGTATAAGAATAGCCTGGGCATCATGTTTAAAAGTAGATTCTTGAGGCTTAACCAGACCTACGGAATAAGAGTATCTTGAACTGAACCTTTAATAAGTTCCCCCAGATGATTCTTAGTTAGGCTAAAGTTTGAGAATTAAATTTGGGGAAGAGTTTGAAAAGGGAACAAATAATTACCACACATTTTATTGTGCTGTTTTCAAGATGTGTTACAAGTTTTGTAAAATCAAGGGAAAGAATACTAACTGAGGCCACATGAAATAAAAATCCTTCATTAACAATGGCACAATTCAAATCCTACATACATGAGCTTCACAAAGAAATCCACAGATACTTTTAAAAAAATTAATAATTAAAATAAGCTAATATTTAACTTTATACAAATTTTTTTTTGGCTAGGTGAAAGAACTTTTCTTGCAAAAGGAAATCTTCAAAGACACCACAAAAAATTCTATTTTGAGATCTTAAAGATTCACATATTAATGTTGTAAATCTTAATAAAGGAACTATATCTAAATAGCCAGCTATGCAAATGTGGATTATAGCAACAAATAGTTTTATATATGTAGAAAGGTGTGTGTGTGTGTATATATATACACACTTGTGTGTGTGAGTGTATTTACACATGTGCAAGAAAATATTTATACTCTCCTGAAGCAGATTTCTCTTTAAGAAGCACAGCTATTAGACCTGTGAGATACACACATCATCAGTTCAGACTTCACTGGTCACTGTACCCAACACCAGCCATACCAAGCAAGTCATTTGATAAAATATTTTCAAATGCATTTGGCCAAAAGCAATAGGCCTGGTCTCTTTTATACTCTGTGCAATTAATTAACAAATTAATTAGAAATTAACGATCCATTTGATGCATATTCACTAAACACCTACTCTATACCATGCACTGCCTTTTTCATCCAAAATGTTTTCAACTCCACTGCTGTTGTAGGAAAGATCAATAAAACAGAGACAGTTTGCCAACCAGCCTGCCTTTTTTCACGGCTCTCACCCATCCAAAAAAGTTGGAGGCCTGTTCTTACCTGAATAATTTTCATTATGTTTCCAGTCTAATTTTTCAAAATTATCTCAGTAACAGGATTTATAAACATTTCTATTATGAGGTTTATGTGTATTTGTAAAAAGACATTTGGAGTGGCTGGTGTCCATTTTTCTTTAAGAGATTTTTGCTCCATCAATTTGGGTAGCAAAGGAAGCACGGAAATATATTTTTGGTTTGGGCCTGACTTCATGCTCCTACGAGTTAGCAACCACTGCAACATTGCAGGTTAAGTGTGATGGAGCAGAAGCAATAAAGATAGAAAAGAGATGGGTTTACCTCTAACAGCTGTTTCTTTTTCATCAGGTTCCTTTAAAGCAGGTATTGGCACACAGGTAACAGCCCTATATGTTGCAGCTCAGCTAACATTTCCTTTTTACTATATTTTACTTTTTGGTCTACAGTTGGTAAATCATCTTCATCTATTTGCCCAACTATCACCTTCCTAGGGCCAATCCCCAACTTCCTTCCTGCTCTCAATTTTGTTTTCCTGTGTGAAATTTTCTCTGTTAAACACACACACACACACACACACACACACACACACACACACAGCCACTTTCCCTATTATGAGTATTACGTATTAGTATGATGAGAAAAATGATGCAAAAGTGTAAGGAAAATTACCTTTTGAGACCAAAAAGCACATATAATTAATGTGGCCTTGTCAACAGAGCACAATGAAGAGATTTAGCATCAGCGACCTACTGCCTGGGTTTGAATCTTGATTCTGCCCCATAAGCCTATCTGTACAACCTTAGGCACTACCTAATCACTCTGTTCTGTAAAACTGGGTTAGTAAGACTGCCTAGTTCACAGGGTTAGTGTGAGGATAAATAAACTGTACCCAGTACCCACTGAAATACCAATCCATTTCGGGCAAAGCAACAATGGTTGCCTAAATGTTGTGTAACATAGGATGACACCAAACTGAGCAATTAAGACACCAAACTTAATTAAAACCCAAGGGAAATGTTAGCAAAAATTGAGCAAGCTCAGCTAAGTCTGGGGCAGTTCTAATGAGCTCAGCAACTGAATGAGAAATGGATCAAGCACTTTTCTTTGATGAGCTGAGGGACTTGTGTTCTGAGCTGGTCACTTGCAATCAGAGCTACAAATTAAGACTATGAAGAGGAGCTAGGGGCAAATAATCTATTAAATTCAGACGAAGACTCTCTTTACAGCAGTTCTGCACACAGTCAACAAAGAGTGTCCACTGTTATTGATTGTATGTATTTATTTATCTTTTTCTAACATCTGAGAAGAAGACGGGAAAAAGTGGAAAACCTAAAATCAAGAAGGAGGGAAAACAGTAATTGTGCTTCCCTATGTAGTTATGGAAATTGTTTTGACTTAATAACTTAGTCAGTCTAGTCAAACAAATCATTTAAAGGTTTAGTCCCCCCGCCCAACCCAGATAGACTGATGCATCCTGTCTTAATTAACTAAATTAACAAGTTAGTTGTTTCTAAACTGAACATATACCAAAATTAGAAAACTTTAAAAAGGAGGGGTAGAGGGCTCTGGTACTTAACTGAATTATCCCTGATACTTCTCTCCTCTGTTCTCTGTAGGTAGGTAAATGTGTGCTGCCTTGAAGTATTTTGAATTCTTATGTTGAAATGTCAGCAATATCCATTCTTTGTTGGAATATTTTTCATTAATCTATAAGAAGTATTTCATATCTATTAGGAGCCAAAATACTATGCTGGTTAAATTTTACCACTCATGCCTGTTTTGCAGACTTAAGTTTTTAACTGCTAGGTTCAGCAACGCCTCTCTGGATTCCTATTCAAATCTATTCAAATGAGCATAACTAGAGAATACAAATATGGTAAATGATATTCTGAGTCAAGTTAAATGCCCATGCAAGTCTTGTAACCTACCCTGACAGTTGCAAGAGTATCTTTTCTGAAAACGGTCCAAACTGCCCAAATAACAACTGCCACATCTCAAGTTAAGGAGATTCCTGAAAAAAACACCTGAAAACTTCTCTTAATAATTACAAATGGATGGGGCCATAATTGATTATTGGAGCATGTTAAAGTCTCCAAAGTGTGGGGTGTATACATGATTCATTGAGGTAAAAGAAGAATATCTAGGACTTTTGTTTGTATTTTACCTCGTTATTTTTATAACTGCACTGAGATATAAATCATATATCATAAAATTCACTCTTTTAAAGTGTAAAATTCAGTAGGTTGTATTTTTTTCACAGAGTTGTGCAATAATAATCACTATCTAACTTTATAATTTTAGAACATTTTCATCATTCCAAAAAGAAATCCCATACCCATTAGCATTTCCCCTCCCCTAGCCCATGGCAACCACTGGTAACTACCACCAATCTGCTTTATGTCTCCAAGGATTTGCCTATTCTGGATAGTTCATGCAGATGGAATTATAAAATATATGGTATTTTGTGACCAGCTTCTTTCTCTTAGTATAATGTTTTCAAGTTTCATCCATTTTGTAGCTTGCATCCTTTTTTTTGCTGAGTAATATTCCAATTTACAGATATACTACATTTTTCTTATCCACTCAGTTAATCCATTTAACATTTGGATTTTTTTCACTCTTTAGCTACTATTAATAATGTTACTATGAACATTCAAATACAGGTTTCTGTATGGACATATGTTTACATTTCTCTTGGGCATATATCTAGCAGTAGAATTGCTGGGTCAAATGGTAACTCTATATTTAACATTTTAAGAAACTGCCAACCTGTTTTCAAAATTACTACATCATTTTACAATTTTACCAGCAATATTTGAGGGTTCTAATTTTTTCACATACTTGTTGACACTTTTTATTGGCTACCTTTTTTTATGTTAACCATCCCCTAGTTAGTGTAAAATGGTATTTCATGGTAGGTTTAACTCACATTTCTCTGATGACTATTGATGTTGAATATCTTTTTGTGTGCTTATTGGCCATTTGTATTTATTCTCTGGAGAAATATCTATTTGTTGTAGTTTGCTAGTGCTGCTGGAATGCAAACACCAGAGATGGATTGGCTTTTATAAAAAGGGGGTTTATTTGGCTACACAGTTACAGTCTTAAGGCCATAAAGTATCCAAGGTAACACATCAGTAATCGGGTACCTTCACTGGAGGATGGCAAATGGCATCCGGAAAACCTCTGTTAGCTGGGAAGGCATGTGGCTGGCGTCTGCTCCAAAGCTCTGGCTTCAAAATGGCTTTCTCCCAGGATGTTCCTCTCTAGCAAGCTTGCTCCTCTTCAAAACATCACTCACAGCTGCACTGAGTTCCTTCTGTTATGTCAGCTCATTTATATGTCTCCACTGATCAACTTAAACCCACCCTGGATGGGTGGAGCAACACCTCCATGGAAATTATCCTATCAGAGTCATCACCCACAGCTGGGTGGGGCGCATTCCATAGAAGCACTCAAAGAATTACAATCTGATCAACCCTGATAACGTCTGCCCATACAAGATTACATCAAAGATAATGGTGTTTGGGGGACATAATACATTCAAACTGGCACACTATTCAAATCCTTTGCCCATTTTTGTTTAGGTCATTTGACTTTTTATTTGTTGAATTATATATATATGGGATCCTATATCTATTCTGGATACTAGTCCTTCATTAGGCATATGATTTGCAAATATTTTCTCCCATTCTATGTCATGTTTTTTCTCTTTCTTAATTATGTACTTTGAAACAAAAAAGTTTTTAATTTTGATGAGACCAATTTGCCTATTTTTTTCTTTTGTGACTTGTGCTTTGATGTCATATCTAACAAATCATTGCCTAATCCAAGGTCACGAAGATTTACTCCTGTTTTCTTCTAAGAATTTTATAGTATCAACTCTTACATTTAGGCTTATGATCCATTTTGAATTAATGTTTATGTATGGTATGAGGTAAGGATCCAAATTTATTCTTTTGCAGGTGGATATTCAGTTGTTCCAGCACCATTTGTTGAATTATCTTGGCACCCTTGTAAAAAAAACATGAATTAATCATAAATGTGAGGATTTATTTTTGGACTCTCATTTCTGTTCAATTGGCCTACATATATATCCTATACATGCCAGGAGCACACTCCATTGACTGCTATAGTTTTGCAGTAAGTTTTGGAGTCAAGAAGTATGAGTCCTCAACTTTTTTGTTCTTTTTTGAGATTGTTTTGGCTATTCTGGATCCCCTGAATTTACACTGGAATTTTAGGATTGGTTTTCAATTTCTGGAAAAAACAAACAAACAAACGAAAAGACAGCTGGGATTTTGACAGAGATTGAATTGACCCTGTAGATCAATTTGGGGAATATTGCCTTCTTATAAATATTGTCTTCCAATCCATGAACATAGAATGTTTACCATTTATTTAAATCTTCTTTATTTCAACAATGTTTTGTAGTTTTCTTGTGTATGAGTCTTGTGCTTATTTTATTAAATTTATTCCTAAGCATGTTATTGTCAATGAAATTGTTTTTGTAAGTTTACTTTTGGATTATTCATTGCTTATGTAGAGAAATGCAATTGATATTTGTATATTGATCTTGTGTCCTGCAACCTTTCTAAACTTTTTTATTAATCCTAAAAATTTTTGTGGATGCCCTAGGATTTTCAAAATCCAAGATAATTTCTTCTGCAAGTTTCACATTTTCCTTTCCAATCTGGATATCTTTTATTTCTTTTTCTTGCCCTGGCTAGGCCCTACAATCAATGTTGAATAGAAGTGGCATTCTTGTCTTCTTCTTAATTTTAGGATGAAAGTTTTCATACTTTCAACAGTTAGTATGATGTTAGCTGTAGGATTTTTGTATCTAGTTGAGAAAGACCCTTTTTATTTCTCATTTATTGAGGTGTGCCTCATTTTTTTAAATTTCTATTTTGTGCATATTTTATTAAGTATATAAATAGAGTGGTTTATAGATAATCTATAAATGTATAAGTATGCATATATGGGAGTGAATGCTCAAAACTATTTTAGACATAATTGTTTGTGATGCTACGTGGAAGTTCTTTGGGTGAGGAGGCACAAACAGAAATAGTCAGCCGAGAATACATGAAAGAACAACTTTGTTAGATCAAAGGATTAATGGAGGAGAGGGGAGAATGAGGACATCAGAGGATCTGGGGTTACCTAGCCTAGGCTCCTGTGAGGGTCCTTGAGGAGGTGGGGAGGGGGGTGGTGAGATGAGTACCTGTGGGTCCCAGGCTCTTGCCTTTATTGTGACCAGAGGGAGGGTAGGACTTTCCTGCGGATACTGGGGACTGACAGTTTTAAACTATATGGCCTGAAAAGCAGAAGTGGCAAGGGCCATTTGGTGAAGCTGAGGGAAGCTTCTCATCATCCAAGCCATTTGGAGATACATACGTTGCTAGAAAATTATGCAGCACAAAAGGGCAAAAGAGGCAAGGAGCCATTCAACAAGGGCCATTTGGAGAAGAAGCAGCCAGGACCATTTGGAGAAGCTAAGGGCAACCCTTGTCATTCAAACCATGTGAAGATGCATGCCTTTCTAGTTGCAGTTACACCCAGAACAGGGCTAGCTGGGGTGTTCAGTCCAAAGGGGAAGTTATTACAAGGCAAAAATATCAAGGCACCAAATATAATTTCTTTTATGTCATTACATAATACTATACCATCTAAAAGTTTGAAGATTACTTAGTCCAAGCATGTGCCATCAAGGCAATGGTCATGACTAGGCCATACCAGGAAGGCCAGCAAGTACTGAGCTGTCTCCAAATTGTGCATCATGTTGCCAGACTCTGCCTGACTTCTTTTCAAATGCTTGTAAGGGAACCCAGGTGAGCATGTGGCTGAGTCAACCTTAATTTATTCCTTCTTGCTGAAGAAGTCTATATTCCATATGTAGAAAGTAGATAAGATTCAATGATTTTCCATGTATTCTCTTATGGAAATATCCAAAATAACAAAACACCTTTTGTCTTAGTTTGCCGGCTGCTATGACAAATATAGCACAATGGGTTGGCTTAAATAATGGGAATTTATTGTCTCATGGTTTCAGAGGCTAGAAGGCTTACTTCCTCCTGCAATAGGTAGAATTCCAGTGCTGGCTTGCTGCAATCCTTTGGGTTTGCTTGGTTTTTCCCCATTGTATTGCAATGTCCTCTCCTTTTTCTTCCAGTTCCCACTGACTCCTACTTCTGGCTCCTCCCTGTGACTTTCCCTTTACATAGTCCTCCAGTAATCTGGATTAAGACGCACCCTGTTTTGGTTAAACACACCTTGACTAAAAATAACATCTTCCAAAGGTCCGATTTACAATAGGTTCACACTCACAGGAATGTGGATTAAGATTAAGAACATGTGTAAATTTCAGTACATAATTCAGACAACCACGACCATTCAAGGGAAAAAATAATGCATCATTCAACCTGTCACATCAGTAATGTAAAATATTCCAGTCACATCTAAAATGTTTGAGATTAACAAAAGAAAAAAAAACTCTTTTTATATATAGCTTTTCTAGTTCTAAGACCCTGAATTTCAGCCATCCATCTGGAGCCTTCTTAACAAGCAGCAGCAAATCAGAATAAGCAATCCCTGATCAAGTTTCACTTCACCATACTTAGGAACACTTCTATCAAATCTTATTTCCAAGAGACAAACCAAAGTTTGGAGCACCAAACCCATGCCGGTAAATAACATCCAGAATCTTGGGACAAGTGTAAGAGTGGGATATTATTTTTTCCTAAATATATATATATATATATGTCTTAAAAGAGGCAACCAAAGAAGTATTGTCTTGGAAAGCAATTAGTAAAATATCTAGGCAGACTGTCTAAAAGAATCTTCAGGTTTCAAAGGGAATAGGCAGAGCAGCAAAGTTTAGATAGAAGCTAATGGGGCAAAAACCATAACCAGAATGGAAATTAAAGGTTTGAATTAGGGAGGAGGAGATGGAACCTAGAAATTTTTTTCGGATCAGAAATGGTCAGCATTAGAAGTCTTTATATAAGAATCTTGGTACCTTGGATGTGGCTGCAGAGGAAGTTGGTAAAGAAGCCAACCAAGCCTAGACAACTACCTCACGGGGTAGAAAATTGTTTTAAAATTTTTAAATGGCAGGGCATTATGTTTCCAGTCTGCAGGATTTTGAATAAATGATCAATTTTAACAGACTTAATTATTCGAACACTTAAGAATCACTGGAGCAAATTTAATAGCAGAGGTTTTAAAACTTAACTTATTCACACATTATTGTTAGTGCCTAGATTTCCATTTAGAAATAAATAATCTGACAATTTTTACATCTCAACTGGCAGCATGCACAAAATACAAGACAGCTGCCAAAAAGCTCTCTGTCATGTTGAAAGGTAATATTGGAGCATTTTGTTAAATCCTTTATCTACATGGCTGCCACAGGCTGCATGGGTTAGTGTGAGCTCTGTGTTGAATCAGAGCACATTGTGAACTAGATGTATCATAAATTAGCACAGTAACAAACTTCTGGAACCCCTTTTCTCTTGGGCTGTTTCTTGATAAAGTAAAATAAAAGTTCCATATGCCAAAGCTCTGTAGGATGATTCTGACACAGGCATAATCCATAGGAAAACAAGATGGCATTTCCCTCCACTTTATAAATGATCCAGTGGGAGCATGCGAAAGTGTTATGTCCCGTACCAGGAAAATATAAAAATGTAATAATAATAATAGACATAATAGAAATATGTAATAATGTTTGAACTGTCAACAACCAAAAAAAAAAATTAAAATGAGTTGAATTGAACAACTGAAACTTATTTGGTTGATTTCAAGGCAGTCCCTGTAGCATAGACTGTTTATCACATTCTAACAACCAAAGGGGTGAGAGGGGTCATGTGTCAATGGAATCCCTATCACAATTCTTAGACACTAGTTTCCACACTGTTTAACAACTTCTTTGAGGCTAATGTCAGTTTTCAGTACCACTCTTTCTCATTCAAAGATGTTGTTATCTACTATTTCCTAGCCATGCCCCCTTATTAATTAACACCTTGGATTCCCAGGCTTCCTCTTTAACCCTCCGTCTTGCCACCATGATGACTTACCTCAACATATTAATTCACAAGGATTGAGACATTCATCTTTACATTCCTACTGTCTGTCACAGTTCTAAGCATAAATAAGAATTCAATAACTATTCTTTGTTTCTGGATTTAATATTCTTTTTAGTTCTTGTTTTTGTCCTTTTTCTTCTTTTTTTCCTTCTCCTCCACTTCCTCTTCTACTTTCGTAAGAATAGTTGAAAAGCAGATATGGAATCCAGGGAACACAGAAGAAAAGTTACCTCCCCAAGTTCACAGAAAAATAGTGATTGAGATGGAATTAGTACATGAGTCATCCTAATCCTGTGTCAGATATTTTTCTGCTACATCACCCTTACCATTTTGCCAGAATCACATATTGACCTAAAATAGTTAAATACTTCTATCTTTACTACTCAATAAGTTCTCACTTAGGGTTATTGGTTAGCTTTGTTGTTTTCTGAGTGAGGGATCTGAATCAATTACCAAGAGCATTTCGTCAATCGTAATAGTTAAAGAAATATAATTGATATCTGTTTAACTTTAGACTAAGCTAAATTAACTCCTAACAGTAGATGTTTGACTTAAGAATGTAATTTATTATTTCTCTGTGTTTTTGCCTTTGTATTCAGGACACCAAAATAAATAATTCCACAATATGGAAAAGGGCAAATTCACTTATGTTCAATTTTCCAAGATTAGAATTCCTTAATATTTGCACATCTGCTGTTTTAACTTCTTATTGCCCTCCCCTTTCTAATGATTTGCTGAGAGAGACTTGATTAGTAAACCATGTTTAAATGTAACTTGTGTAAGTTAAACTGACAGAAACCACTGAGCTAGAAAACTGTATACAATTTCCCTGTGACCCGATCCTTTGAGAAGACAAATTCACAGAGTGAACAGACAAATCCATAAGAGTGAACAGCGTTGCCCAAGTTCAAGTATCTTAACTCTATAGATCCATTCTTAGATGTCTATTTTAAGGATTATGGGGATTCATAACTTTACTATATTCTGGATGTTCCTTCTCTCGGGAGTTAGAAGTAAATTTGAGTTATTTTCTCTGTGGTCGTCTCCTGCACAGAGAAACATTGTGGGCATTAGAAGCTTTCTCTTTAAAATTCCACAATCACTTGGTTAATAACCATAATGGAAGATAAAAGTAGAAGTAATAAAACAAAAGGGATGCTGGAGTCTTGTTCTTTTACTTGAATACTATTTTCTTTCTTGTTTTTCTGAAAGAAAGAAACATTTAAATATGGAGTATTTCAGTTTTCTAGGCTGCTCAAGCAAATACCGTGAAATGGGTCACTCAAACAATGAGAATTTATTCCCTCATCATTTGAGTTGGGGGAAAAAGTCCAAATCAAGGTGATTCTTTGTCCCCTGAAGACTGTGGTGTTCTGGGGTTGGCTGCTGGCCATCCTTGGTCCTTAGCTTGTGTGCCAGTTTGAATGTATTATGTCCCCCCAAACGCCATTATCTTTAATGTAATCTTGTGTGGGCAGACCTATCAGTGCTAATTAGATTGTTATTCTTTGCGCCCCACCCAACTGTGGGTGATGACTCTGATTGGATAATTTCCAAGGAGGTGTTGGCCCACCCATTCAGGGTGCGTCTGAATTAAATTACTGGAGCACTATATAAGCTCAGACAGAAGGAGCAAGCTGCTACAGCCAAGAGGGACACTTTGAAGAATGCACAGGAGCTGCAGATGAGAGACAGTTTGAAGATGGCTGTTGAAAACAGACTCTTGCTCCGGAGAAGCTAAGAGAGGACGAACACCCCAAGAGCAACTAAGAGTGACATTTTTGAGGAACTACAGTCTAAAGAGGAATGTCCTGGGAGAAAGCCATGTTGAAACCAGAACTTTGGAGCAGACACCAGCCACATGCCTTCCCAGCTAGCAGAGGTTTTCCAGACACCATTGGCCATCCTCCAGTGAAGGTACCCGATTGCTGATGCCTTGGACACTTTATGGCCTTAAGACTGTAACTGTGTAACCAAATAAACCCCCTTTTATAAAAGCCAATCCATCTCTGGTGTTTTGCATTCCGGCAGCATTAGCAAACTAGAACAGCTTGTCACGTGATAAGGTCCATGGCGGCCTCTAGTTGCCTCTCTGTTCTCTTCTGGGTTGCATTGAAATTTCAGCTTCTTGCTCCCTTGGCTTTCTCCCTCTGTATCTGAATTTCATTCTGCTTATATAGGGCTCCAATAAGAAGATTCAGACCCATCCTGATTGAGGTAGTTCACACCTTAACTGAATAACCTCATCAAAGGGTCCTACTCTCAATGAGTTTACACTCATAGTAATGGATTAGATTTAAGAACATGTTATTTTGGGGTACATACAGCTTCAAACCACCATATGGAGCAAAGCCAACTTCCAATTATTACTTCAACTTTTCTCCCCAATGATTTGCAGTGTATCATATGAAGCACTGATGTTAGGATATAAGATATTAGCCCTTTCCATCAAATTCTTAAAACAGAACTGAGAACATAGAATATACTTGGAGGTGAACCACAGAAAGCAAAATGTTGGACTTGTAAAATGCCAGAAGTCTTTATCAAGGGATAATAAAAGTTGCAGCATAAAGTCATCATGTTACATTTGACGGTACCAGCATTGCAATATTACTGTCTTTACAATCTAGACTCATGAGGAAGTGCCCATGATACAAATGACTCTTCTGTACACATATCATCTGTGGACTAATGCTGGGATGGTTTCTTCTTGAGAATCATTCAGGGAGTTTGTTAAGCAGACATGTATCTTGACTTTGTTTCCCAAGTATTAAGATTTGTAGGTTTGGGAGGTGGCCCAAGACATGGTGTGTGCATGTTTTAATTTTTTATTTTGAGATAATTGTGGATTTACATGCAGTTGTAAGAAATAAAACAGAGATGCCATGTACTCTTTACCCAGTTTCCCTCAACAACTGCATCTTGCTAAACTGTAATGCAATATTGTAATTAGGATATTGGTATTGATATAATCCACTGATTTTGTTTATATTTCCCTAGTTTTGCTTGTACTTGTGTATGTATGTGTGTTTTTAGCTCTTTGCAACTTTATCATTTATATAGGTTTGTAGATCCACCACACAGTCAAAATACAGAACAATTTCATCATCACAGGGATCCTTCATGTGGATCCTTTTATAACTACACACACTTCTCTCCCACCATCCTCCCCAATCTTTAATTCCTGGAAATCACTAATCTGTTTGTCATTTCAAGACTATTACATAAATGGAATAATACAGTATATAACATTTTGGGATTGGTTATCACTCAGCATAATTCTCTGGCAATTCATCCAAGTTGTTGCAATGTATGAATAGTGTGTTACTTTTTATTGCTAAGTAGTATGGATGTACCATAAGTTGTTTATTCATTATTTGTTGAAGGATATCTGGCTTGTTTCCAGTTTGGGGCTCTTATGAATAAAGCTGCTATGAACACTGATGTACAGTTTTTTATGTAAACATAAATTTCCACTTCTATGGGAAAATGCCCAAGAATGCAAATGCTGGGTCCTATGGTGATTGTTCTATGGTAATTGCAAACTTAGTCTTACAAGAAGCTTCCAAATGGTTTTCCATAGTGGTTGCACCATTTTACAATCTCACCAGCAACATATTAGTAATCTAGTTTCTCTACATCCTCACCAGCATTTAGGCTTCTCACTATTATTTTTTACTTTAGCCATTCTACTAAGTGTGCTGTGACAATTCACCATGGTTTTAATTTGCATTTCTCTAATAGCTAATGATGAACATCTTTTTATGTACTTATTACCATCTGTTTATCCTCTTCAGGGAAATGTCTCTTTATGTCTTCAGCCACTTTATAATTTGATTATTTTTCTTTTTACTGATGAGATTTTAGAGTACTTTCTATATTCCAGATATCAATTCTTTTGTCATATATTTAATTTGCAAATATCATCCCTCAGATTATAGCTTTCTCTCTCTGAAGAAGATCTTCCACAGAGCAAAAGTTTTTTATTTTTATGAAGTCCAATTTATCAGTTTTTTTATGGCTCATGCTTTTGGTGTCAGATCTAAGAACCCTTTGCCTTGATCTACATCCCAAAGGTTTTCTTCCTTTTTTTTTTTTTTGTGAAAGTTTTATAGTTTGAGTCTATGATCTACTTTTAGTTAATTTATGTATAAAGTATGAGATTTAGGTAGATGTTTATTTTCTTGCCTTTGAATGTCCAGTTGCTCCAGCACCATTTCTTAAAATGACTGTTTCTTCCACTGAATTTCTTTTGCACACTTTTCAAAAATCAGTTGGGCATATTTGTGTGGTCCTGTTATGGGGTCTCAATTCCATTCCATTGATCTATGTGCCTATGTCTCTGCCAACACTGTACAGTGTTGATTACTGCAGCTATATAGAAAGCGTTAATATTTTTTCTTCTTTTTCAAGAACGTACTAGGCATTCTAGAGTTTGGGCCTTTACATATAAATTTTAGAATAAGCTTGTCTATATTTACAAAAACTTTGTTGCTATTTTAATAAGAATTGCATTAAAACTATAAATAAATTTGGGGAGAATTAACATTTTTACTATTTGAATCTTCCAATCCATGGTATGTTTCTCAATTTATTTAGGTCTTTCTTAATTTCTTTCATCAGCATTTTGCAATTTTTAGCATAGGAATCCTAATGGCATTTTTCCAACTTCTTAATATTCTGAACAATGGAAACTGTGATGTATGATAAATATGACAACAATTATAGTAATCAAAATATATATTTCACTTACTGGGTATTCATTTAACAGGATAAAGTAGGCTTCTACAAAAGGGTTCCCATTATTATTGCCTTTCAGTACTTCTTGCAGTCTTAATCTACTTCTTAAAAACTGTGCACTAACAGACCAAATAGCCTAATAATTCTCTTGATTTGGCACCATTGTAATAAGTTCATCATAGGAGAGTTTTAACTCTTTCTTCTTATGCCAAACATGGTAAATGGAGATGAATAAAATCTATCTCGTTTTCTCATT
Organism: Choloepus didactylus; assembly: GCF_015220235.1. Lineage (NCBI taxonomy): Eukaryota > Metazoa > Chordata > Mammalia > Pilosa > Megalonychidae > Choloepus > Choloepus didactylus. Next base: position 25,035,118 of record NC_051311.1, read on the forward strand.
TATGTGCTGCTGGTGCAATCTTACTTATCTACACTATGAAAAAAAAAAATGAGAAGTTCCACAAAAGTGAATTTTCTAAATAATTGAAGATTGTATCTGTAAATGTAAAACTTTTTTCTTAAGTAATTTGGATGGAAATCATATAATGAAATTCCTTTTCTTAGAGTATACCAATATAGTATTTTTTTCCTTGATCTTTCATCATTTTGAACTTAGAAGATGTGCTGGTTTGGATGTATTATGTCCCCCAAACACCATGCTCTTTAATGCAATCTTGTGGGGGCAGACATATTAGTATTGATTACGTTGGAAACTTTTAATTGTTTCTATGGAGATGTGACTAGTACACCTTTGAATAGGGTGTGACCTGATGATGGGATTGTTTCCATGGAGGTGTGGCCTCACCCATTCAACTTGGTCTTGATTTAATTGCTAGAGCCCTATAAAAAAGCTCACAAACAGAAGGAGTTTACTAGAGCTGCAGCCAAGAGGTACACTTTGAATAATGCACAGGAGCTGAGAGAGAAGCTTGAACACAACCTGGGATCAGCAGACACCAGCCATGTGCCTTCCCAGGTAACAGAGGATTTCCGGACACCATTGGCCTTCCTTCAGTGAAGGTATACTTGTTGATGCCATAGCTTGGACACTTTTATGGCCTTAAGACTGTAACTTTGTAACCACATAAACCCCCTTTATAAAAGCCAATCCATTTCTGGTATTTTGCATAATGGACAGCATTAGCAAACTGGAAAAGAAGATTATATTCCTTTACAATGGGGTGATATCCTTAATGGCTGCTATGATCTGTTTGGCTATTTTTTACTTTTCACTCATGAAATAGCCCCAAGTGGCTATATGATTTTAATTTCCTCATCTGTTTTTTTTTTCCTAATACTTTTTCCTTCTTCTGCAATTTTGATCTATTAGATGCCACTTTGTTCTTTTCTCATTATTCTTCAATGAGTCTCCTTCCTAAATAAGCCAGATCAGTTATTATATAGACTAATTTCAAAACTCCCATAGTAAGTAATGATGAAATCCAACTCAAAAATTCAAATAGGTTTCAGAAAAAAGTATAAATAGAGAGAGAGAGAAGAGAAAGAAAAAGTGAGAGCAGAGTTTGGAGTCAAACTAAGCTCTACCTGGCTCTAAAACCCAGGCTTTTTCTTCTACACCATGCTGATTTTTTTAAACAAGACAAAATAGTTTCCAAACCAGACAATGTCCACCAGTGCTTTTACCGAGTGGGTTTGAAGTCCTTTCTAGCAGCAGAAAGTGGAACTTAGATCCAAACACGGGAAATCAAGTTTATGGCCCATCCTTAATTATTTCTATCTTTCCCATCACCTCTCACCAAGCTTCAAAGACTTTCATTAAATAGACAGCACAGAATGTTGAGACCTGCACTTTTCTCTGGTACTGAGTTATTTAGAAATATCACCAGGGACTAATTTGTGTCTCCTGAGCCCAATGCTTGAGTTGCTCTGAGAAGGTAGGAGAAGACAGGGAGGAAAACAAAGCAGAGAGAAGAAATACTCCAGTTCTGCTGCTGGCTTTAATTCCATTTTTAAGAATACACAAAGTACTCTAAAGAACCTCTCTCATTCCCACCACATTTTCTAGTTTCTTCTCTGCCTTCCTTTCCCAAAGGCTTATTCTCTTCTCACAATTAACAGTTGAATACAGAGGCCTACAGACAGGAATTAGGACCCATGAAACATCCTCAATCTACTTTCTTTAATGTTAAGCTGTAGAGGGGTGTCAGCCCTGTTCTGTTTCAACCCTAGACAAAGGTACTGGTTAGCTCGAAAATTCTCCCGAGCATTGTGCAATGTTTTTATTTAAGCCAAGAAAGATATTTAAATGGTAGCATTATCCTGTTTCTAAGAATGGCAGGCAATGCCCTAGTCTTTGCTCCCAGTGGAAGTTTTTCGGGCTGGAGACTACACCATTGGGTAACAAAGTGGTATTTTGTAAAGTATGAATAAGAATAAATGATGTAGGAGAATAAATACCACAACTGACTCCAGCTACAAGGAAGGAAGGAGGCATTCATTGAGGCAAGATTTGTACCCCACCTTTACAAAATGGTGCAGGAGGAAAAGCCATACAAATGTACTCATATAGAGAGACCTATAAAAAGCCAACAGGATGGATTTTGGTTCCAAATTATTTATATTGGTCTTTAACTCCAGAGTCATATGGTATATCGGCCTGACAGATGGAAATTGAAATGAAACCTGTTGTTTGGGAATGGGAATTTTACATTTTTTAGTGTAATCAGAACATTTAACAGTAAAATATGCTCATGCTGAAGAAATAATCCCCAAAACCCTACAGTGTCATAAGGTTCTAATTCATGGACCAGTTCAGTTCCATTTATCGTTGTAATACCACACGATACATATATACCGCCTACCCCCTAAAAGCTTTATAAGCTTTACAAGTGATACTGTCTTTCAAAATATTTTATTAGAGTGCTTAAAATGCAGAAAAATGATGTTCTATCATTTGTCTGCCAGCCCTTCCAGGTACTATTTTTTTTCTTAACAAACTGTTTTATCATCTATTCTGCATTTCATCGTGTTATCTTCTCTTGTTATAGAAAAAAAGGAATGGACATACAAAACATAACAGGCTGACAGCAAATCACATCATGGATGTTACCTGGCATAATGACAGTTATAAAGTTAACACCAAAGTGACTCAATAATTCATTCTGAAAAATCCCCCTCTTCACAGATAGTTCTTAAATTGTATGTATCATGACCGAGAATTATCTTTTATGTGTTGGTCATTTTCCTTAGCCTGATGATGGGCACTTTGCCTTCATTAAGGAGGTACCTGAGAATACAAGTTGTGACCTTGTCTGAGCTCTGACGTTGGCCTCATCAGTCAGGCCAACTCGCCAAAGATCAAAACAACATCCACATGATGTGATTTGAGAGACACTAGGTAACAGACCCCAAATCTGACTGATCTTTTCATTTGAATAAATCACTGCCTTCTCTGTCATCCTCTTTTAAAGTTCAAATACTTTTGGAGAAATAATCTATTGGACTCACATCAGTTAAAAATGACATTTATTGTTATTCATTTTGTTCTTATTAGCACTTTGTTCATCACTGGAACTACAAGAAACATTCGTAGAGCCCAGAATGAATGACTCACTTTCAAAATACTTCTTCCACATTGACAGAGGTGACTGGATAGTGTGAGACCACTGTGAGTCTGAGGATCATGAGAAAAAAACAAAAATGCTGAAAGAAAGGAAGGTAAAGGAGTTGGAAGAAGGAACCTGAGGGCAAATTCTAAATAAGCACAATACCCAAAACTTGTGAGGGTGCTGTGTGATATCACCTTCAGACTATGATCATGGGACTACATCTTGGTCTCCCCTCGGTACAAAACAATTTGGCAATACATGTCATTAAGTATCTTTTTTGATTTACTTTTCATTGTAAAATATAACATATATACATAGAAGTGATAAATTTACAAGTGCAATTTAACATGTAGTTAGAGAACAAATTTCAAAGAATATTACAGGTTACATTTCCACAGTTTCAATTATTTCCTTATTATCAAATATAATACATATACAAAAAATAACATCTTTCAAAGTATTGTTCAACAAGTAGTTTTATATATATATATGAAATTTCCAAAGTTATGAATTACAGTACCATAGTTTCAGTTATTTCCTTATTGTGAAATATATATACAAAATAGGTAATAGCTTTCAAATTACAACTTAACAAGTAGCTACAGAAAAAATTTCATGCATAATGATCCAGTAATTCCACTTCTGAAAATCCATTGGTGATGGTTAGGTACATGTGTTAACTTGGCCAGGTGATGGTGTCCATGTGTCTGGTCAAGTAAGCACTGGCCTAACCATTACTACAAGGACATTTGTGGCTAATTAATAAACCAGAAAGCTGGTTTATTAAATCATCAGTCAATTGGCAGTAGCAGTGACTGATGACATCAACGAAGGGCATGTCTTCCACAATGAGAGAATTCAATCAGCTGGATTTAATCCAATCAGTTGAAGACTATTAAGCAAGACAGGTAAAGGACCTTCACTTCTTCTTTGGCTACCCAACCAAGCATTTCCGGAGAAGTTAATCAAACACATTTATCGGAATTGCCAGTTTGCTGCCTGAGAGTTCATCGAACACCTTCATCGGAGTTGCCAGTTCACTGCCTGCCCTACAGACTTTGGTGTCGTGCATCCCCACAGTTGCATGAGACACTTTTATAAAATCTTATATTTAGATATCTCTTGTTGATTCTGTTTCCTTTGAGAACCCTAACTAATACACCATCCGAAAGAAATAATTTGTATTGGTAAGGAAAAGTTAAAGACAGTTAGCATCTAATTCAAAGGCAGTTGCTATCTAACTCATCAGGAATTCAGCTACTCCATTTGATTATATTTTCACCCTGTCAAATTTCCAAAGGGACAGTAATGTCCCAGGAAATAAGTACACCAAGCTAAAGGTAGCTACTCCAATTGAGCAAAAAACTTCTTGGCATTTGTGCCAGTTTGAATGTATTATGTCCCCCCAAATGGCATTATCTTTGATGTAATCTTGTGTGGGCAGACCTATCAGTGTTAATTAGATTATAATTCTTTGAGTGTCTCCATGGAGATGTGCCCCACCCAACTGTGGGTGATGACTCTGATAGGATAATTTCCATGGAGGTGTTGGCCCGTCCATTCAGAGTGGGTCTGAATTAAATTACTAGGGCACCATATAAGATCAGACAGAAGGAGCAAGCTGCTACAGCCAGGAGGGACACTTTGAAGAATGCACAGGAACTGAGGATGAGGGACAGTTTGAAGACAGCCGTTGAAAGCAGACTCTTGCTCTGGAGAAGCTAAGAGAGGACAAATGCCCCAAGAGTAACTGAGAGTGTCATTTGGAAGAGGAGCTGTGGCCTAGAGAGGAACATCCTGGGATAAAGCCATTCTGAAAGCAGAACTCTGGAGCAAATGCCAGCTACTTGCCTTCCCAGCTAACAGAGGTTTTCTGGACACCATTGGCCATCCTCTAGTGAAGGTACCTGATTGCTGATGTGTTACCTTGGACACTTTAGGGCCTTAAGACTGTAACTGTGTAACCAAATAAACCCCCTTTTATAAAAGCCAATCCATCTCTGGTGTTTTGCATTCTGGCAGCATTAGCAAACTACAACAGATTTTGGTACCAGAGAAGTGGAGTGCTTTTGCTGCTCAGTTTGCAAATACCAAACATGTTGGAATGGCTTTTTAAATGGTTAAGGGGAAGATTCTGGAAGAACGGTGAGGAGCTTGATAGAAAAGGCCTAAACTGCTTTGAAGAGATTGTTTGTGGAAATATGGACCCCAAAGATACTTCTGACAAGGCCTTGAACAGAAAGATGAATGTGTTGTTGCAAACTGGAAGAAAGACGATCCTTGTTTTTTTGTTTGTTTGTTTGTTCTTTGCATTCTCATTTACTTTATTATTTATAATTCTAGGGAGTCCACATATATTGTAATATGGGTATCAGAACCATGCATGGACAAAACAATAATTTAAAATTTCTGCAAAGAAGTTCATCAGTCCAGCTTCCCAATAAATCCACAGCAAAACCTGGTATATTACCTGGCAGACAGACACGCAGTCATGCAAAGTCTGTTTTTAATTTAGGACCATAGTTTATTAACCAATTTTCAATTAATGGATATTTATAAAATTAGACTATATAGAACATAATTTTTTCTAGTACATAAAATACTTAAATGAACATTCTTATGGGTGTTATGCATCTGCATCATTGTTTCTTTCTTTTTTTTTTTAATTTTATTTTGAAATAAATTCAAACTTACAGGAACAGTTGCAAAAACAATACAAAACCCATACACAGAACTCCAGCATACCCTGACCCCCCTACCCTGAAACCCCAATCCACCAACTTTAACATCCTGTCACACCACCATTTCTTCCTTTCCCACCCTCCCTCCCTCCCTATCTATCATCCATCATCTATCGCTCTGTATTTTGAACATATGAGAGCAGGCTGCACACATCCTTGAACAAACACTATAATTCACATATACATTTCCCATGAACAAGAATATTCTTTTATGCAATCCCGTTAAGCACAGCTAAGAAGTTCAAGAAATTCAACATTGATACAAAACTTACATTCTGTATTTCCTTTTTTTTTTCTTATGTCCCATCTGTGTCCCTTTGAGCCTCCTCTCCTCCATCCTCAGATCCCATCCAGGATCATCCTTGGCATTTAATTGTCATTAAATTTTTTTTTTTTAATTGTGGAAGCATATAAACAGCCTAAATCTTCCCATTCCAACCCCTCCCTAACATTCCATTAGTGGGATTAATCACATTTAGAATGTTGCAATGCTATCACCTTCCCACCATCCATTACTAGAAATTTCCCTTCATCCCAAACAGAAACACTACACTCATTTCTTAACTCCCCATTGCCCCTTCCCCCACTTCTTGGAACCCATACTCTACTTTTCATCTCTATGGTTATATTCTCTGATACTTTCTTTGTGTTTACTGTGGGGCTTAAATTTAACATCTTAAATCTATAACAATCTTGTTTTTCTTTGCTACCAACTTATCTTCAATAGGACACATAAACTATGTTCCTATACTCCTCCATTCCCCTACCTTTATGTAGTTCTTGTCAAAAATTACATATTTAACACTGAATCCCAAACCACTGATTTATCATTACAGTTTATGTATTTTAGGTCCTGTAGGAAGTAAATAGTGGAGTTACAAATCAAAAATATGGTAGTATTGGTATTTTTATTTACCATGTGGTCTTTACTGGAAATCTTTATTTCTTCATGTGGTTTCAGTCAATTGTTTAGTGTCCCTTCCTTTCAGCCTGCACAATTCCCTTTAGCATTTCTTATAGGACTGATCTACTGGTGATGAAATCCCTCAGCTTTTGATTATCTGGGAATGTATTCATCTCCCCCTCATTTTTACCCTCCAGTTGTTTGTGAATTTTCTAAGTCTCTGATGGTTATTGACTTCTATTTTTATTCCATTGTGGTCAGAGAATGTGCTTTGAATAAATTCAAAAATTTTTTTTTAATTTATTGAGGCTTGTTTTATGTCCCAGCATATGGTCTATTCTGGAGAAAGATCCATGATCACTAGAGAAGACTGTGTGTTCTGGTGATTTGGAATGTAATGTTCTATATATGTCTTTTAAATTTCTTTATATCTCTCTCTCCTTTCTTTGTTTCTCTGTTTGTAGGGCTCCCTTTAGTATCTGAAGTAGGGCACGTATTTTATTAGCAAGATCTCTCAGCATTTTTTTGTGAAAAATTTAAGCTAGCCCTCAAACTTGAAGGAGAGTTTTGCTGGATAAAGTATTCTTGGTTGGAAATTTTTCTCTCTCAGAATTTTAAATATGTCATGCCACTGCCTTCTCGCCTCCATGGTGGCCACTGAGTAGTCACTACTTAGTCTTACATCGTTTCCTTTGTATGTGGTGAATTGCTTTTCTCTTGCTGCTTTCAGAACTTGCTCCTTCTCTTCAGTATTTGACAGTCTGGTCAGAATATGTCTTGGAGTGGGTTTATTTGGATTTATTCTATTTGGAGTTTGCTGGGCATTTATGCTTTGTGTATTTATATTGCGTAGAAGGTTTGGGAAGTTTTCCCCAACAATTTCTTTGAATACTCTTTCTAGACCTTTACCCTTCTCTTTCCCTTCTGGGATACCAATGAGTCTTGTATTTGGATGTTTTATTTTATCTATCATATCCCTGAGGTCCATTTTGATTTTTTCTATTTTTCCCCCATTCTTTCTTTTGTTCTTTCATTTTCTGTTCTGTGGTCCTCAAGGACATTGAGTCGTTGTTCAACTTCCTCTAATCTTGTACTATGAGTATCCTGAATCTTTTTAATTTGGCCAACAGTTTCTTTTATTTCCATAAGATCGTCTATTTTTTTATTTACTCTTGCAATATTTTTATGCTCTTCTAGGGTCTTCTTCATGTCCTCTATATCCTGTGCCATGCTCTCATTGTTTGTCTTTAGTTCTTTGATTAATTGCACCAAGTACTGTGTCTCTTCTGATCTTTTGAATTGGGTGTTTGGGTTTGAGTTCTCCATACCATCTGGTTTTATCATATGCTTTAAAATTTTCTGTTGTTTTTGGTCTCTTGGCATTTGCTTTGCTTATAGGGTTCTTTCAGGATATGAAAAGTATCAATCTCTAATTTGTCCGATCTACAGCTTGGTGGTATACACTTTCTCTAATTAACCAGCAGATGGCATCCGTGAGTCACCTATTCCCCTCAAGTCAGTTCTCCCCAACTTTGTCTTTGTGGTGTGGGTATCTGATTCTTGTGGGGTTCAATTGATGCACCAAGTTTGGGTGTGTTGTTGGTACTGTCTGTGCTGAATGTGGGGCATGTGTCTGAGTGGTTAGGGAGGCAGGGCAACTTTAATAATCAAATCTCCCAGGTGTTCCCAGAGATTTAAGGCTGTTGTAAGGGTCTAAGCCTTCATTTCAGTCTTGCCACAGATTGTCTCTGCCTCTGACCCACAAGTCCTTGGTAATGGTGTAGGGTCCCTGAGATTTTGGAGCGGATCCCCCTTCTCAGCCATGCTCTTCCAGGACCTCTGCTGAGGAAAGGCTGTGCCATGTCACAAGTGCATGCCGGCCCTCCAGGGAAGCCCTGGGCCACCAGGCTGTGCAGAGGTATTCCCATCCTGCTATAAAGAAGGTTGAATGGTGCATGTTAATTTCCCCCTTTTCGCACAGCTTTGCCTTCCCCCCAGGATAATTAGCTGTGGGTGCACTAAAGGCCACTGTCCATGGCTGATATTGTGGTGTGTGTGCAGTGCTGCTGGAAACACTCCCCGTCACACTGGGACCCTTGGCACAGCTCTGGGCTATGTCTCCGGCCCAGGCAGGAGCATCCCCAGCCCGCCGGGAAGATGGCTGCAAGGGGTGTGGTTTCTTTCTCCTTTTGGCTCCCCTCTGCTCCTCTGGCCCCAAGACAATCAGCAGCGGGTGTGGGAAGAGCTATCCTCCACGCCAGACACTGAAGTGTTGGTACAGCCCGCTCCTGCTGCGCTTCACTGCAAGGTTCTTGCCACCATATCTGCGGCCGCTCCTGGGTTTTTTTAAAAAAGAACTAAGTTTCTGTGATATTGTTGTGGGGTGAATGTATTTTGTATATGGAAAGATAATGTCATTTTGGGGTCCAGGGGGTGGAATGTGCCAGTTTGAATATATTATGTCCCCCCAAATGCCATTATCTTTGATGTAATCTTGTGTGGGCAGACCTATCAGTGTTAATTAGATTGTAATTCTTTTGAGTGTTTCCATGGAGATGCGTTCCACCCAACCGTGGGTGATGTCTCTGATTGAATAATTTCCATGGAGGTGTTGGCCTGCCCATTCAGGGTGGGTCTGAATTAAATTACTGGAGCACTATATAAGATCAGACAGAAGGAGCAAGCTGCTACAGCCAAGAGGGACATTTTGAGGAATGCACAGGAGCTGCAGATGATAGACAGTTTGAAGACAGCCGTTGAAAGCAGACTCTTGCTCCAGAGACTAAGAGAGGACATTCACCCCAAGAGCAACTAAGAGTGACATTTTTGAGGAACTGCAACCTAGAGAGGAACATCCTTGGAGACAGCTATTTTGAAACCAGAACTCTGGAGCAGGCGCAGCCACGTGCCTTCCCAGCTAACAGAGGTTTTCCAGACACCATTGGCCATCCTCCAGTGAAGGTACCCGATTGCTGATGTGTTACCTTGGACACTTTATGGCCTTAAGACTGTAACCATGTAACCAAATAAACCCCCTTTTATAAAAGCCAATCCATTTCTGGTGTTTTGCATCCTGGAAGCATTAGCAAACCAGAACCATATTCAAGACAAAGAAGAAAAGATAATGAATTGTGTAGTTCCCCGTGCTCAAAAAACAGACTCTTTTTTTCAAGTTCTGACATGAGAGAAATACAATGCAGTGTTATTGTCAGTGGAGATCTTGTGATTGTAATCATTTTGTTTGAGACCTTATCAATCCATTGTCATTGACTGCATGTATATTTTGTTTCCCTTTTTATTTTGGTTAGGATGGAGAATTTTGATACAGAGAAATTTTTAATTTCTATGTAGTTACCTTGATAAATTTATATTTTCTTTTTCTGTTTTTAAGTTTTGAAAGATTTTCACCCCACTCCTGGAAGTTTTTATTTTCTTGTGCTGTTTTTATATTTTGTTCATAAAATATTTTGAGGTATGATCCAAAGGCAAGATTATGCTTGCTTACCAGTTTTTCTAAAAACCATTCCTGAATAATAATTTCCATCCTGAATATTTTATGATGTCCTCTCTCTCGAATCATATATTGCATTTTTATATGTAATAAAAATGTTCCTAGTATAACTATCTTGTATTATAGATCTGAGCCCATTATTGTACTGTTTCACATTGTTTTAATAGTTGCTACTTTATGGTGTGTATTAGTACCTGAGTGGATGCCCCTCTTTTTTCTTAGTTCCTAGAAATTTTTATTTTTTTTCATATTCTTCAGCTAGGGTTTCAGTGAAAGTCATATGGTAGACAATAGATATTGAGGTCACTAGTCAAATCTATAAGCTGTCAGAACCTGTCCTGTCCATTCTGAGTAATTTTCTACTAAAACAGATGCCTGTTTGGAGACCAATAATCCTGTTAAACTCTGTTGGAATTTGTAGGATCCAATCTTAAGAACCTTTTTTTCCCATTGGTTAGAGATGGGAAATAGATTGTCCTCTGTCTATAGATGAGAGAATTTCACACTCTCAGTTATTCTTTTTGATAAGGACAAATTATTTTTTGATAAAACTTCAGAATACACAAAAGTTTGTTCCAAACATAATCTCATTTGATCTTTGAAATAATCCTGAACTGAAGGAGTAAGGATTATTATTCCCATTTTATAAATGAGGAGCTGATGCCCCAAGAGGTTAATGCTAGAACACAAACTCCATCAGGGCAGGGATTTTTTTTTCCTGTCTTTTAGTCACTGCAATATCCCCAGGGCCTAGAAAAGTGCCAGACACCAATTAGACACTCAGTGATTATTTGTTGAGTTAATAAATTAATAAATGAGTGATTGTCTTGCTCCAAGTCACTCCTCTGACAAGTACCCAATCTGGGAACACATCTTTTTATTTCTCGTAAACTTTTGGGCATTCAAATATCACCTTCTGGCCTAAACCTAGCTGCTCTCTCTTTCATTTGTGTTCTCAAATTCTGCAGGGCGCAGTTACTATTTGAATTTTAAGGGGATTTCTAGTAGATTTTGGGCTACAAGTAGTTGCAAAAATAAACAAGTGATAATTAATCGGGCCAATGTGGGTTTTATCACATCTCTACCAGCAGGATTATCTCCTGTGACTACATGTCTTCTACATGGATGGATTCTTTTTCTGTTTATTAGACATCTTGAGTTGCTCTTAAACTCATATAATAATAAACACTGTAAATGGTACACTTGTTACTTTGTCTAACAAAATTATAATATATTCTTAACCACCTTAGATTATCCAGCTCAGCAGAATATAAATAAATAAGTAGCAAGCATTTCAAATGCATACAGATTGGATAAACCCTTTTGTAACATTAACATTTTTGTGGGTTAATATTTGTAATATTAACCCTTTTGTGGAAGGGTCCCAGCAGGAAACTGGTCCACTCAAACTGGATAATGAAGGAGAATTTTAAAAAGGATCTACTTACAATGGCGTGAGCAAGCTTTAGGGAAACCAACAAGGGAGAGAACTCCGGGGCCAGAAGCAAGGAACGGAGTGGTTGTGAGGACATGCTTAGGGACAGGGTCACCTGCCAGAACCGGGACCTTTGGTAGGGGGATGCTGCCAACCCACAGAGGGACAGACTGGGGAATACAAACCCTGTCCCCACTCTCCTCACTCCTCCCAATCTCCCATTGGCTCAACTCAAGCAGAAGCCAGTAGCAAGGGAGCCCTTGAAAATGCCCACGGGAGTCCTGATGAGAGGCAAGGAGGATGGTTTTGGAGGAGCAAGGGGAAAACACCCAACACAATGTTGTAGAACTAAACCCACACAACAGATACTGCAAACTTATACACCAGAACCCAAATCAAAAAGGAGACCCAAGGAAAGGAATTTTCTTCCTAAAGTGTGAATTTATTTATATGAAAAGTCTTCTTAAGTTATTAAACCTAAATCATATTTATTTAGATATTTCATAACTTGACTTCACCAAATATAATAAAACTGTGTGGAATACACACTGTTCTGGAAAATCTAAGCCATATGATCATTATGAAGCCAATTGACTATGCATGTCAGGCTTTTAGTGATTGTGTGATATTCAGTTAATTATGCCGTGATCATGTGAGTGATATTTAGTAATTAAGTCCCAGAGAACATCATCTGATTCAAGGTATAGATGATGTGGTATAATTACTTTTCAACTGTGTCTTTACCTGCCTCCATTGTCAATTTTCCTAATAAAGCAGAGAAGTAAGATGTAAGCACAAGTGAAAAAATAGAAAACATGACAATAAGCTAAAATAAAAAGTAAAATGGAGATAGGCAGTCAGCAAAAAAAAAAAAAAAAAAAAAAAAAAAAAAAAAATTGCTGGAAGGAAGGGACCTGTTCAACAGCCTTTCTAAAAATGGAATTATTTTATTTTGCCACGGCAATGCCCATAAAAATGATTTTTCCTTCCAGCCTGAGCAGTGACAGCACAAGAGGAAATGGACCAAATCTTAGATTGGGGGTTTAAGTGGGAGAAAAATGGCTATGCTGCATTTTGCACACAAGCATGCACATGCATACACAGAAACACACACTCACACACAAAACTGCAGCCTTGTACTTCAGGAGCCAGGGGCAGAGCACATTATTCATCTGTTGCAAAATGATGGAAAATCGATCATGGTAATATTTCATTTCCAGGGATACATTCAGTGAAAATCTAATTGAGTTTGAGCCAAATGGGATTTTCATTAATGCAAAATGGAGACTTTGAAAGCTTCCTCTATTACTTTCTTTCTGACCATCACCATGTGCGTGGGGAGAGGAGATCAAGAAAAGGATTATAGGACCACTTGCTCTTGGAGGCTCATGAGGCTTTGTCTTGTTTTGCTGTTTAAGAAAAACAGTTCTATTCATCTTGAATACAAAGGACTAAAAGGTATTACCTGTTTTTAAACAGTCTTATTCAGGGCAGGAGGAAAATCAATAACTCTCAGAATTGTTTTAGATCATAGAGCAAAGAGGAGGCTCATACAAATAAATAATACCTAACATAGGTAGTATGGGACAGACACTGTTCAAGCCCTTTACATATAATAATTCATTTAAGTCTTCCAACATCCTACAAGATAAGTACTGCTATGATCCCCATTTTATGGATGAAGAAACTGAGGTGAAAGGAGGCTGTAGCTTGTGGAAGGTCACGTGGTATAGCAGAGCCAGGGTTCACACCCAAACAAACTGCCTCCAGAAACCATACCCTTAACCGTTATACCATGCTGCCTGGCAAAGAGCCCTAGGACCTAGCTTATAAGTGGAAACAGATTTACTTTAGAAATAAAATGACAAGCAGGAGCATCTCTGCTTTTCAATCTGAGCAAGAATGAAATTAAAAACTGTGAAGTTCATACCCAGTAAAAAAAAAAAAAACTAAACTTTTAACATTAATTGCTCCTGAACATTTGTGAGTGCCCAAAATCTTGACATAAAAGCTTTAATTTCTATGCAAAGCAGATAGGATGATTGAGTTATAATTAAAATGGTAATTATACCCTTAATGCTCCATATTTGACTTTTCAAAAAATGTTATGCTCCAAGAAAAGCTATTTAAAGATCAGAGGAAAATGTTTGAAAATGAATGTATTCAAGACATTTTAAATCTTTTAAAATCCAGTTACTGATTTTTACATGCTTTCAAGTGTAGTCTAAAACATTTTCTTCATTTATTTTGGTCGATGGAAATAATAAAAAACCATTGGAACGTGAAAAGCTTAAACGAAGGCAATATTCTGGAGGTTGATATTTAATGTGATAAATATTTGACATGTTGGGGGTGTCGGGGAAGGGAAATCACCACATGATGACTAATCACTAAATCTCTTTAAAACCCTCCAATGGCAGGCTGGGAAAGAGCCCATTGGCAGAAAGCAACCTTTGGCTACTCCCTTTCTGGTTTCGAAGGTGCCACTCTGAGCTTGGAACATGGCAAATATGACATTTCCTTTGATCCTTCATTGACTGTTTAGAATTAAAAAAGAACACCTAAAGCTATAAATCAAATGTCAGGTACAGCAGCCTAGTGGAACCATATCAATATTTCATGATGTATGGCTGGCTGGGAGGCTTTAGAAACATCAACCATACCAAAAATGACATTCAGGATGCTTTGCGCTCACTCAGCCATGCCCGTGTGCCCAGAGCCACAGTCAATGAATGTGGAAATCGTGTGCTTTGGCTGGGGCTTGAGTCGAAAGGAACTGAGAGCTGCCTGTGGATGTTTCTCCTCCCTCCTGAGCATCCCTGCTGCCAAGCACAGCTCAGCGAGGGCACTCAGGTCCAGCTTAGTAAGATATGGACTGAGTCTTCCCTGGAGGATGATATGGAAAGAGAATAAAAGTAAGTCTGTCTGAAGAACCAGTGTCCTTATAATGTATCCCTCTCATTAGATTTTCATAGATTCCCCTTTTCTCTCGTGTGATTGACAACTTTAGGAGGAAGATAGGAATATATTCTAGAACATTTGTACCAACAGTGAAATATCCAGGATTGAGAGTCTATAAAGTTCACTCTAAACACCACCACATAAAAGGCATATAACCGTATAAAATAATTTTTCCCCCTTGAGAATCTTGAAACCTTTCATTGTCAGGAGGGAATTTCCATTGTTTCTGGGGATTTTTGTTGTCACTGTTGCTGTTGTTTTAATGCAAGGAGGTCTCTTTGCCTAGGTTGAGTAAATTATCTGCATATCTTTAAAACTTTAGGCTCAAATTTGACTGCAGTCCCCTGGCTGTTTGCACTGGTGGTGAGTCCTGACATCTGCACTGCGGCTGGTATTTGCAGGCCCCTCATTTCTAGTCCTAACTAAAGAACAGGCAGGAGAGGTGGATGGAGTTGACAAAGTGTCAGTCAAGGCAGCACAGAAGAAGAGTGCAGCCAGATGCTGGGGTGGTGGGAGGGGGTGGGGGGGGTGGAGATCGAGCCTGAGGAAGAGGACACCCTGGAGGCTAGGGCAGTGGGGAAGAGTTGAGGAAAAACAGGTGGGCTACACCAGGTTGGCCATGCAGAGACCATAGAGTACACAGAAAGCAGGAGTCAGCAAAGAAGTTATGTTGAAAAGTGAATTCACTTGGAGATATAAGAGTATCAGGAGCAGGTAAGGGGAAGGCCCGGCTGCTTGGTATGGATGCTGGGGAGAACAACTAAGTAGGGAGACACAAGCAGGTGCTGTCTTACTAATCTGAGGGTTCCATCCCTGTGGCTGGTTTGCTCCTTGTGCCGGATTCTCTGCCCACCTTCAGAAAGCTCTGACAGCTGGGGTAGCAGTGACCTCCATGCATTTTCCGTTTACACGGACAGGGCAAATGAACTCCAGCTGGTGACAGGGAGCAGTAGGAGGAGAAGGAGGGAAGATGCACTCATTGAAAGAGAGGGGTCATCAAAGAAAAACTTGAGCTGCATCTGAATTTTGCAGGGAAGCAGGTTTGGATTACCGGCTGTATGAATATATGTGCAAGACTCCTATTCATGTAATGATTGTTATGGCACCTAATAAATGAAAGTATGAGCCCAAAATACAAATCTGAAATAAAAGATTTATAAATAACTAAATGTAAATAATGGGAATCATAAGTTATCCAATGTTTCAAATCTGAAGTTTTCCTGAGTTCTCTCATCTACCTACTCTTTGTTTTACATCGATCATCTTGCCTTTCTTCATCAAGACCTGATGCTTGAGATTGCCCTGCAGAATGTTCCAAATGACTGGTTTTCAGACATAGTAAATTTCAGAAATATTACCAGTTAGCAAAAGCCATGTTATGGATCTTTAGCATTGCCAGTTATCTGGAAAAATTGTTGGGAGGCAGCATTGATAGCCATGAGCATTTTGGAATATCTACAAACTCAGAAAGTTAAATGGCAAGCAGTTTTTTTGTGAAAGCTATGCATAACAGAAATTTGGCCTATACAGCCAAAGGAACCTCTGATGAAGTTGTACCAGGGGATTTATTTGCTCTGTAGATAGGCGCCATGTGGTGTCCACCTTCCCTCCGACCAATGGAACATCAATACAGGGACAGGAAACTTTATTGTGTGAACAGAGAGTTAACTGTGTTTTGTTTTGTTTTGCTTTTGTTTTTCCTGTTATGACAAGAATGTGTTGACTTAAAGAGTGACAATCTCTACTGCTGGAGATTGTGTAAGTTTTGCTAGCAGAGACTCTTGCCACTATGATCAACCCACACTTGAAAGGGGTAATCTCTTATGAGCAACAGTTTTTATGATGAGCAGTTACAAATCTACTTTAGTGCTTAGTACAGTGTTGGGAACCCAAGAGGGCCCTGGTAAATGTTCCCGCCACCCCTACCCCAACAAATAGAATTTAGGCAAAAATTAACTCTGATCTCCTATACAGCGAGAAATTCAGAGAAAAGTGGAATTGACATTAATATTTTTTTAACACAAATCATTACTAGTCAATGTGTTAAGTACTTTCATGTTTGCAATGGATCTGTTGAGTTTCTAGAGTGTTCATCTCACCTCTCTCTTCCACTTAATACGTAAGTAACCCTATTTATGATAGAGTAATTTGAACAGATTTAAATTACATTTTGGTGTAAAAACAAATAGGCACTCAATATGCAACAATTTATCCAAAGGCGCTCTCCCTGTTCCTGAATCACTGCTGCCACCCCCAACCACCAGAGCCAAATCACATGCAGATTATGAGGCTACAGTCCTCTTTGACAGAAACCTACAGGGAGAAATGGAAGTAGCCTGTCAGGAAGACAGGAACAAACAATAAAGCCAACTCAGTCCCCAAATTCAAACATCAGCAGAGCAGGCGCTCCCTCATCACCTTCATGTCCCTCTCCTGAGAGAATGGAGGCATCGTGTCCTCCATTCTTTACTCCTGCCCCCTCCCCACTCCTGCGTACCTCTCTAAGTCCTTCCTGCCTTGCAAGATCGATTCTGAACGTGTATTTCCTTTCCCTCGGCCTGCTACCTGCCTGCCTTCCGGTTTCCCACCTGCCTCTCTCCCTTTAGCTTCCTGCCTTCCATAGCTACCAGACTCTGCCATGGAGTTAGGTGCAATGCTAGCCATCTGAGGATATACAGCCAGCCCTGCCCTTAAACAGTTTACAGACAAGTGTGAGAGAAGTAAAACAAACCAACAGACCAATGCAAATCATGGTGATGGAAACTACAACAGATGGAGGCACAAAGCACAGGAGAGGCCCAAGGCAAGAAATGTTTGTTGACCGCTTCAGCCTTTTTGGCTCTTCTGTGGCATTTATCCTCTTATATGCACAGTTGTCTGCCATTTTTACTTTATACTATCTTGTGCTATTAGTCATATTTTCATTTATATTTATTTCTA
Organism: Choloepus didactylus; assembly: GCF_015220235.1. Classification (NCBI taxonomy): domain Eukaryota; kingdom Metazoa; phylum Chordata; class Mammalia; order Pilosa; family Megalonychidae; genus Choloepus; species Choloepus didactylus. The sequence continues at coordinate 25,052,779 of NC_051311.1, forward strand.
GATAAGCTCTTATTTAATAGCTGCTTTATGACATGCACTTTTCAAGGCATAAATGATTTTTACAAAGGAGGGGAAAACTGTACTTTCTGCAAAAAGTGGAGTGAGAGGGTGAACCATTTAAATCATTATAAGAGAATATGTTTTCTCCCCAGAGAAGTGTTTATTATAGAATACAATATGTAGAATATAAGCTTCTGCTTCTTATGACTAGAAATCATGGTGATCAATAGATACTTATTGAATGAACAAATGAATAAACAAATGAATGGTTAGGAGAGTGAATGAAAGGTCAACTTATAAAAAGACAGCTGACCCCGCAAAGATGGTAAGGTTGTGAAGGTCTAAATTCTTACTCTATTAGTGCATCCATACAACCACTCACAGTTGGGAGTCCTCACTGATGGGAGAATTGCCACCAGTGGTGAGCTTCTAGATGGCTCAAGGCAAGTCTTTGGGAGACAGGGATTGAAAATGGATCTCTTCCGGAACTACGGACCCCATCTCTGAGTTGGCATAGTAGCATTAGAACTCCAGTCTTCTTTTTCCTTCTCCCTTATACCTGGCCCTTTCCTTTAAACACGATCTTTTTCAGGGGGCCTTCTCTCAGGGAGTGGTAATGTTTTTCTACCCAGTACTAAAGGAAGAACACATAAGTTCCCCTTGATTCTCCCTTTCCATTTCCACCTAGGTTACAAACACTTCTGTCTGATGCCTGGCACTTAAGTGCTCATCAAATACTGGTAGAATAAATGGATAAATGACCCATAGTTTTATCACTGGGGAGTAATAATATAATAGTGAGATCTCAAATTAATTTCTTCCTTTCCTCTCTCTTATCCTGCAATCTTCCTTTCTTAAGTCCCCTTTCTCCATAATATGTAAAAAGATAGTTAAAAATATAAAATAAAATATAGTACATGACAAATGAGTAGTACAATTAGGTGCTCAAAGGAAGAAAAATTCACTGTGGGAAGGGAATGGATGTGCTTACTGCATGAACTGTGCTGATGGTTTCATTGGTATATACATATATGTCAAAACATATCAGATTGGTTGTGTTAAATATGTGCAGTTGATTGTATGTCAATTATACCGCAATAAAATTTTAAAGAAAGAAAGAGAAGAAAAGAAATGAATACTTAGAAAGTACTATGCCTGGTTTCAAATCTTGGCTCAAAGTACTATTAGCCATGTGTCTTTGGGCAAGTTACTTGCCTTTCTATGCTTTCTTCCTAAAGTGGTATTGCCTACCTTGAAGGATTATTGTAACAATTGAACGAAATGATGTATGTGTTGAGTGAATCATGCCGTCCACAAAAGCACACTGAAGTCCAAACTCCTGGTCCTGTGGGTTTGAACCCATTTGTAAATAGGACCTTTGAAGATGTTATTATTAGCCATATTAGGTGTGGAATCATTTGTGAGTAGGATCTTCAAAGATTCTTTTTAGATGAGGCCAAATTAAATCAGTGTAGACCATAAGCCATAAGCTGGAGTCCTCATAAATAGAGGAAATTCAGACACAGTCAGTAGAAGCTAGAAATAGATTAAAGAGAGAAAGAGAGATCATCACATGACAGAGGACCATCATCACCAGAACCTTACAGACTTTGTGGACAGCACGGCCTTGAGGACATCTTGATTTTGGACTTAAATTCCTGTTGTTTAAGCCAACGAGTGTGTGGTATTTGTCATAGCAGCCCTGGTAAACTAAAACAATATCTAAAACACGTATCATTGTGGTTGGCATAAAAGAATTAGCAATTAATAATCTTAACTCTTCATTATGACTAAAGGAATGGGTAATTGGGGCAGACTTCCCAGAGACAGTGGGATTTTAAATGAGCTTTGAAATATGATCAGTTGTGAAATAGAAACGTAAATAAGACAAGGGAAATCAACATTCAGACTGTAGCAGCATAACCTAGAATTGCCATGGCCAGCCTGTCACTGCCTGCAGCCTCTCCTGGTGGCTGCTCAGAGACTCTTCACAGACCCAGAGGAGCAAGTGGCCACATGTATCTCTCAAGAGATTGGTTTCTCATTCCTGGAAGAAATTACTGTGATTGCCTTTGTTTCAGAAAGTATGAGCCAAGATGCCAACCCACATGCCTCAGCAAAAGCCACCTTCATCTCTGTATGGTGTACAACAGCTTGCATGCTACCCAGGTTTTTAGACAGCTCAAGAGATCAATTCAGAAAGTGGAGATTAGTGCATCAACAAAAACCAGCTGCCTGGGAATAGAGTAACAGGCAAACTGGAAAGTTATTTTTCTGTTCCATTTCACCTCGAAGTTGAATTATTGATTTTAATACTTTTTTTTCACCTGAGTCTATTTGAGTGACAGATGCTACTTAGGTAGTGCCTATGAAGGAAAAATTATATTCTGGTAATTAAGAATTCTATCCAGAGGTCAGTGGGTACAGGCAAGGATTAAGTTACTCACTCGAGTGAGTACAGAAACTCTCCAGGGGATTAGGACACTGACTTAATAATTTCTTTCACTTTCTTAAAAGACACTTAAATTCTCAGGAAGGCTTATGATCAGGCCCATTGGTTCCAGAAAGAGCTTCATTTAACTATGCTTTCCGTGTAGCGATAGTAGGGCAGAGATAGTAGCTTGAGTGCCCTGAAAAAGCGGCTCTTCAACAAGTGTTAAGGACTAGAAAAAAGGACGACTGGAAGGTGGGAGATTGGAGAGTGAGGTCATTACTTAGATCAAGGAAGGCTTAGCAGGAGGGAAGGTCAGGGCTTGGAGGAGGAAAGTGGAAAGGGTTGGTGGGGTAGGGGGCAATCATTACAGATATTTTTTCTCACTCAAGCTATTTGTCTGTATTATGGGTGGTCAGTCAATGAAGTGAGAATGAAAGACCTTCACAAGGTTTCCTTTTCCTCTTCTATATTCAGGAAGAAGCTCCCAGTGATCCCAGGTTGAAGAGAATCTATCCTAGATTAAAAGGACATTAGTGACAGAGATTTCCCAAATTCCCATAAGATATTTACCTAGTCTCTAACCACCTCTAGATATCTATCTGGAAACTGAATCTGAGCTAAATCCTCACACTTCAGGTCTAATTGCTTCTCTTAGGTGGTCAGGGAAGACATAATATTTTGTCCAACTTCTGTATTCATCAACATAGATAAATAGCCCTCCATTTTTTCACATAAGCCTGAATTCCAAAGGTTTATCAGGTCACAAGCCTGTTGCTAGTGTAAACAAACAGTGGTATATCTGTAATGTTTAATCAGTTTTGTTTGTTGAACCAATAAGTGCAAGTAACAAACATTTTGGAGAATACTCATTTCATATAGTGCTGCCTGTTACATCAGCTAGCACTTTGACTTTTTTATTAAGTCTGACGTCTTCTGTACATTACAGGTATAGGTATACTCAGATATATGAAAATTCATATAATAAAATGAAAGCACCTAGGATTATATATATATAAATATATGTATTTTTCATTTTCCAAAAGAATTCCGTAAGGGCTGTTGACATGCTTTCATGGAGCATTTAAAGGATGAGTTTGTGGACAAACTCCATTCCCATAGCCCATCTATTACCAAGATAAGAGACACCTTTAATGAAACCCCACTCTCACCCCCCACTACTTGAGCCTCAGGTCTAGATAGTAGCAATGAAGTGTGTCTTCCCCAAACCGACACCAGAAACATAAGCAATGCCATTGGCAATGGCACAAATGCAAGTCTTGGGGCACTCAGGGCATTTGCAATTGGGTAAATTGGGAAGGAGCCCAACTCCACAGCAGTGCCCTCCCACCTGAGCCCTCCCTAGACTCAAGGAAGTTAACATTTCCTCTGTTTACAGAAAATGAGATTTAGACAGATTACATTATTTGCTCAAGATCACGCAACTACTTAAAGGCTAAGCTTGGATTTAAACTCAGATCTTCTGATTAACCCACACAATTTTTATTCTTTTTACAGCTCCACTACTGCCTCATTCTTCAACTATTACTGTTGTCTTACTTTTCATTTGCTTATAGTCAAAGCTGGATTATTGATGTATCAATGACATCAGCGTAGGCATCATTTGAACAACTGAAATCCTCATTTACTCCAAAACACTCATTTTAGCTGTTAGATTGAAATATATTAAATTGCCATCATTATAGGTCAAGCTATTATAGGTCAAGCTATTGTTCAACTTAATATTAAACAAATTCAATTTTGACCTCATGTGTTTTATCCAAGCAACTAAAAACTATTCATTGTCTCTTAAAATCCTGTCTTCTCTTTCTCCTATGCCATTCCTCTAGAGAAGCGAAAGAATCACCAGTGAAGGGGAATGAAATAGGGACCTAAAGCAGTGAAGAGCTGGGTGGACTGTTAAAGATCTTCCTTTTCAGTTCTCTCCTTTCTCAGTCTTTCTCCTTCCGGCCGTGAAGTAACACACTCCAGGAGTTCTAATTACTCCTGAATTAGGCAGAGCAAACTTATACAACTCTTTCATCACTATATCCCCAGTGTCCAGAAGGGCATATACAAGGTCTGCAATGAATATTTGTTGATTAAATTATTGAACTAATTTAGTGAAGGATGCTTTTACTTCCATGGCTATTTGGGTTTGGAAAGGGTATTTAGCTTTGAGCCTCTTTTTTCCCTCTGTCTTTCTTTCTTTCAAGGAAAGTGATTAGGAGTCATTCATATATGCACTCAGAGAGAATAAGAAGAATTTTTTCTCGTTGATTCTTATATATCCACAGTTTGTCAGAGTGCTCAATCTCTAATGCTGGCACTGCACCATTTGAGGCTACTCATCTAGAATTGATAAATATTAATATCTGGGAGTGTTTCTCATCACAAGGATTGTGGAAGTCAGAAATCATTCTGCTGTGCAAATTTATACTTCTTCAAATTTCTCACCCAGCTTCGCAACTAAACCACATCTAATTTTATTTGTACCCAGTACCTGGCATAGTGCTTGGCCCAAAACAGACCCCCAATAAACATTTCTACAATGAATGAATGAACAAATAAAGCAGCAGGAAATTGTAGAGACTTTGATGAAATCAAGGACTAGGAACAAAGTCAAGATGGAGAATAAAGGCTAGAAGCCAAGTGAACACACTAAATTGAAGAAGAGAATAGCAACAAAAGAACTGAAATCAAGCTAGAATCCAGAGGCCAGAAAGAAGCTGAAGCTAGAAATCCAAGGCAGAATGATGCATCCAAAGTCAGACCAATGGGAGGAAGTCCAGATATTTGCAAAAGCTAAAATATGAAGAAAGACTGGAGACTGTCATGAATCAAAACACAGGAAGCCCATGAGAACTGCAAATACAAGACAGAGGAGTTAGAATGTTTTGAAAGTTAGGCAGATTCTACCTGAGACAAAAACCTCCTTGATACCCTTTCTGCCCAATCAGAACCTAGGGATTGAAGTCCCAAGACACAATCAGCCCAGAGACTGGAATCAGAAAACTACAGAGCAAGTCAAACTGCCTTGCCAAATCCTGAACTATGGATGTGCATTCTTACGGTAAAATTGATAATGTACGATTTACTGGAATCTTTGCTGTTGGAATGATAGCCATTGTTCTTGGGCCATTTCACAAAACTGGGATTGTATTTTTAATTTTAAACATAATTCAGAAACAAAAAAGAAAGTGTCCCTAGTAATTGCAGGCAATTGTGCTACAGAACCCCACAATGACAAGTCTTTACAGACCACACTTGCACTTGCAGAATTCCTATCTTAGTAGCAAACGCTGGTCCATTAAATGTGCTTTGTGCATCCCAGGGGAGCAGTACTAGCAGATACCCAGCTCAAAAAGTGGTTTTCCTGATGACCAAGACCATATCCTATACAGAGGTTAGTGGTCTATAAACACACAGCAAAAATAAGATTGGATCATAACACACCCAGCTGAAATCAACCTCACAATGTTTGCCAGCAAATGGCACCATTTTTTTCTTAATCAAATTCATTGCTCCATACCTCCAGAGTGACAGTCAGCATTTATTGATCTCCCTTTAGGGAGAGACTACTGAACTCACTAGAGGCAACCTCAGGACCTCTCCAAAACATCATTCCCTCAAGTGCAAATTCCTACAATCCAACACACTAAAATATCCACAGAATGTAGGAAGTGTGGAATTAGTTTCTTCTAAATATTCATTAGTGAAAGAACCTACTTTTATAGAATAATTGTTGCAGGTTTTGTTTCTCCCACAGGAAACCTCAGTTTTCTATCTGATGGAATTTGATCTTTGCCAATGCCAACTTATAAGAAACCACATCTATTTGTCCTATAAAACCACTTTTGTAATTTTTTTTGCAGCAGGGAACAAAAAATTCCTGGGAAGATCACACTTTCTACACTCTTTATCCATCCTGTTCTTTCAAAACAGAAAAATATAAAGAGATGATCTTTGGTTAAAGCTTCCCCACCTGTTAATCACCCACAAAATAAATTGTACTTTCATAAATTAGTTACCTGACAGGATTATATCACAACTATCAGCACAAAATTCAATGACTTGAAATAAACCACAAGGAATTCTATAATAACTTTCATGGGGTGCCTGATACTCACTTTGGATTATAATTAGTCACCCTGCTATTTAATTAGTCAAACTAATGAACTCTGGAGAGAGACAGAGGAGAGAGAAGACAGGGAGAAAGGAAGAGAGGGAGAGAGGGAGAGAGGGAGAGAGCGGGGGAGAGAGAGAGAGAAGCAAGGATTTGTCTGTGGAAAGTTAATTTTCTTGATGATTTTATGTTGGGCATTGATAATGTACATTCTTGTAGTTTTGGCTTTTAATACAATGTCTGCTTATCATTAGGTTGGGTTCCTGAGTCTGCTCGAGTCTAACTAGCCCTGTGTGAAAGATCATTATCACCTGTTGGTGCCAGCCAGGGTCGATAACTTCTGCTGGGCCACTTAATTTTGCTTCTGTATTAGATTTTTAATGCTATTAAATAAATAGCTCAGCCAGTTAAAAGCACTGTGTTGTAATGTTGTAATCACTACAGTAACCAAAGAGACAAAGAAACATTTCCTAAGTCCACACTATTTTACCAGGAGGAGGGGCTGTCTCCCAAGTACTGACATTTCCAGTTATCTGGGCTTTGAATATCTATTAAAACCAGCGGTTCTCCAGTGGAAGATGACCCACTGATCTGGCAATGGAGTGGGAAAGGGGACACTGAGAAGGTATTCAGCTGTCATAATCCTAATAATAATAGTTTATATGTGCATAGTGCTTTCATTTCTACTACACACCTTTGCCTATATGTTGTCTCTTTTGATACCATGAATAGATCAAGTAGGAAAGCAGGTGTTATTGTGGACATTTACAGAGGAGAAAAGCTAGCCTCCCCAAAAAGGGTAAATTGATTGTTCAAAGGCACAGAGAGGGTATATGACAGAGCTAAGACTCAAATCAGGGTGTTTTGATTCCATATCCAAATATCTGTTCAGTTAATATTTACTGAGCACCTATTAAGCTGCTAGGAATTTAAAAATGAAGATGACATAATTGCTGCCCTCAGAGGGTCCTCTGAAATAATCTTTTGAATAAGCACTCTACAATTTATTGAGTGAATGAAAAAATCATACCACAACATATGACAGGTAACGTGGGAAAGCTATTTTTTAAATCCTATGGGAGCACACATGAGGAGAAAATTAACTAGTGGAGGTGGTGGCGTCTATTGAAGCTGGATCTTCTGGGAAATGAGAGCTGTAGGAATGCAGACACCCCAAGAAGAGGTGGGGACTAGGGCACAGAGTTGAGAAAAGTCAGTTCAGTGAATTTCAAGGATTCAATTCGCCTGAAGAGTACACAGGTGAGGAAGAGAGGTAGCAGGTAACCTTGAGGGACAAGGAGAGGCTGCATTCTGGAAAAGCCAGGTAAATTGTGGCATTAGGCCTACGCTCTAGAAAATGTCATCTACCAGCCAAGCCAAGCTAAGAAGGTTTGGAGTTCAGATAGATAAGAAGCAGAGAGACTAGTTAAGAGGCTACTCATGTTTCCTCCGAGAAAAACTGAGAATTCCAAAAGTACCCAAAAGAGAAAAACTTCGCTCAAACATCTGGCAGACACAGAGAGTAAAAATCAAGGTAGAAATGTATATTATTCCTTCCTCAGGATGGGAAAACTACAGTGAGTGGGACAGAGGAAAATGGGAAAATGGGGAGAAGACACCCCTTCCCCTCAGCTTGCAAATGGCCCCAACTTGTTGGGGTTGGTAATTTTAAGTTTATGCATAGTGCAAAATGTTGATGATATAATGGACTGTGGACACTTTAAATCACCGAATAAGTTGCTTAAGGTAACTCTAGGATTTTCTAACACCTGGGAGCTGCTAGAATTTTCCCCAGGGGCAAGAGAAGGGCCAACATCAGCATCTTTAGGTCACTGTGGCCACATTTAGCATCTGTCAGCAATCCACATTCTCTCAAATTCTCTGCCTGTACTGGTGCTTCCCTTTTCCTCCTCACTTTTTACCCGACTAACTATTGATCATCTTTCAGGTCTTTGCGTAAGTGTCACCTAAGTCTAGGGATCCTTTTCCGATTCCCCAAATTGATTACACCCCTTGTTATACAGTGTTCTAGCAGCTTACACTTTTTCCTTCTTAACACTTAGCACATTTTAAAGTATCTGTTATCCGGCCGGCTTGACCGCAATTGCTGGGGATAATCATTATGCATCATTAAATAAATAATATCATTGCCCACGGGAGAGGCAGCTGCATCTCTACCTGCAGTTAGGAATGTATGCCCACTTGACATTTAGTTTGGAGCTCCTATTTGAAGCCAGCGTTTGTTTTCTCTGTCCACATATGGCTCGTTTCTTCCAAACTGAGCTTCCTGTGTTTCCTCAGTTTAGCTGCTCAGCAGTATGATTGCCAGTCTCTGTGAAGTCCTCTCCAGGCTCCCTCAAAGTGAATTTTATCCATCCCACATGACCTACATTATAAAGCATCACACCATCTCAAATATAGATGACAAATTGGGTGAACAGTAAAGCTCAATCTCAACCAGAGGATAAGGGCTTTAGCTCTTTGAGGTGCCTCTCAGGATCTCCCAGAGTGAATTTCATGGAATCCCCATGGCCTTAAGTCAGACCACTCCAAAAGACCTTCCTTGCTGACAGTATAGCTGTTTGCTAACCACATGCCGTGGTAACAAAGTAACCGCGAGAAACTTCATTTCATCTTTATAAATCCATGTTATTATTTGCTTCATGGCCATCTGCCCCAGTACATCTTAATCTCCCAGAAAGAAAGATCCATGTCTGTTTTGTTTACTGACTAGCACAGTGCAGGGCACAAAGTAGACACTCAGTATGTCCTTGTGGAATGAATGCATGAGTGGGAGCCCCATTTTCTGTGCTCTCAAATGTGAAGGGAGGACAGTGACACAGGATTGGGTGTCGTGGCTGATCACTAACAAGTGGCCTGTTTGCACTTCTAAAATGTAGCGAAAACGTGTTTCCCTCCAACCCCACAACTCGGGAAATAAATGTAGAATTAGCCTGGTTGAGAAAAGGGTCTTGTTTGAGCTGCCGTAATAAATTATCACAAACTGGGTGGCTTAAAACCATAGAAATTTGTTTTCTTTCCACTCAGGAGGCCAGAAGTCCAAAATGAAGGTACTGGCAGCGTTGGTTCACTCTGGAGATTGAGTGGGAAAGTCCATCCCAGGCATCCCTTCTGGCTTCTGGAGGTGGCCAACAATCCTTGGTGCTCCTTGGCTTGTAGATGCATCACTCCATCTTCACACCACCTTCTTCTCTGCGTCTCTCCAGGTCCAAATCTCCCTCTCCCCACTTTAAAAAGGGCAGCAGCCATTGGATTTAGGGCCCATCCTAAATTCAGGAGGATTTCATCCTGAATCCCTAACCAATTGCATCTGCAGAGACCCTATTTCTAAATAACATCACAGTCTGAAGTTCTAGGTAAACATAAATTTGGGAGGTGGGGGGGGGGGGGGACACTATTCGGCCCAGTGCAGTTTATCCGTTTTGATAAGTGTTTGTGCGGGAAGAAGAGGAGAAACAAAAACAGAAACATACACTAAACAAAACTCATGGCTGAAGTTAGAAAAGAGAAACACTTATTGACAGACGACACCCTAGAGGAGATGGGAGAGGAGAGAATCAAGAATATAGATAGAGGAACTAGCCTGAGAAAGGAGAGGCAAGATTGTCTTGCTTTTTGGAAGGGGAAAAAGATAAGTGAAGAAGCAGTGTTGATGTAAAGATGAGGGGAACTAAAAACATAGGCATCAGAAGAGTGCTTCTCAAAGAAGGAAGGGAGGTCATTCACTAAGAATGAAGAAATAGCCATTGAGTTGGGGAGATTCCAAGGATATAAAAAGGTTTGGAATAAGTTTGTACCAAGGAATTAAATAGGCATTGAATCATAGTTTAACCAAAATTAGAAAAGCTCATCAAATGAATGTTTCATTTTAGAGATGATGAAACTGAGGCCAAATGATACTGTGTGACTTGCAAAGTCTGACTCTAGGCATGACTAAAATGATTGCAATCAACATCAAGGGACGTATTAAGGTCAAAGGCCCAAATCTGAAACGGAACCCATCGTCCTAGTGCCATGATTTTCTCCAACTCTGCTTTTCAGCTTGGAATAAAAATGAAGGACTCCCTCCACTCCACCAGGGGACTTCCATGCACCAGACCCACCCCTCAGTCCTTCCTCTTATCAATTAGTTATCTCAATTGGTGACTTTTTGGAAAGGCATCAAATATGCCAAGCCTTATGGAAATATAAGCAGTCAATAATCTTTTAAGTCATTTCCTCTGATAATGGAAGGAAGTTCAGATTAATGCATCTTTATTAAGAAATAGAGAACAGCCATAGGGAAAGAAAATATTTAATCCAACCTTTCTGGAGCCATCACATTAGTCTATACTCTACAATAGCTAAGCATGCTGTGATGAATTAGACTATAGATCAGTAAATATTTACTCTTGCTCCCTACTCTTGCATGGAAGGAATATATTTCCTCATCTTACATATGTGTTAGTCTTATATATGTGTCTTGCTTGGTCCAATGGGATTTAGTGGATCTGATAAGCAGATACTTGAAATGCATTTGAGCCATTCACTCTATACTTTTGCACTTCTGCCATCACCATGAGATGAATTTGTCTTAGGGAGCTGTACTAATAAGCCACATGTGAGGTCATTTTATTCTATTAAAGTCTATGAATTAACTGATTTTTCAAGAAGTTTTAGTTTTCCCATATTAGATGATACTAGAGATGGTTTCTCTGAAGAATATTTTGATATAGTAAATAAAATAAATTATCATTATTACATATTTTAGACTTAGATATCTCTAAAAATAAAAACTTCTTAAGGGATTCCTTCACATTCTCAGCTACTTCTGATCTATAAATAAACCAGAATGCTAAAGATGGAACCAACTCTATCATTATAGCAGATGGAGAAACAAAGGCACACAACAGTTCAATTTATGTCCTAGACTCCAGCTGCCAGTGATGACTAACTTAGAATCCTTTTGTTCTCCATATGCATTGTGCTGTTCTCTCTCCTACATTGCATCAGAGATCTCTGATCTCATTCCCAATTTTTTTCTAATCAAACAGTGATCCTCTTTTAGAGAGTTACCTCAATGTCTTTAAAAGTACACATAGATTCATAAAAGTACACATAGATTCATTTCGACACATTCTTTTTAGAGTGCAAATGACATGTAATCTCCACATACCTTCTTATACCACACTGCCTCAGATCCTTTTCAAGATTTTATAGCTCACTCGAAGGACATTTCTTGGGTTTTCACTTTTCTGATTTTCTCACTTCCATGTCAGTATTTGTGCTCCCCAGCTTCCATCAATCAGCCAGTCAACATTTACAGATGTCACTGCCAAGCTCCATACTAAACATTGGGTCACCATCCCAAACAGAAAGACATTGTCCTGGCCTTGCAGGGACACGGAAGTTTAAATAGCTGAGGCAAGATGAACACACATAATGAAGACATTGAAAATGTTTTCACCAGAAAATGTAAGCTCCTCAAGCCAGAACTAGCTATTTACCTCCATGCCAGTGATTCTTCACTCTGGCTGCACATTGAAATCTGTTTTTAAAATAGAGATGTCCTGGTCTCATCCCCGTTTATTCTATATAATGGTTCTAGGTGGGGGTCTTGGCATTGGAATGTTATTAAATCTTCCCAGAAGGATATAATATGCAGACAGGTTTGAGAACCACCACTTTAAGCTGTGGGTACACAAGGTGGTCAGAATTGGGTAGAGCTAATCAGGAATGGCTTTATGGAAAAGGTAAATCTTGACGAAGTAAAAGAGGTGGGTTGATTGAAACTTCATCAAAGGTATAATAAGGCATTCAACAAAGCCTTGAAATTAGTAGTAAGAGAAAAGAAAGTCAAGAAAGTTTTATTAGATGGCTATCATCCCTGGATGGTGATAGTGAGACATTAATGGAAAAGAATCAGGAGGGTTAGGGAATAACTCATAGGAAAAGGGATCCCTACACTCTATGCCCAGTCATTAATGGAAAATTGCTTGGAGAGGTTGCTCCCTTCTTTGAGTCCAGTTTTCTTAGCTATAAAATAGGATATCATTCCTGTACAATTCTCTCTCTCAAATGCCAAAGAACTCATTGGCTGTTTGACAATTATTTCATGCACACAGAATTTGCTATTTGTGGCCAGCAGAGACAAGTCAGTATTATTCATTCAGATAATGAATAAGAATATGGGAAAAGATGTCAATCCTGCCAGCTCCTATTGTTATCTTGATTTTTCCAGGGCCTTTATATTCTTACACACACACTGCTGACGATAAATTTCAGCACGCAAGTTGACACCAGAAATGGAATCTCCACAATAGACACTGCAAGAACACTCAGACTGAGAGATGTGGCAAACACACTTAATTGATCATATCTACAGTAGTTCATATTCAATTGCAGAAAAGTTAAATCCCTCTTCCCCTACAATAATCTATGTTTGGACCATCTGTAGCTGATTTTCAACCATCTTTCCTTCACTCCACCATTCCACCAAATGGACTTAACATACTTGTGAGGTTCTCTTTTAAGAGACATCTTAGTTTTTTTTCCTTTGCTTGCACTGACCTTCCCAGACAACCATTCGGCCCCTCCATATCCCCAAGCCCCGCCCCCCTAGACCACAGATGCTGTCTTTGGTTTTGCATTTATGTTGACATTAGACATCGCCCCGCTGACACTCTGAGAAGCATCAGTGAGTAAAGTCTGTTATACAGGCTGCAAAGCCATCTGGACTTTCTGCTGAAAAGGTTGGACATGGTTTTAGGCAAGATTTTTTTATCACATCTGAGAGAAGAAAAAGTCTTAAATGCATTACCACCTTCCAAGGTTGGTGTCAGTTTATTTTTTTCCCTTGTCAGTTGCAAAACAAAGCAAAAAAAAAAAAAAAAAAAAGAAAAGAAAAGAAAAAAATGACAAAGGAAAGGAGATAAGAATGAAGATATAAATCTCCAGAGGAAGCTTTGTCAAAGGTAGTGGAGTACAAACAAAAAATAAATTAGTTTTGGTTTTATCAGAAACTGGTCAGACTTCCACTGGTATAATAGCTTGTCTGGCATTTCTAAGCCTTTCCAGGGAGTGCCCTTAAAATGCAAAAGAAAAGGACCAGAGATGCTCATGACAAAGGCAGAGATTTGCTTTCTAAAACCTATTAACAGTTTTTAAAACACACACACACAAGAAGAAAAGACAGAGGGGGGAAGGGGAATAAAACAGTTCTCATGAAAAGTAAAACTGCTTTGACATCTCTCTCCCTGTCTCCCTCCCTTCCCCCCTCCCCCTCTCTTTCTCTCTCACTGTACCTGACATACACTTTTCTAAAAGGGTTCAACTTTTCCGTCGAAGAATGTTATGTATCTTAGCAACATACTTGCTGCCAAAAGACTTTGGGTTTTTTCCTCCTGACAAGTTATTGAAGAAAAGCCAGAATGAGTTCTTGTGTCAGAAGTATTCCCTTCACAAGGGGCTTTATTTGGAGAATAGGCTACAACTGGTTGCTCACCCCTTTTGCTCTCAGTTATTTATTGTGGTGCCCTTTAGGTTATAGATATTCTGGCAAGTGGGCTAACAGGAAGCAATTGCCTTGAAGCCTCAGACTGAAGACCTGAGTAAAATCATCCTAGAAAGCAGAATATCCATCAGCTACAATTATTGATTGCATGCTATCTAGTGGAATAGTCACAGGACCCAGTATGATTTCATTATGATATATCTTGAGACTAATATAAGACATTTTTTATTCCAAGTGCAATGTGGTATGAAAAAAATAGCTACCTAATCGTATAGGAAAAAAATACTGAATCTGCACGTTATAATTTGTAAAGAAAATGTCTTCATAGAGAATGGCCATACCTTAGTGTAAGATCAAAGGCATTGTGTTTCAGTATTATCCTCATTAAGAAGTCATGTCTAATTACCCATAATGATAAGTTCCCTTCAACCAGCATTCTATGTCCAATGAAATTATAATATCTCCAAGAATGCCACAAAGAATCTTCAGTGCTTCTTCAGAAGTTTGGCCAATTCCAGGTGGATCAAATGAATAGGTTACAATGGTCAGGAACACCTAAAGAAAACCAAAGTCTTAGGAGATCCCCCCAAAATGCCCTTTGAGGCATGTGTTTTGAAGAGATCAGATAACTTGAAAAGCATATTTTAAGGTTTTGCTCAAAATAGCCTTGAGATTATTATCAAGAATGGCAAGTGGGAAAAAATAGGCCGTAAAAGTAATTAGCATAATTTTTTTCTAAACATTTTACATCAATCCAATAAATATTTATTTTACATTTACTTTGTTCCTAAGCTCCATGGGAGTTAAAACTAAAATGCTCCCTGTCCTCAAGCTGCTTTTAATGGTGTTTGTATAAAATTAACCTATTGAAAAATTTAGAAAACACAGGACAGATCATGTATATTGAAGTAAAAACTGAATATGATCATATTTCTTAATATGGAGTACAGACAGTAAATGTTATGGGTTCTAGAAAGAGAGTGCCATAGTAATGACTGAAGGAAAATGTTCATGGACAATGTAAGCCTTGCAGTGGACTTGGAGGGTTGGGTAGGAGTTTTACAAACAGAGAATGATGAAACTGATTCCCAAGCGGACATAAAGAATAGTCACAGTAAAATCAGAGACCCTGACCCCCTACTTTTTGGACCAGGAAAAAACTGGAGAGAAAGGTGCTGAGGCACAGAAGGAAGTTTGAATAGGTAAATATAGACCCAAGCTCAGGAGGACCTTGAACGTCAAGGTAAGGAATTTGGGCTTTGTGGTTGGGATATCGTTGCAGACCTGTGTGATAGGAACGGAACAGAAAAGATGATTCAAAGAAGCTTCAGTAGTGGTTTATGATAGATGGAAGGAAAGGGCTGAAGGCAAAGGAGATGTCATATATGACCCAGAATGTTGTGTTATATTTACTTCCTATTGCAAATCCGTATTTTCTATTAGGAAGATGGGTCTGTCGCTTACCCAGTTACCATGGTAACCACTGTCCTGGTTTTCCACTCCTTTGATGAGGACTTTTCAAAGAAAGCCATGGAGTCATACAGCAGGATCAGTGAATCTCTCCCCCTCCCTCTGATTAGCAATGACTGAATATAATACTGAGTCAGTAGAATGACCTTAACTTGTGGGTCAAACATTTCGACTAATAATCCCTAAGCTAGTATCAAGGTTTGGGACATGCCAGGGTCTTCCAAGTAAAGAGTAAATTCATCTGAAAGAAACATGGGGTGGGCTAAAACAGAAGAAAGTTCTGGAAGAGGAAGAAAAAAGCATGCCAAAAAGCTGGGGGCAGATTCTGAACAGCTGACAGAAGTACAGGGCAGTGGGAATTCTTTTCCCCAAGTGGAAAAAGATAAAGGCTATTTGCAAGGATGAAGTGAGATAAGGAGGATCATTATGCTAAGTCACTACACAAAATCTAATAACAAAAAGATACAGAAGGAAAAAGCATCAGGATATTAACACTGATCGCCATTTGACAGCTTGCACACGGGACCCCAGTGTGGTTGAGCTGGGTGGAGGAGGGGGTGGCAGGAGAGCTCTGCTGACAAGCTGAGGTCAGTGGTTAAAGAACAGATGCAATTCCATTCAGTTGTGACTGCCGTCCCATCTTACTTAACAAGGCAGATGTGTGATACAGGATGCCATTTAGAGCTTAGCTTCATCATCAGCACCCTAAACATGCAAGAGTGCTCCTTCCACAGACAATGTGAGGCTTCCACAGACACTGTGTTTTGCATGACTTTGAACATTTTCCCCAGAGCAGCTGACACGTCAATCTCTACTGCTCAGAGTGAACCTCGAAGAGTCACCGCATCATTTGTTTGTAACAAGGGGACTTTATTCTTTCTCCTGAATTCCAAAGGACATTCATTAATGAGTGTGAGAAAGCCAGAGAATGTGGAATGCAAAACTGAAAGGGCATGTCTGAAAAAAAAATAAAAAAATAAAAAAAAAAGTGACTCCTTTTTTATTACAGATAAAAGCCTCTTAATGGGAATGTTAAATCAAATTCTGTTTCAGAGTCTAAGTATCCTTGGCCAGAGTTAGCTATTGCTGACTGCTGGTGGTTTCACAGAGCTTTTATCAAGTTAAAGAAAACCCATTTGTTCTAATGTAACTTGTCTGATGCAGCAGCGACTTGACAACTGAGGCTTGTCCTGAGGCAGACAAGCTGATCACTGCTTAAAATAATTGTCACAGCCAAAGGTTAAAAGAGGCATTAGAAGGTCACCTCATCTATCCCCCACTTTTAGGCCAGCTGGAAACATACCTAAATGCAGACAAGTTCAATTCACTTTAACATTTTGAGCAGCAATTATTGAAAAACATTTATTTCAAGCAGTCTTGGCTAAATCAGTCTTAGGGTAAGTTAGTAGCAGATGCTGGGAAAATAACCCTGATGAGATTAACATTCTGTATTCATAAAAAGAGAAGATGGGGCAGAACAGTAAATTTCTGTAATTCTAAGAAGTTTTTTTTTCTGCAAAAAGAGCCAAAATCTGTAATACTGCTGTGTAAAACTGTTTTATTACTGTTCTCTTGGCAAGGAAAGATATAAACCAAACCATCCCTCAGTCTTCTCTGAAAAATATTCTCAGCATCTCTGTCCAAACCCATTATTCGTCTTGGTTGCTCTCCACTGATCCCTTTCAATACTAGGGTCAAATCCAATAAAAATCTATTTACCATTAATTCTAAAGGGTTTATCTCATGCTTCCAACCAAAATATACCTAAATGAGCTGTCCTGATTTCATATCTGTTCTAAATAAATTTAAAATATACCTGACCAAGATAGATCACATCTATCGCTTTATTCATTATGCCTATTTTTTTCAAAATATTTATTGAGTTCTACCATCGATCATATTCCTTGCAAGATGAGGGATGCAGAGATGAATTTAGAACCTTCAAGGAGCTTTCATTCCAACAAAGGGACATCTGATATGTAAATAAATATTCAACACTAAAATATTACAGGTTTTAGACAAGGAACAAACCATCTCAAGGGTGATAGCTATTTAAGTATGAAGGGAAGAGCATTTCAAAAAAGAAAGCATAGTAAGCTTTTGTTGGGAGGCATAAGATACCTAGACAAATACAAATAGTTCCACTTGGGTAGATGGAGGTGGGTTTTGCTGGCAAGAGAGGTATGAAAACTGGATCCTGGAAGATCTTTTGGGCTTTGCAGAACATTTAGGACTTTTTCCTATAACTGGAAGGGGAAGAGGGAGGCTTTAGTAAGGAACAGGGATGTTGGAGAAACAAATTAGATGTTAGTCAGAATTTCTTGTTCACAATTTCCTGGCAGTTGCTACCCAAGAGCCTTCTCTCTTTGGGTGTCTGCACATTGCTCTGGCAATGTTATTTTCTGATTGTGGAAGTTCTGCTGAAAGAATAGATGCTTTCTGGGCCATCTCTCCTCCCATTTGTTACACATGTATAAACAGTGCTATGATTTATCTCTCTGTACTTAGATTCTCTGTGATTGCTCAGAAATGCTCAACAATGGCCCAGCCCTGGCTTGAGTCAGTGTCTTAGATGCATTGTTTTGAATTACTTAGCGAATTTAATCTACGTTTCTTATCCTCTCAGGAACCTACTTTCAGGGTAAAGAAAGCAGATTAGAAGCCAAAGTCATGAAGCGAAGAGATCTAAGAGTTGATCCTTTATGACATTTGGTAGTGAGTATGGTACTGACTTCCATGATGATTTTGCACAGCAGGTGTTAGCATTCCTTGTGTAGGCAATAACTAAAAGAGTTTTCTCAAATTTAACAAAGGCTGGGAAAGTAAATATTATTTCCTTATGGAACGACTATTTTCCCTCTGTGGGGAATCTTTTTCTCTCGATACGTTGAAATTGTTCTTCTTGTTTATATCTTTTTGAATCCAGATGACTGCAAACAACAATGAATCAACCCCAAACAGAGGGCCTCATCTGTTAGTATCCTCATATCAGCACACTAATGTGAATTTAAAGATTCTAATTAAAGCCAGATGCAAAATAACTTCCTGAGTAATTCTGAAAGCACCAGTTTAACAGCAACAAAAAACAGAAGTAGTATTACATTTTTCCAAAGTGGTTTTAGTTTATTTGTACATTTTATTTTTTAAAATATTCCAATCGAGTGTTGGTTTTTAAAACAGTAACCATTGTTGATATGTATAATCAGATTTGTGGATATCTAACAATTTAGATAATTGTGAATAACTACAAATTTAATTAATCAATAGGTAGTTATATAGAAGTCTGTAGTCACAACCCTCAACTGTCAATTATTCAAGAAAATAATCACAGGAATCTCTTACCTTTAGATTTATCTGAAATCTTCAATAGGACGAAGTAGTTGGAAGGCACTTCTGGCATAATAGTTAAGAGCACAGATTTTGGAGCTAGAATTCAAGCATCTGGATTTGAATTCTAGCCCTACCACTAATTGGCTAAGTGAACTTCCACAAGTCAGGTTACCTCTCTCGGCTGTAGTTGCCTCATTCATGAAATGAGGGTGCAACTATCTCATTAGTGCCTGCTTCAGATGACGCTCCAAATCCGTAACAGTTGTTGTCGTTATTATTCTTATTATCTATTATTATTATTATTTTAAAATTACCAGAAGGTAGGCACCTTTACCTGTGCTGCTAATAATCCAATTAATCTGAATTCCTTTTGGTTTCTCCAGTCACCTTCTGTTGGAGGTGCTAATGAGCTGGAGCATGGCCAGGCTAATTCACAAAATAAGTAATGAAAAGCAGAGAATGGAATCTATTTGTCAGGGAAAAAAAAAAAAAGACAAAAAAGGACAGCTCCTGACCATTGCTAAACTTTTGTAACCACACATCATTTAGCCATTCACAGAACTGTGTCTCCCTCTCTTTTACTTTATGCAGACTCTTATTTTTAAAAAAGTACGATTTCTCCTTCATGTTCCCTAGAATTGTGTATTTAATTTAACTAATTATGTAGAATTACAAAATGCTGATAATGCAAGATTTAAAAAATGCCTTAATGTCCATAAAATTGCAATTTAAAAATGCTATTAACCACCAATCCTTGTCTATTCTAATCCATTCTGTCATATATATTGAAGAATTTTCTTGCCCCCAGGCAAAGAAATCCTTTGTTCAGCCAAAGATCCAAAGTTTAGAGCCTCACCCACTCGCTTCAGTCAGACGAGAGTGGAGGGAACTTCAGCTGTTCCACCTCTCGGACCTGTCCGTGTAGTTGCAGAATATTTGAAGGTTTGTGGGAGGTTGAGGGGTCTTCAGGGGTCTTCCTCCTGAGGCGCTGAATTCGGGTGGAGGAGCCCATTGTGGTCCCGTAGGGCTGTGTGGGGCAAAGGTCCCTGTAGACAATTTTGTTGAAGAAGGAATGAAGATGACATGGACATCCAGCTCTGTGAGGTAAAGAGGTAGACCAGTTGACTGGATTACTGGTATACTGGAAAGTAATGGTGTAAAATAGCAAACCACGATTGAATGAGACAGGGTTAATTTCACCAGAAGGCTTTCAGTGCATTGCTCTTAATGAGGAAATGTAAATAATTTTTGTTTCCTGACCCCAGGAAGTTCAGTTGGCTTGTGCTGCCTACTTGACTTGAACACCCTAGTCTGTCTGAGTCCACTGCCCTTGACAAAGACATTGACTTTGCCCCCTCGGTGCTTTTACAGATAGAGGCTTCTTTCCCCTCTGTGCTTCCCTATTGTTCCATTGTTCAGATCCTCTCCGGGTTTTAAACAATAGCTGTCAAACTTTGGGGTGCATTAGAATCATCTGAGCTGCTTGTGGAAATCACCAAGGCCCTGGCAGCACTGTCAGAAATTCTAACTCAGCTCTGGGAAGGGGCTGATGAATATATATTTGAATGAGCTCCACAGGTGGTTATAAAGCAGTTGGTTGCCTTGCCTCCTCCTGGAAGTCCTCCTAAACCCACTGTAGAGAAAGTTTGCTTCCCTAAACTCCTACAGTTAAGGCAGTCATAAAACCTAAATTTATAGAGGTAATTTTGGAGAATTTAAAATATTCTTGCCTCTCATCTCTATAACTACATTTGTATTCATTAGGCTAACCATACTAATTTTTGGCTTGAGATCATACACTGTACCCACATCACTCAACATCATTTCCCTCCAGTAGCATCTATCTTGAGGCACAAAGTGCAGTGCAGTGGGGGCTGGCAAACGTGTGTAAATAATGGATCCTCAACTTATTATCTGTGTGTACTTGGGCTAGTAATTTTACATGTCAAAGCCTCAATTTCTTCAGCTGTAAAATGGAATAATAATAGTAACTATCTCAGAATTATGGTGTAAACTAACAGAAATAGTGCTTATAAGGCACTTGGAATAGTACCTGATGCAGAGTAAGCCCTTGATAAATGTTACCTACCATTCATCATATAATGTCTTGTATTTTCTGTTGGGTGTTATGGGCTGTTTTTTATATGGGACCTTGTGTTATATACCTCTGTATTTTGCTAGTGCTTTGCTTAATAAAATTTGCAGCAGAGGGAGGGCTAAACAAAAAAGAAATTTATTACAGTACATTACAAAAAGAACTGCAGTAGGCTGGCTCCAGGGTTGGTTAATCGAATGGCTTGGTGTCTTAAGGGCTCAGGTTCTCTCCATTTCTCTGTTCTGCCCTCTTCCGGGTATGAGCTCATCCTCAGGCTGGTTCTCCTCTTGGTTACAAGATGGCTGCTGCTGTCCCAGTTAGGACAATTTCCAGCATAGGAGCATGGTCTGTTTCTTCTTGTGCGTGTGTTTCCTTTTCTCAGTGAAGAACCCTGTTCCAGTTTGCTAATGCTGCCTTATGCAAAATACCAGAAACGGATTGGCTTTTACAAAGGGGGTTTATTTGGTTACACAGTTACAGTCTTAAGGCCATCAAGTGTCCAAGGTAAGGCATCAACAATAGGATACCTTCACTGGAGAAAGGCCATTGGCATCCGGAAAACCTGTGTTAGCTGGGAAGGCATGTGGCTGGCGTCTGATTGCTCCCACGTTGCATTTCAAAACATCTTTCTCCAGAATGTCTCTGTGAAAGCTTCTCAGGACAAACTCTGGGCTAGTACCTCCAAAGCATCAGCAAAACTCTGCTTTCAATAGCCATCTTCAAATGACTCTGTAAGTTGCAGCAGCTGCTCCTTCTGTCTGAGCTCATACAGAGCTCTAGTAAACTAATCAAGGCCCATGCTGAATGGGCAGGGCCATGCCTCCATGGAAATTATCTAATCAGAGCTGGGTGGGCCACATCTCCATGGAAACAACCTAATCCAAAGGTTCCAACCTAATCAACACTAATATGTCTGCCCCCACAAGACTGCATCAAAGAACATGGCTTTTTCTGGGGGACATAATATATACAAACCAGGACAAACCTTTTCTCCAAAGCCCCCAGCATATCATTGGTCAGAACTGCATCACATGGCCATACCTGATCCAATCATTGGCAAGGGAGTGGGATCATCAAATGGGCATCAACCAATCATGATTCACCTGAGGTTGAGAAGGTGTGGACACTTGAAGAGTGCTGGGCTCTTCTGGAAAGAAGTAAGCGGAGCACCACTGTTGGGTAGTGGCTGGGTTCCCTAAATTTTGGTTGATTCTTTCCCTGGGGATGGGTATAAAGATAAAATAAAAGCATAAATGCATGATTGAGAAAGTCTCTCCAGTATCGCTTCTCCTGCAGCCATTACCGAACGCTGCCAAGCTTTCCCACAGTGAAGGCGCTGACAAGCTTTTCGATTCCTTTCCAACACACCTTTAGGGAGGGACTTAAGAGGAAATGTCTGCACATGCAAGCCTCCTAAAGGCAAATTCAGGTTAACACGTTTTTATTGGGGCATACCTTTCGGCATTTGCTAGATAATGCAGTTGCAAAGATGAGTAAGAACGAGTTCTTGCCCTCAAGGAGTCCAACCTAATGAGGTAATGCACATGCAAACAGTCACAAAATAATGTGGATTATACTATGATATCAGAGAGAAAGGAATGCTTAAGTCCAGGGTGGGGGGTGGGGGTGGGAATGTATAATATGGGAGTCAATAGCCAAATATGTGGGTCAATTTAACTCCAAATAATATTTACTTAATATTTGAATTTATTATTGCCTAAAATATTTCTCCCAAATTTAAAGAATAGAAAATTTAAAGGTGATAAATGATCAAGCAAATAGCTTAACCGGTGACAATTACTTCACCTAAAATTGACTGATGTTTTCACTAAAATTGACAGGATGAAAAAAGTTGATATATATGCCATTTCTCCTTAAAGATGACTTTAGATCCAAAATATACTCAGCATCTGTGTCAGTGGGTGTATATAAAAAGTAAAATATATAGCTTTCTGAGTTCTACACTATTCAACCTGTTATTCAGCTTCTTTTAAAGCGAACTGTACCGCGAGATATAGAAAACGCATCCCACTGGCAGCAGCATAAGCAGGACAGGAAAGAGTTAACCAAGGCAGACTAGAGGGAGAACTCAAGTAAACCACATAACATGAAAGAAGCATTTCAGAAAAGGTTACCTTAACCTACACCTCTCAAAATTGCATGCACCTGCTTAATTGTATCAAAATGTCTTTTAAATAGCTTTGTATTGAGAAAACTTTAATTTCCCTAATGACTTAAATAAGTGTGAAATATTTCTATATTTTTCTAAGAAACTTTATATTTAGACAAATTTGAATAATAGTAATAGCAGTTAATATTTTAGTGCTAGGTACTGAGCACACAGTGCTAGGTACTGCATTATGCATTTGATATCCATTATCTCATTTAATCTGACCACAATCCTATGATGTAAGCACTATTCCTAATTAAAAGTTGAGGAAATTGAGACCCAAATAATGTTCCCAAAGTCACACAGCTGTTAAATAGCAAAGCCAGGATTTTAATCTGGCTCTGTATGATTTCAGAGAGTCTGTTTTTAAGTAGTATTCTGTAAAACCCCTCATAATATATTACTCATAATACCCCTCATAATACCTTACTGTTACACATATTAGTCACCATTGCTGCAAAACTTAGTGCTTTATAGCTATAGCAATCATTTATTTTGCTCAGAACCTGCCATTTAGGCAGGGCTCAGCAGGAAGGTTCATCTGTGTTCCACACAGCATTAGATGGGGCAGTTCTCCTGGGGCCAGAGGACTCATTTCCAAGATGACTCATGCACATGGCAGGCAGATTTTGTTTTGTTTTTTTTCTGTTTCGTTTTCACAGCCAGGGAAATTTATTTTAAAATTAAAACATACATGCATGAAGCTTTAAAGCAATCAAAAATTTAAACAAAAGAGGAAAAAGCCATTTGGCCCCAGAGAGCCAATGTAGAATGAGTTTTTACAGGCATCTGAAATGCACTTGGGAGCACTTACAGCCACCTGAAAGGAGCCAACCCCTCCCAACTCCTGAGACTCCCAGGTGTCTGCTGGGCAAAAGGAACACTGCAGTGAGGGGTGCAGCCTGCTGCCGACCCAATGCCAGCTGCTCCACACACAGAACCACCACATGGCACAAGGGACTGCACCCATGAGGCAGCTCTGGACTGAGACAGATAATTACTTTGTTTTGGGAGGAGGCTTCCTAAGTACATGACTGTCATTTAGGAGCTCAGGCAAGACTGTTGGCTGGGAGCCTCAGTTTCTCTCCATGTGACCTCTCCATGGGCCATTTGAGTCTCCTCATAGCTGGGTTCCAAGAGCGAGCATCCCAAGAGAACAAGACACAAGTGCATGGTATTTTATGACCTAACCTCAGAGGTCACATGCCATCACTTCCACCATGCTCAATTGGTTGAGGCAGTAACAAAGCTCCTCCAGTTTCAAAGGAGAAGAGACGGAGCCTACCACTGGATGGGAGGAGAATCGAGGTCATGCTGTAAGATGCTCATCTGTGGGATGGGAGATATTGTAGCAGCCATCTTTGGAAAATGCCAGCTTCCACAATATAGTAACACCTACTATCAGAAAGCATCATAAATATAGCTGAAATACTCAGAACTAGGAAAATAATCACAGAAATGATCTTTGAGAAGTCATGTGCAGTCAGTCTCATGCTATAATCTGTCAGTCACGGCACCATCAATGCCTTCTAAAATACACATTCTCATCATGCCCTTCTCTGGCTTCAGGATTATCAATAACATAACTCCCTATTGCCTACAGATTGAAGTGCTAGCTCCAGAGCAAGCCTTTCCAGCCTCCATCCCTAACACTCCCATTTCATGGATCCTATGCCGTAGTGCGAATGCCTTTACTTTCAGGGGCACAGCATGTTCTTCCAAAATCCACCCCCTTTAAAAAAACTATATATATATATACACTCCAGAATATTCTATGATGTGTCTTTGCCAAGAATCAAAATCATAGATGTTAGAAGTGATTATTATGATCCCTCTTTTAAAGAAGAAGAAACTAATGGCTCAGAGTGATTGATTCTCCATTGGTGGTTACACAATTGGGAGAAAACTGAGGCAGAACTCAAGCCCAGTTCTTCCAATTTCAGGTTTAGTGCTTTTCCACTTTACCATGGCTACGATAAATGTTTTTAATTTTTCATGCCTCTTTCAACTTTGTTATTGGCCTCTAGGTAATTTGAGATATAGAATAATTTAATAGTCAGATGATTTGAATTATTTAGTTGGCCACTGGTTTTCACCAGTCTCTGACTTTGAAATTAATGAGGCTTTATTGTAATTGTTAGCAAACGTGAATCATTACCAAGACATGAAGACTGCCTTTTCCATGGAAACCCTGGTATTAAGCAGTGCAATAGCTGATATGAAGATGGAAGTCTGGGAAGATCATCTTCCATTTACTCTGATTATCTCTGAGGCCTTGTTTTGCTCTCTGGTTAGATGACTTCTTGCATTTTTCCTATTTTCCTGCCTCTGGAGTGGGTTGTTCAAAGAGGAAGCACAAATCTGCTGTGGTCTACCAAGTTTGTGCTCCACTCACATGTGAACAATTTATCCCCTATTCCCTTTGCTTGCCTTCCCTCCTGATCCCCTCTCTCGCCACTCCCCATCTTCTATAAGTTATCACTGATGTGCTGCAAAACAAAGTTTAAAGGAGAAAGGAAAAATGGAGAATGTGTTGGCATTGGTTCCCAGATTCTGTCTCACCCCATATGCAAATCTAACCTTTGTGGTATTCAGCATTATAAACCCGCAGACAGGATTTCAACAGAAAAATATTTACTAAAGGCTTTCTCCTTCATAATCTATTGATTTTAATATCCTTACCACTTTTGTTGAATGTCAATTTTACCCTAAAGACTGCTATTGCAAATTTGAACACATTTTATTTATTTATGCCATTCAAAATATTAGTGTTGGAAATGAACAAAGTGTGAGTCTTGCAATGTTCCATCTTAAAGTTTATTTTTTCTATTTTAATAATTCTGGTAATTTTCCATGGCAATCGGGGCCAATAGGCAAAGTGCAGGCAACAAAGAGCAGGAGCTAAAGTATCATTTCTCTTTTGTTTTCCCATTAAGTACAGTAATACACAACTCATTAAATATGGGGCAGGCATTCCCACTTAACCTTTGGAATCAGAAGCACCTGATTATTACTATAGAAGCACCTGATTATTACTATCATTTAACCAGAAGCCAAAAATCCTCTCTCCTCTATTTCTCTTCCAAATGTCCAACCCATGCCAATTTGTACATTAATAGCTTCAAAGCTGGGTCTCTCTAATTGCCCTGCTTTTCAATGCCTAGTGCCCTGGGGCTTTGGGAGACCGTTTCAGGATTCTGCTCAACTTTGCCTGCACCCCCTCCCTCCACCACCACCCAATCTCAACCTCCAAAATCTGTTCTTCTCTTAATAGAAGCTTGGGATGTTTTGTGAGACTTTCCCAAGGCTGAGTCGTCGATTAGTGGAAACATTTTCCCACAGTGTAAACTGTTCCCTGGGAGGCCATGAATGACTTGTGGAAGATGCATTAACCCTCTCGTGCTACCAAGGGACCTTTTAACAGGAATTTTCTAAATTGCTAAATCACCAACAATAATGAGTACAGCTGGATGTCTCTCTTTTTCATATTTAACAAAGAATTTATGTGGAAAATGGCTCTTCTGTTGAATATTCTGGCTTCTTCAGAGGGGTTTTTAGAGTCTCTCTGTGCAGGGACTTTTATGCTGTGAATCATTTAATGCCTGCCACCTCACCCACCTCCTGCCTAGCCTCTCTCAACTCCACCCCAGCCACCACCACCCCCAATCCCTCTCCTCTGGCTGTCCATTTGGGACGTACAGTGAGTTCTGATGCCAGCCCCACATTCTCCTTAGGTGGTTGTCTGGAGAGGTGGCTGTCACCGCTGATGCTTCCACCTAAGTACTGAACCTAAGCCAAATTATGTGTGAAGTTTTTTTTAGGATCTACCTTTCTCTTCCTGCAGCCCCTTCTCCCTTACTTGGCATGACCTTGGCCACCACTATACCCAATCTCCCACTCTTCTCTCCCCTTCCAACTTCCCTGTTAGCTTGTCTCTATTTGAGTGTGAATGAATGACTGGAAATATAAATAACCCACTCAGGGATATGTATCAGGGGTATTTGACTTTTAATTGTGATTGGATAAAGCAAAAGGGATTACATATTAGGAAGTAATTTCTGACAACCAAAAATTACTTGGCGAGGATGGGTTTGGGGAAACAGGTTTGCCCAGTCCCACAAATCACTCCAACTTATCCTGTAAGGTTGGTGCAGTTTCTTCCCTTTTCATATGGAGGGTGCCCACATATAGACCCAGGATTGATCCCACTAACTTTATTCGAGACCCCACCACTTAGGACAGAGGAGTCACTGCCCGTCCACCCTGGAAAGAGCCTGAGAGCCTGAGTGAGGGCTGCAGTGTGGATGGATCCACATCTGTCCTGACCCTTACCAAGCCCTACTCTCTCTTCTGCTCCTAGCTGGCACAGCATCAGATCCCCCTTTTCCCAAGCCAATTTTTCTCCCTGCAGCCTATGAAAATGAACAGGAAGAGAAGCTTAGCCTCAGAAATTAATTACCTACTCAGTGTTCTCCTCCATTATCATAAATAACTGAGGGTGACTACAAAGTGCTGCTACCTAATTGAACTACGGATGTGTTTAGATGTTAATCATGGAGGATTTGCAATTTATGGATCAGATTCAAATTGTTTCGTGAGACATCTGTGGAATCAACCCTTAGAAGAGCAGCAGATAGGATAGGCTGAGATTTAATACCACAAGCTTAGAATCTGGACATAAAACAATTCCTTTTCTGGCTCAGCAACTTGCTTGCTTTCAAACTTTGCCCAAGTTACCAAATCTCTCTGAACCTCAGTTTCCACAACTATAAAATGGGAATAATAATACCTGAATTATACAGTTGTTGGTGTGTATGGTGGATTAAATCGTGTTCCCCCACAAAGGCACATAAGTCCTATACCTGGTCCTGTGGATACGAACCCATTCATCAGTGGGATCTTTGAAGATCCTATTAAGATGAGGCCAAGCTGAATCATGATGAACCTTAATCAGGTATGACTGGAGTCCTTATAAGCAAAGGAAATTTGGACAAGGCACCAGAAGCCACAGGAGGAGACTGTAAGAGACAGATCACCATGTGATGGAGGTAGAGATGGACTGCTTGCCAGCAAGCCACACTGGAACACTCCAGACTTCAGAGAAAGCATGGCCTGACAATACCTTGATTTTGAACTTCTAGCCTCCAAACTAAGAGCCAATAAATTCCTGATGTTTAAGCCAACCCATTTTTGGTATTTGATATAGCAGCTCTGGCAAACTAAGACAGTGAGATTAAAGGAAATAATGCCTTTGTTCTAAAAAATGAAACAGTACCTGGTATAGTATTCAATAAATAGTGATGGTGCTGATGGTGATGATGGTGGTAATAGCAGCGCATGCTAAAGTAACAGATATGGTATATGTTCCGGTTTGCTAATGCTGCCATTAAGCAAAATACCAGAAGTGGATTGGCTTCTATAAAGGGGGGTTATTTGGTTACAAAGTTAGAGTCTTAAGGCCATAAATTGTCCAAGGCAACACATCAGCAATCAGGTACCTTCACTGGAGGATGGCCAATGGTGTCTGGAAAACCTCTGTTAGCTGGGAAGGCACATGGCTGGTGTCTGCTCCAGAGTTCTGGTTTCAGAATGGCTTTCTCCCAGGACGCTCCTCTCTAGGCTGCAGCAGCAAGCTCCTTCCGTCTGAGCTCTTATATCAGGCTCTAATAAAACAATCAGGGCCCCTGCTGAATGGGTGGGGCCACACCTCCATGGAAATTATCCAATAAGTGTTATCACCTACAGTTGGATGGGTCACATCTCCATGGAAACAATCCAATCCAAAGGTTCCAACCCAATCAACACTAATACGTCTGCCCCCACAAGACTGCACCAAGGAACATGGTGTTTTGGGGGACATAATACATCCAAACTGGCACAGTATACTAATCATATCATGCCTTAACATTTTCAGGCCTGTGATTTGCAGATGAAAACAAAAAGAATTGCAGACTCTACAGTGACGTCTAGAAGCCTAACTCTGAGACTTCAGGTGTGTCCTCAGCATCAGCTACTATATTAGATACTGTAGAAACAGCAGTGACACCAACTGCGTGTTCCTCTCCCACATACAGTTACAGGCTAGCATCACTCACAGATTGCAGTCTAGGCACACTGCTGGTCAGAATTCTTCAAAGGATGTCCACTTTGCCACCTGAGTAACATCTAAGCTCTATGGGGACAGGGACCTCTGCTGTTTTTGTAGCTGATATACCTTGAGGGCTTATAAATAGTGCCTGACCCAAAACAAGCATGCAGTAAATATTTGTTGAATTAATAAATGAATCCTTGGTCTGGCATCAAGTTCCTGTGCTCTGTCCTTACCAGCCCTTTCAGTTTAATTTCTCATTACTGTGCTACATAAATCCTTTACTCAGACCAGACTGATCTACTCATTGTCCTCACTCCAGAAATAAATTTTTCTTCCTCTTTATTTCTTCAAGTCATGATTTCCCCCTTACACTGTACTGCTATTCTAATTGTTGTCAACTTAGGACTCCTCCAAGGACCAGATCAATCCCAGCTCCTCCATGCAGCCTTCCCTGACTACCCCCATCCCCTCCACCTACCCGCAGAGAAGCAATCTCTCCTTCCTATAAATATCCACACAGCTCCTTCAATGAGCCACAGAGATGATGCATATCATAGGCTGCATTACAGTGTAGTTAATTCACGTGATCATCAACAAAAATAAAAATAATGACAGCATCTTAACCATGGAGCATTTTGTGAAGATTCATTGAAATGAGATACTTAAAACCTTTAGAAAGTGCCTGGCAAGCTTTCAAATATTGCTCCCTTGTTCACAAGGGCTTATGGTATATTTTGCACATATATGACACGTAGAGGAGAAAGAAGAACAGCTATACAGGTTGTGCAAAAAAAAAAAAAAGGTACAGATTCTAAGTGCTATCAGAGTCTGGAGGAAAAACTGATCTGCAAGTTCTCAGACATTTGGGAAGCCTTTATAACGGGGCTGGCATTTGAACAACATAGAGAAGGAGATGTAGGAATTTAACTTTAGCTTCTGTGATGCAAGCTCAAGTGGACAGAAATAGTGGTTACATTTATAAACACCATAGTACCTACCTCAGGGGGACAAGGTAGGCAGTGAGTAAAAGACTATTAATGACAGTGCAGTAGGCTTATAACTACACAGTGAAATTGCTGTGTCCTCAAGGTCAGGGGAGAATGCCCTACATTAATTTAGGGAAAAAAAAGCAAAAAACAAACAAACAAAAATTATGTAACTTGGTCCATGTGCTCAGAAATACTCTAATTTAAATAGCTTGTTATTATCTTTGGATTCATTTGTACATCCCCAGAGACTGAATGAACTCTTTATAACCTTATAGCCATGCCCTAGAATTTGAATTCATAAAATTAATCAGAGATATGAGCTTGTTTTTTAGCCTTGAGCTCCTTCTACTATAAACCAAGTGCCAGGTGGGAATGAAAATCAAGTTATTTCCAGGATCTGATTAGTTGGGTTTGAGGTAACCCAAGTTGACTGTTTATATTAAATCCCAAGTGATTAAAACATAAAAAATTCCTAGTGTTAAATTATACAGTAAGTATATGTCTCCCGACATGAATTCTAAGTTTCTCTCTAGCTTCTAACACCCTCTGTAATCAACAGAAATGTCATTTACATACACAAATTCATTTTAACTGTGAAAAACTACAGATAGCTGCAATCATGTATGTGATTTAATTAAAAACCAATCACTTAAAATAGCTGTGGTGAAGTAGATGTGATGCTGTGGAGAGAGTAGATGAAGGGAAGGGATTTGTTGAGGAAAATGGAAAAGTAAAACTTGAAGACTTCATTTCTCTGGACTTTTACAAACCCAAAGAATTTTTATTTAATTTCTCAAAGACTCCTGCAAGGGACTGTAAGAAGAAACCTTGAGCCCCTATAAAAGGAGCTCTTCTTTCCGAATTAGATAATTATCCATGATTTTTCTTTCTTCAACTTTCAAACCAGTAAAACTAAGGGTCATAAATCCAACACATAAATACTCTATAAAATTCTCCCTCACAAAACCCATGCTTAAAGTGATATGAGTTTACCAGTAAGATACTTTTGTGTGTCTAAGCACAAAAGTAATTTAGGCCCTCAAACAACGCTTACAAACCAAGGTGATCATGAAAGAATGAGGAGGGGGAAATAATTTCCAAGGACTATTACCCAAGTGCCACTGACTCTAAGACCATTTTTAAAGGTAGAAATTAATTACTTAGGGTGGGGAGGTTTTAATGGAAATAAGCAGTGCCTAATTGAGAGGATATTAGCAATGAAGTGAAGATGCTTGAAGTTACAGGTCACAAGTAAGACTATTTAAATCAATCATGGGAGCAATAGTAATTCTGATTAAAGATCAAGGACATAACTCTTAACCAGCTAACTAAAACTCTACACATTTCAATTAGAAAATTTACCACTCAAAGTAAAAAAAGTGTTAAAGAGGTCTGCTTTTGCTTTTTCCTTTTGCATTCACCTTTATAAAAACTTAATTAACAAACATGTTTAATATAAATATTAGGAACTCTTTGCAAAAAAAAAAAGAAAAAAGAAAGAAAAGAAAAAAGAATGGAAGGAGGAATTAGAGGGGAAGAGATGTTTTTTAAAAGATTCTGAAGGATACTGTCTGGGCTTTAGTGGTGGGGAAAGGCCAAAGAGCTGCCACCTAGAGTGTAGCATCAAATCCTCCACATAAGGCCCTGGGAGCAGGATGGTGGCTGCCTTAGTTTGCCAGGGCTGCTATGACAAACACCATGCAATGGGTTGGCTTAAACAAGAAATTGTTGGCTTGCAGCTTGGAGGCTAGAAATGCAAAATCAAGATATCGGCAAGGCTGCACTTTCCCCAGGCATCACATGGTGATCTCTCTCTTTCTCCTCTTTGTTTTCTATTTCTGGCTTCCAGCTTCCTCTCTGACTGTGGACAAATTTCCTCTCTTTATAAGGCCTCCAGTCACAGGGATTAAGATCCACCCTGATTCAGTTTGGCCACACCTTAACTAACAATAACATCTTGAAAATGCCCTATTTACAAATGGGTTCACACCTCTAAGAATGCAGATTAATACTGAATGTGTCTTTTGTGAGGTGAGTGATTCAACCCCTCAACAGTGGATGAGTGGGGGAAGGATGCTGAGGAGCTAGTAAGTGGTGAAAGTTTCTGTGTCCCTCTCAGTGCTGATCCCAGTTAAGCACCACATTCTTACAGGAGCCGACACTAAATATGCCTTTCATCAGGAGTTAGGTGGACCAGGGAGTCTCAAAAATCCCTCATCTTTACGCTGCTCCGAAATCAACTGGCCCAAAAGCACTTGAGGAGGTGATGCTTTATCTGCATTTCCTATGGCATATTTGAATCCACAAAACAGTGGAAATGAAGCCCAAATAATACCTTTTTACACATAAGGAATTTTTTTTAAGTAACAAGCGGAACTATGCAGAGAAGCTGCCCCATGAGGCCTACGAATTCCCCCACCACATGCCCACCCACACAGAGCCTCCCCCCAACATCTGAGGCTTGCCAGGTCACATGCCAGGGTGGACAGCCTTGCCATCTGAATTCCACCACATGTCAGGATCTGTCATGAGGTACGTGGTGGTCATTAGCTATTGATATTAGAGTACCAGAATTCGTGCACTATTTGCTTTCCTTTAATCATATTACCAGGTTTTATTCACCTTTTTATAATATCTCACCTTTTCTGTTACACAGAGGAAATAATTCTGCTGCGGGAAGCTACAACCCCAAATCTCAGTGACTTTTAATACAAATAAAATCACACGCTTCAGAAAGAATGGTTGACCCTGGCTCCATCCATCTAGTGGCTGGAGGTCATGGGAATCCCTGCATCCAGCCAGGGTATGAGAAAAGAAAGAGAACAAGGGACCAAGGAAAAATGGAGAGAGGGAGAGAGCCAGAGAAACCAAGACGGAGGATCTCCCATAGGTCTCAGGGCCTGGCTCAGGAAACTGTACACATTAGTTCCTCCAACATCCATTGGCCAGCACTTGTCACATGACCCCTCCTAGCTGCAAGAGAGGCAAGGAAATGTCAGGGTATCAAGGAAGCAGAGGAAATCACAGATCTCGGTGAAAATGGATGGTCTCTGTCACGCCTGTATTTCCATGTTTTTTGACATATTTTATGAGGCAGAAGAACAAGTGGAGGATGATAACCTGTAATAGCCAGAAATATTGTATAGCACTGTTATCAGAAAGTGTGTTGCTCATACAACATCCTGTTTCATGTGTAAGAGTCAGAAAAAAATGCTAAGACCAATTAGTGAAAAAAAAAAAAAATGATTTTTTTTCCTGAATTCTTTACCCTTTGGTCAGCCATTTGTATGCCTTATAGGTAGCCTCAGAAAAGACTATTTATTCATGCATTCATTCATTCCCACAAAATGCATATCATCATTTTTCACATCTATTACTATAATTAGTGCTATGGCAGGACCAAGAAAATTCAAAAGTAATGCAAGACATGTTCACCTACTACCAATGTATTATTACATTGAGGAGTTATGTCATTAAAAACATGGAACTGTTAGGTAAGCATGCAAGATAAAGTATAAGTAAATCCCCAAATGGATGTCTCAGCAGTTCTAGGAGAAGCTAAACACAGTAGACAGGAGAAGTTGGAAGAGACCTCCAAGTAGAAGGGAAAAAAATTGTTTTAGCTCAGGACAGAGTTTTCAGAGATTGGAAGTGGGTTTGGGCATTAGAGATTAAGAAACAGGTTATGGCGTCCAAGCTGAGAGTCGGGTGTGTGCTGGGTGTGTGCTGGGTGTGTTGGAATCCGTGAAGCGTCCCCCTCCCTCAGAGGGGTGGGTGCAGTAGCCATTAACCTTGAAAACAGTCCGGAAGCATCTGTGCCACCTCTCCCAGAGTTGCCAAGGATGCGGTGGCAGGCACAATGGATGGCATAGCATCACAGCTCTCACAGCTGGCAGCTGCCTCTGGGGCTTCCTCTCGGGGGAGGGGTGAGGGTGGGAAACCTCTGGATGAATAAGTTGTTTTGTTCTATCTGAGGCAGTCTCTGATTGTCAAAGGTCCTTGTCACTCTTGGAGAGGACTAAACAACACAATTCACCTGAAGTCCCAGTGGCCCTTGCATTTTTTGCCAAGCGAAGTGAGTCGAAGAACCCTTCATCTGTGGAAATGCTGAAATCCAAACCAAAATGTGATTTGTTCTGCTTCAGCATTTCCTCAAATGACTCCATTAGGGAATGGCTGTGGCTCAGGGCTAATTAGCTCATAATGGGTGCAAAGCATCCTGGGATACAGGCCTGAGGGGTACCAAGGAATCACAGAAAGGGCCAGACACTAACACACAAGCCTCTGTGTGCAATTTGCTCCTTCTCAATAGGATAGTGCACACTCAGTTATTTTTTTATTGGCAGCATCATTTTTTAATTATAAATGGAATTGGTCCAGTCTGAATCCACGGAGGGAAAGAAACCTGTGGCATTTCTTGAGGAGAAAATGCTGCTTTTCCTCAAAGCCATTCTAGTTACTAGTTCAGCATGGAAAGTCTGAGTTGATACTGCTGAGTT
Organism: Choloepus didactylus; assembly: GCF_015220235.1. Classification (NCBI taxonomy): domain Eukaryota; kingdom Metazoa; phylum Chordata; class Mammalia; order Pilosa; family Megalonychidae; genus Choloepus; species Choloepus didactylus. The sequence continues at coordinate 25,087,493 of NC_051311.1, forward strand.
TAAATCCTGTCTCTGCTACTTTCTAACTGTGTAGCTTTGGTTCAGTTGCTTCAACTTCTTAAGCCTTAGTTTATTCAATAGGTATAAACGGTAATAATAGTACTTTCTGTATCAGTCAAGGTTTTCCACAGAAACAAAACCAATAGGATATCACTATCGATATAGATATCTGTGTGTATGTATATATTTGTATCATCTATCTCTATATCCACAGCTATATAAATATACAAATATAGAGATAGATGACACAGATAGATATAGATATAGATATGGATATAGATATAGATATATATAGATATATAGAGAGAAGAGATAGAGATAGATTTTAAGCAATTGGCTCATGAAATTGTGGGGGCTGGCAAGTCTGAAATCCGCAGAGCAGGCCGGCAGACTGGAAACACAGGTAGGATTTTCATGATACAGTCCTGAGACAGAATAGCAAAATTTCTTCTACAGGAAACCTGTTTTTGCTCTTAAGGGCTATAACTGGTTGGATGAGGCCCACCCACATTATCAACGGTCTTCTCCTTTACCTGCAGTCAGCTAATTGTAGATGTTAACCACAGCTATATAACACCTTCACAGAAACGACTAGGCTAGTGTTTGACCAAACAATGGGGCACCAAAGCCTAGCCAAGTTGACACATAAAATTAACCACCATACCTTCCTTATAAGGATTAAATTGGATAATGTATGTAAAGGGCTTAGCATAGTGATAGGCACATGGTACATCTCTGCTGCTACTGTTTTGTTATTTTATGTCTCTGAAAGACATAGAGTTTCTTTAGATTTGCAAAATGAGGGAGCTTATTTTTTATTCCATATTATTATTCTGTGATTTGGGAAAGTCTTCTTCTGAGGGTCTTACAGAGTCCTTTCAGTCAGGCAAAATCAAGAGCTGTCTCCTGTATTGGAGATTTTAAAATGAATGGAAAAGGACAATTGAAAGTATCATTTAGAATATCTCCTTGCTGTACAACAATGTACAGGAATCAGATGGATGTCCAGCACCACGAAAATCTATTTTAGAAATAAAAGATACGAACATAGCCCTTAAAGCACATAAAACCTTGGTGAATCATGATTAATATACATGCAGCAATTAGCAACTGATTCTAGCTAGTAAAAAATACAAAAGAGAAATTGTGTGAAGCAGACTCTGCCCACACAATGCCATAGCAGCCACACAGATGGGGGAAACAATCCCCCAGTTATTTAAGTCCAGGATGCTCCGCCAGCGAAACAGCTGATTGATTTTCTACCCATTTGCCAATATGGTGTACAGCTAGCCAGTGAGGAAAACAAAATTCATTCTTCTACCTGAAAAACAGAAGCTTGAAGAAGAAAATGTAATACATTTACTCTTCTTTCAAGGTTCACCTCAAATGTAAGCTTCCAGTGGAGCCGTTCTTGATCTTGCTAACCAGATATGAGTTCCTCAGGGCCCTAACTAACTAGATGTGAGCCCCTAACCAACCAGAAGTGAGTTCCTCGGGCCCTAACCAACTAGATGTGAGCCCCTAACCAACAAGATGTGAGTTCCTCAGGCCCTAACCAACTAGATGTGAGCCCCTAACCAAATAGAAGTGAGTTCCTCAGGCCCTAACCAACTAGATGTGAGCCCCTAACCAACTAGAAGTGAGTTCCTCGGGCCCTAACCAACTAGATGTGAGCCCCTAACCAACAAGATGTGAGTTCCTCAGGCCCTAACCAACTAGATGTGAGCCCCTAACCAAATAGAAGTGAGTTCCTCGGGCCCCTAAATCCTAATCTTCAGATTCAACCCATTGCCACAAAAGCCCAGCTCGCATTGCCTCCCTCATCTTCCACGCCCCACCAAATCCCACAGGGCCTTTTAGAGAGTGGGGCTCCATCTCCGTTTGCTGAGGGCTAACCCATAAATCCTTTACTTTTCTTGAGTCCAATTTCCAAACTATGCTTCATAGGAATTCTTCCCTCAGGAGACACCAAGAGGCAGGGGAAGATGGAGCTTGTGGGCGCCAAGCCCCACCTACCCAGGCAGCTTGGCTTTTATCTGGTATGGAAATGTTGTCATGTTGTCCCTTGTTGTCTCCATCTCTTTGTTCTCCATTTGAAAACAAGTGTTTAGAGGCTGACTTTTTAAAAACACCAGGTGACCAATGAAGGCCTCTTACAACTCTCCAGTTCTGTGAATCTCCTGGTCTGGCCTAGCCACACTCCCCACTGTGAGCTCCTGAAGTCAAGCCCCCTGCTGCCCCCCTCCCCTCGGTCACCGCCATCCCCTCCTAGCACAAAGCTCTCACACCCAGAGTTCCCCAGGGGAAGCAGAAGGGGGTGGTGCCAGTGTGAGCTTCACTTAATGGCATTACAATTTGAAGAAGTGACTTTTTTTTTGCCAGGAGCTTTATCTTTTGTTTGTTTGTTTTTGTTTTGGTCAGGAACTTTATCTTCTTTAGTCGCAGGCTTTATTTTTCAAATGGGTAGTGAGCACCAGTCCTATAATGAGAGGTTTCAGACTAGTGTCTCACGCAGAGAGGATGTACGGTAGATGGCAGCTGTTAGTGCCTCTGATATTATTATTTGGGGCACCTGGTAAAGGCTGATTAATCGGTTCATCTTCTCACTCAAACTAAGAAATCAGGCTCTGCCAACACTTACAGAAATAAACCGAATTCATTCCTCTGTGAAAAACAGACACCCTCACTTTGAAAGCATGAGGGTAGAAGAGTAAATAACAGGATGTAGGGGACTGAATGGCGGCCCCCTAATAAGGTCACTGTGAATATGGCTTTGTTTGGATAAAGGGTCTCGGCAAATGTGAATAAGTTAAGGATCTGGAGATGATTATCCAGGTGGGCCATAAATCCAATGCAAATCTCCTTATGAGAGACACAGAGGAGATGCTGATGGGGCACGGGGACAGAGATTGGAGGGAGGTGGACACAAGCCACGGGGCCGGCAGTCACCGGGAGCTGGAAGAGAAAAGGAACAGGTTCTCGCCACACATCTGTGAGGAGTACAGCCCCTGCCGACACCTTGATTCCAGACCTCAGGCCCCAAGAACTATGACAGAATAAATGTCTGTTGTTTGAAGCCAACCAGTTTGTGGTTATTTATTACAGTGGCCCCAGGAAATGAAGATACAAGCTATCCAGGGACATGGGCCCTCATCCACTCTGGATCTCAGTTCCCAGGTCAAAAAAGAACAGGATGGCCTCGAGCAGGTGCCAGGATTCATCTCTAAAATTTTGTGACTCTGTGGCTGCTACCCAGAGGTGACAGCTTCAGGCCAAAGGGCCTGAAGGGTACAGGGCCAGAAAACCCTCAGGTGCACACATAAGCCAGGAATAGATGGCCCTCCACCCGCTCCACCCACCAGAAAAGGCTGAATGATTACCCGAGGGAGAATAATACATGTTTGTTACACCCACCTAGGGAAGCCTAATTTGTGAAGCATTTATTATTTATGGGGTTTTCCATATTTATTTATGGAACAGTTTAAAGAATAATGAACACTTGCCATAGCAGCTACAGCAGCTGCGAACCTTCCCAGCAGGGCTCTGGGAAAGAGGCAACACTCAGCCTTCACTGTTCCCACACTCTTTACCGGGAAGGGAGCTATAAAATTTAGCTTTTTGTTATTTTTGTGGCAGGCTTTTTGTTTCCAGGGGGCAGGCCTGTTTCACAGGTTCGTGTGCTCATTGGTTCATGAACATGTTTTATTGCATACAGATTTTAAAAGAAGATCTCTTTAATTATCCGGGACCTGTTTGTTTTTGTGGGTTTTTTTCCTAATCAATAGCAACACCTGTACAATATCAAAACATAGTTGGTTAAAAAGTAAAAATCTGTTCCATAAAAAAAAAAAATGAACTCTTTGCTCCACCTCATGGATAAGTTGATTTATTGTTTTGGATACATAAAGATTTAGTTAATGCCTGCAGGTACAGAAGGAACTAGGGAAAATTAATAACAACAATAATAATAGCTACTGTTTTGAACACTTTCTAAGTGCCCGGCACTGTGCTAAGGATTTAAGATGCATTAATATAGTTAATCCTCACACACACAAAAAAAAAAACACTGTGAGACTGAAATTAAGAGGATTATTTTGTAATTTAGGAAAATGGGGCTCAGAGGTTTTGAATAACTTTCCCAAGCTAGTAAGTTTCAGAATTCAAGTTGGGTTTCTGTGACTCCAAAGATTTCGATTGTTACTATCATCCTAATAAAAGGAAACATGCAGTCCCATGCACAGGAAAAATGCAAAATTTCAGCAACCAAATGAGGTGAAACTGGATAAAGGATGACTAAATCACATTCTCTGGGCTAAACCCTCTTTGTTTATTTTTGCATTCGCAACTTTTAATAGAGATACAGTCGTTTTAGAAAAACTGAACGGTGGGGGATACATTAACTTGATACATACACCAGCATAGGGTTTGTGTGTGTGTGTGAGAGAGAGTCTGTGTGCATGTGCAAGCCTGTGTGTGCACACGTGTGTGTGCGTGCCTACATGCATGCAGCAAAGTAAGGCTGAAGAGGCTGTGGAGTGAGCAGTAAGGAGAGCTCAGCCAGAATACCTGACCTTTGTGGGGGATTTAGAAATTGGTTCCACAATTTGAGAATAAAGTGGTAACAAATTATCCAGTGTGTGCAAATCCTCTCTTTCCTGCCTTTCAAAATTCAACCCACAAATTCTCCCTGAGGGAAACATTAGCGCTTGCTGGTCTGAAAGAGGAAGGAATAGAGAGAGAAAGTGGAAATAGTTTCCCAGGAAAAGGTTATTTGCTCAGAGATCAGGCTGCGTGCCAAGGGGCAGAACCAGAGGCTAATTCCCAGAATCAAGGCCTGCAATCAATTTAACATAATATTTGATTATTTCCTGAGGCTTCGGGGCCAAGAACAAGATGAGTAACAATGGCATGTACATGTAGGGAATTCTATGAAAGAGATTCATGTCTCTTGCTGAGAACTGCTGTCCCGCCTCCAGACACCCCCACCTGGGGAAATTGCTTTTGGGAAGGGTAGAGAGGAGTGAAAAGTCAATTGTCCAGTCACTGCTTCTGCTCAGCCCAGTCAGGCCTGGTGTTTGTGTCTTTCAGGAATTTGCCGATTCAGTGTATCAGCTGGTCACACAGAAGTTCCAGGAGTTGACAGTCAACTTGACTTCCATGCATGCCCGCCATAAAGCCCTGGCAGGAATTGTCATGACCAAAGGTAATCTGTCTCTTATTTTTCTGTAGGAATTTTAATCTGCCAGAAAAAAAAGTTGTATTTACCTGATCTTGGGAACCAAAGGATTCTCTCTTCCATACAAAGATATAATAAAAGTGAAACAAAAAATAGACTACAAAGAGATTGTTGACTAAAGTGTATCACCAGAAAAAAATATATACATATTGACAACTGTATTATAATTATGCCCGTTAAAAACCATCTCCACACTAGCTTCTCACTATTTCCATTATAAAAGTTGAATTAAGCCCTGGTTGCTTTCCTGTTCAGTATTTTTCCCACACTTCATTCTCAAGAAGAATTTACAAGGTTGGTATTTTTTAAATTTGGAGTACAAGTTTAGAAGAGGTCACCAAATAAGTCATTTAAGATTGATGGGTGAGATCAAATTTCCTTCCTTTTTTCTGTCACCACAGTGTGCCCTGCATCCTTGGGCTTTTGGTTCTGTCACCTTCTAAACAGAGTGTGTATTCACCATCCCAGCTGCGGTGCCTAAAGAACCAGGGAGCTGGAGCTGACTTCAACAAGTGAAGGACTGTGTCGTGGAAATGACCTTTCTGAGGGCAATTTCTTTGTCAAAGTGTCTAATTCCCACGGGCCAAATGACATTTATGAGCCTGTTTCAGCTCAGACACTACATCCATCACTTGGGCAAGATGAACTGTTGTGTGTAAAGCTGCGCTTGAGCTGAGGGAAGGAGGAAAGGAGGAGAGAGAAGAGGACGGGGAAAGGAATAGCGCTCAGACTCTCCCTTTCTTTGCATCTCCTCACTTCCCCTTCCCAGGCCATGGCAGACCCCTGGAGTACTTTTTCCCCTTATTATTCCTATTTATGACCCTCTTCTTCTAATTACCTGTCTTCTTTGTCATTCTTTTACTTTCTACCTCCTCTTCCCCTGTCATTCTTGTCCTTCTCTTCCTTTTTCTCCATCCCCACATTTGTTTCCTCTACTCACAGGTCAGTCCTTTCCAGAGAATCTAACCTGACAATTCTAAGTTCCTTTTCACTGGAGAGGTATAAAGCACCCCATGAATTCTACCACCCAAAATTAAATGCACTCTTTACTGTTAAGATTCACCATCCCCACTCCAGAAGAGGAACTTGTGTTCAGACACTTAAGTCTGAACATTTCAGCCCCAAACTGCTCACAGTGATAAGAATTCCATACTAGGAAGCAAGAATGATAAAGCCAGGAGGAAATGGTCAATATATCAATGGCCATTTTACTAGTCCATATTGGGAGAAGATGATGGTTGAATTTAAGCAATTAATTTTGATGAAAATGTCTAATTACTAACTTATTAATAATAACCAACTAGTTATTTGAATTCAACAGTTTCTATTTCCAAAGGTTTGCATGAGTTTGTAATAGCATAGTGGAGAAAGATTATTGTAAAAATAATTAACTTTTGGGTTACTTCAGTTTCACACACATATTCACAAGTCACGTGCACACAGTTGGCTATGTGTAGACTAAGGCTAAGGCTGAAAAAAGACCATCTACCAGATGTCCAAAAATTTTTACATAAAAAAAAAATCAGTTAAATAACCAGATGATTGGCATATTTTCCCTGCCACTATAGACCCCCAGGGAGTTTCTCCAGTCTTGTCAAATACAAGAACATTGGAGTAGAAACAAAAATACTTGGTACACTGTCAGTTTTAGCACAAGGACATGTTATTTAACCTTTCCATTTTTGGCATCCTAGTGAAATGGAAATAAAAACACCTACCTCATAGTGTAATTTGGTAAGTAACAAATTATTTTAAGGGCCTTGAAAGATAAAAATGACTTTGTAAGTATAATGTTATAAGTCAAGAGTAATTCTGTTCTGTCAGTGATGCTATATTTGGTGACATGCATACTGCCTAAACCACTAATATTTGCACTGCTTTTATACGTTTGATAACATTTGCCTCTTTGAAGAATATGACGTATTCTAAATTCAGGGTTAAGAGTCAACCCCAATCAAGATCATAAGTATTGGATGTGGCCATTTGTTTATCCAGGCAGCCAGCAGCCATGATTTGGATGCATCTGTACACTGGGCACTGTTCTCCCTGAATGAGGAGATGCAAAGAAAAGACATATGCCCTCCCCTTTAGGGCACAACAATCTACTCAAGGAAACACTGAGATGTGGTACGGTCTAAGAGCATGGATTCTAGGATTGAATTGCCTACATTTGAATCCCAGCTCCACCTGCACCTTGCATCAGTCACTTAACCTCTCTGGGACTCAGTTTTCTTGCCTTTAAAATGGGAATAGCAGTATTACTTACCCAACTGGGTTGTCAATGTATGTAAAGCACTTAGGATATGCCTAGCCCATAATAAGTACCATATAAGTGTTAGTTACTATTGCTAATAGTGCTCATTTATTCAAAAGTTATTTACTGGGTACCTGCTTTATGCTAGAGCCTATACTAGGTGTTCTGGTTTGCTAAAGCTGCTGTTACAAAAAATACCAGAAATGGATTGGCTTTTATAAAGGGGATTTATTAGGTTACAAATTTAAAGTTCTATGGCCATAAAAGTGTCCAAACTAAGGCATCAACAAGAGGATAACTTCACTGAAGAATGGCCAATGGCATCTGGAACACCTCTGTCAGCTGGGAAGGTGCGTGGCTGGTGTCTGCTTGTCCTTTGCTCCCAGGTTCTGGTTTCAAGGCTTTCTCCAAAATGTCTCTGGCTTCTGTCTCTTTTAGCTTCTCTCTCAGCTCCTGTGCATCCTTGCTTGTTCTCCCAGGGTGCTTCTCTCTAAGCATCTGGGAGTCCTCTCTTAGCTTCTCTGGGGCAAACTCTGGGCTTCATCTCTTATCTTAGCATCTCCAAATGTCGTTTTGTCTGCATCTCCAAGCATCTGGCTCTGTGTTGGCCCCTGAGCTCTCTTAAGGACTCCAGTAAACTAATCAAGACTGACTTAATGGGCAGGGTACACCTCCATGGAAATCATCTAATCAAAAGGTCTTGCCCTCAGTTGGGTGAGTCACATCTCCATGGAAACAACATAATCAAAAGATCCCACCCATAATAAGTCTGCCCCCACAAGATTGTATTAAAGATCATAGTCTTTCCTAGGGTACATAACAGTTTCAAACCATCACACTAGGGTTTGAGAAAACAGCAAAGAACAAAATAGAACAAGTCGCTGCCCTCATGAATCTTATATTCTGGTGGGAGATGAGTTATAAATCCAATGTAAAGTCCAATATTGAAAGAACTATAAACGAATTGTGTACACAGAATTGTAGAGTCACGAAAGCAAAAATTTGCTAGATGTAAAAGTTTGGAATCTAACATCGAATTTCTGTCATGGATTCCAGGATAACTTAGTTTAAATTAGATTCTTGGTCCATTCCATGACCAGGAAGAAAGGGAGGGAGGGAAGGAGGGAGAGAGGAAAAATTGAAGGAAAACAAAGGTAGCATTCACTGTTTCTTATTTATTGTGCAGTATGTTTCCAACCTCAAAAGCATAAGTTGGTTTGATTTAGTGAATAGTTTTTCAAAAACATTTCCCAGTTATGGAGCTGTGATTGTGCAGTATCTTCCCACTTGATGAGGAAACTCAATTCTGGATAGTCTTGGAAGATGCAACCTTCCCTTAGAAAACTTCAATGTTTTACAAGGCTTGTGGGAAAAAATAGTACTTAAAATTGCCAGTGAATATGCTGTTTTATGTACAGGCAATTTATTTGTATGAACTAAATTTATTATTTAAAATTGAGAGTTCACAAAGTAAAGCTTCACTAATTAGTGATTTATGAACATTGAAGAATAAATTAAATTTTCTTTCTTGTTAAAAAGGTAAAATTTAATAAACATGTTGATAAAAAAAGATTAGGAAGAAATGTGCAAAATTACTAACAGAAATATTTTTAATTATTCATTTACTTTAAGTTGATGTGCCATTTAATCATAATTCTAGTTCAGTTTTTCAAGCAAATGCCTGAGAAATAATCCAAGTTATAAAATTAAATTTATTTTCAGATAGAACATGATTCAATTTGTCCCCTTCCATTTGTAGATGAGGTGTCAATTCATTCACATCAATTAGCTCATATAAAGTTCTGTTATTTATGATGCTAAGACCATTTTGTATGAGAAATATGATAAAAATATATATTTACAGCTAGAATATTTTTACTTTCATCAAAATCATATAGTCATATTGTAAAAATTCAAATAGAAGGGGATTTTATGAATTAAAGCAATGGTTTCCCAGCCTACTCCTTCTTACTTCCTTCACTCCTCAGAGGCAGCTACTTTTAATCAGTTTTATGTGTTTTTCTGATGAATCTAAATTTTATATTGGTTCTATATTTCTATATTTTCAGTTCTAAATATATATATTGATCACACTATTCAAATTTGATATTTTTTTATATTTCATCATTATATTGACAATATTTATAATTTTAGGTAATATGCTTAAATGTTTATTTCTTATTCTTTCAAATTTAGATGGTACATATTAACTTCCTGCATGTAAATCACGGATGTTAGCACCTCATTTTTTTTCCTTCCTAGACAACTTTTGACAATTAGGAACTTATTTTATGTTACCATAAACGATAATATTTATATTCTAGTCTATATCAATAGTTAAGTCTTCTATATCTTGTCTGCAGAGTGATTCTAAGAGTTGAAAACCACAGCCTCTACATGATCAGGACATTGTAAATATTATCACAGAGCCAAGCAGTGAGCTAGAATTACATTTAATTCTCTACCAATACAATGTCTCTCTCTTGAACGAGAATGTCCCGAGTTTCCAGAGCACAGGTTCTCATTGCTTCCATCACTAACTCAAAATCATGTCACGTTGGCATTTGATTCATTTTTGTAGCTAGACTCTTTTACAGCTTTTTAAAATATTGTGCATGTTTTCTGGAATAATTAATTTTTTCTTATGGAAACAAAAGAGTGATATGCCTTTAATATTTGCTAACTCATATAGCCTCTTAGTCATATATCTATACAATGTTTCCCACTTCCCTCCCAGAGAAATCCTTTTGGGAGTCTCTGACCTCCTGGATCAGTGTGACTCATCTTTCCCTGCGCCTCTGCCCAGATGCCGTCTTGACATCATCACTGCACTTCTAGGCCAGACCCAGTGTCTCCAGGATCTTTCTCTCCATTTCTGTTCTTTCTTCTTATTTGATAGAGTGTGTCCTCAAGTAGCATCCTTTTAAAAGGGGATGGGAGTTCAACTTTGTGAATACTTGCCTGTCTTAAAAAGTCTTGATTTGATTCTCACAGTACTTTAATAGTTTGGCTAAGTAGGGAATTCTAAGTTTCAAATTATTTTTCCTCTGTATTTTGAAGGCATTGTCCTATTGTCTTGTATCCATTGTTTCTGATGTGAAACATTATGTCTGACTGATATTTTTTTTTGCAGTGACCAGCCTACCACTCCATCCCTGCCCAAGGAGGGAAGAGGTTCTTCTTTCGAACATGCATGTTTTATATTTTCACAAGAATATGTTTTGGTGTGAGCCATTCACCTTCCCTTATATATTTAAGCTATTTATTTGTGTATTTATCCTTGTGTCATTTCTTTGATAGATTCCTTCTTTTATACACATTTAAGTCAAATTCTCAATACTCTGAATTCTCTTTTTCTTTTTCTTTTTTATTTTTAATCCCTTTATCCTTTTACTCTGTTTTTGGAAATTTCTTAATTTATTTTACACTTCTTTGATTCCTTTTTCCCCCTAATTTTGGTCAATCTGTGGTTTTTTGTTTTTGTTTTTGTTGTTGTTGTTGTTTTTTTAATATATATTCAGCACCATCGTCACTATCTATATAAGGACATCTCCATTTCTTCCACAAAGATGGAGGAAGAGTCAAAGAAGGCAGAAAGGCAAAAGAAAAAGGCAAGAGAAAGAGAGAAAAACAAACAAACAGAAAAAAACTTGATAGCTAGAAGGTGACAAAAGGAAAGATAGCATTAACCTAAAGTAGAATAAAGAGTCAGACAACATCACCAGTACCAGGAGTCCCATACCCTTCCCCTGTTCCCCATGCCCCCACATGCATTTAACTTTGGTACATTGCCTTTGTTATATTAAAGAAAGCAGAATATGATGTTTCTGTTAATTATAGTCTCTAGTTTGCATTGATTGTATTTTCCCCCCAGTCCCATCCTATTTTTAACACCTTGCAATGTTGACATTCATTTATTGTACCTCATGTAAAAACATATTTGTACCTTTTATTACAATCATTCAGCACCCTAGGTTTCCCTGAATTACACAGTCCCGGTCTTTATTGTTGTCTTTTGTTCTGGTGTCCCACATGGTCCCAGCCTTCCTCTTTGAACCATACTCACAGTAATCTTTGTTTAGTGTACTTACATTGCTGTGCTACTATCTCCCAAAATTGTTTTCCAAATCTCTCCTATCTTTTCCTTTCTGTCTGTAGTGCTTCCTTTAGTGTTTCCTGTAGAGCAGGTATCTTGTTCTGCTTTGTCTGTTTGTCAGAGAATATTTTAAGCTCTCCCTCAAATTTGAAGGTTAGTTTTGCCAGATATAGGATTATTGGTTGGTGGTTTTACTCTTTCAGTATCTTAAATATATCACCCCACTTCCTTCTTGCCTCCATGGTTGCTATTGAGAAATCCACACATAGTCTTATCAAGCTTCCTTTGTAAATGATGGATCGCTTTTCTCTTGCTGCTTTTACACTTTTTTTTAATTCCTTTTTTCCCCCTAATTAAGGATTCTCTCTTTATCTTTGACATTTGATAATCTGATGATTAACTATCTTGGTGTAGGCCTATTCAGATCTACTCTGTTTAGGATGCTGCACTTCTTGGATCTGTAATTTTATGTCTTTCATAAGAGACTGGAAATTTTCATAGATTATTTCCTCTTTTATTGCTTCTGCCCTTTTTCCCTTCTTGTCCCCCTCTGGGACACCAATGACATGTACATTCTTGCTTTTCATTTTGTCCTTTAGTTCCCAGAGACATTGCTCATATTTTTCCATTCTTTTCTCTATCTGTTCTTTTTTGTGTAGGCTTTCAGGTGCCTTGTTCTCCAGTTCCTGACTGTTTTCTTCTGCCTCTTGATATCTTCTGTTGTATGTTTCCATTGTGTCTTTCATCTCTCATGTTGTGCCTTTCATTTCCATAGATTCTGCCAGTTGGTTTTTCGAACTTTCGATTTCTACCTCATGTACGCCCAGTGTTTTCATTATATGGTTCAGCTCTTTCACCATATCTTCCCTAAACTTTTTGAATTGACTTATTATTAGTTGTTTCAATTCCTGTATCTCAGTTGAAGTGTAAGTTTGTTCCTTTGACTGGGCCATAACCTCATTTTCCTTGGTGTAGGTTGTAGTTTTCTGTTGTCTAGGCATCTGGTTTCCTTGGTTACCCCAATCAGGTTTTCCCAGACCAGAACAGGCTCAGGTCCCAGAAGGAAGAAATATTCAGGATCTGGTTTCCCTGAGGGTGTGTCTTAGAAAATTGTTACACCCTGTGATGCCTCAGGTCACTGTGCTTTTCTGCCCAGCAGGTGGTGCCTGCCAGCCTGTAACTCCGGACTGGTGTAAGAAGATGTGGCCTGTGGCTGTTTTCCCCAGGCTCTGGGGTCTGGTTCTGAATGGAAGGAGGGTAGTAGAGCTGGGCCCCACCCCTTTCCTCTTAGAGAAGATAGACTCCCTAGGGAGAGGTCATTAGCATTTCAATGATTTCTCTCTGCCTGTGCTATCTCCACCCTTGTCTGGGTCAGAGCACTGGGAACTGAAAATGGCTGAGGTTTTCTCCACTGAGCTGAAACAGGGACAGAAAGTCCCTTTCAGGGCTAGTCCATGGCGACCCTCCAGCTCCCCAAGGTCAGTCATCACCCAAAGCCTCTGTCTGCTTGTTGGAGACTCATAGCTCGTAGTGAGCAGTTCACACTCACTAATTAAAACCTGAGTTAGAGCTCAGCTGAGCTATATTTGCTTGCTTGCAGAGAGCTTCTCTCTGGAACCACAAAGCTTTGCAGCTTGGGCTGTGGGGGGAGGGGTCTCCCAGCTTGGATCCGCAGTTTTTACTTACAGATTTTATGCTGTGATCTCAGGCATTCCTCCCAATTCAGGTTGGTGTATGATGAGTGGACAGTCACGTTTGTCCTCCTGTGGTTATTCCAGATTATTTACTAGTTCTTCCTGGTTTTTTATTAGTTATTCCAGGGGGACTAACTAGCTTCCACTCCTCTCTATGCTGCCATCTTAGATCCTCCCCAATCTGTGTTTTTGTTTGTTTGTTTTTTATCCAAGATATCTTTCTTGTTCTTACCTTCTTCTTTTATCAAGGAATAATCTTCTTGTTTTATATTGGCTATATCATCACAAATTTCTCTGCAGATACTCATCAGCAAGTGTTTAAGTTGTCCTCTGTTCTCTGATTGGTATGGTTCCTCTAGGTTCAGTAGTTCTCTGTTCATCTTACGACTTCCTCTTTTACCCTTAGTGATTTTGTTTGAGTCTTCGGATTTGGAAATAAAATATTAGCTCATCAGTAGGCACTGGCTGTGGATTTCCTCTGTGACTATGCAAGCTGATGAGTGTTTCCAATAGGTTCAAATCCTGAATGGAAGGGTTGCCTGACGCCTCTCTGTTTCGAATGGCAGACACCTCTTGAGGATGGGTAGGAAGGAGTGAGTCATTGACAAGGGACCCCCCCAAAGGCCAAAATGAGAGAGGATTTGCTCTGTGGGATAAACATTTCATTGGACCCCTTTATGGGGGGCACATCTTTCCATTTCCTTAGAGTAAGACTTCCCATTGTTTTGCCTGAGAGTAAACTTCCAGTTCTCAGGTACTCTCTCCAGGAGTAGAGAGGGTGGACCAATTGGAGTTTAAAAAAAAAAAAATCAGTGAATCCCATTTCAGAAGCATGACTCACCCTGCTCTTCATACCTGTTGACTCTGAACCTAATTCTTTCTGGGTTTGATCTTGAAGATTTGCATCTCTCTCCATGACAGCTCATTTGTGCTGGTGTTTGGGGCTTTGTTTTCATCCTCTCCATTTCATTCACCCACAAACTCCCAACCACATTACAACTTCCAGGTAATTATTGAATGCTATCGAACCATTTCCTGATCACATCATATTTCCAGATATTCCCTTTTGGAATTCTTGAATTTCAAAGGGATCTGGAAAAGGAGGAGAAGCAATTGTGCTTGTTCACTCTAACCTCTTGAACCAGAAACCTGGACAATATTATGTAGCCAAGTTATCAAGCTTTGCTCTATCTTCTCCTTTATTAAGAAAATCTTGTTTTTCCATGAGAAAGTGAATACTGAAGGGGCTATTAACAATGATGTCTTTTATTTGATATGTTCATTTTTATAGCATTTTCATATACATTAACCAAATTGATACAGCCCTGAGAAATAGGAAGGGTAGGACTTTTTATTATTGCTTTCAAGAAATATGGGCACTAAGACTAAGAAGTTACAAGAGTCATAGAAGAAGAAGGGCAGAGCTAAAATCTGGCATTATTGATTTCTTATCCCTTGCTACTCTGGGTTTCCTTTGGAGCCATACATTGAGGCATGGTAGTGACAATGCATGACCTTTTTTATGTAAAATTATTTTTATAAATTAATTAGGGAAGAAAGTTTTCTAGTGTTTATTTTTAGAAGTTTACATTGGAACCTTTCTTTTGCTTTTCCGTCCTGCAAAACATACTCAGAAACTTTTTGACAAATATTCCTCCCACATTTGAGGTAACATGCAGTTTTAACCACTGCAAAAAAATTATTGGATTTAATAACTACCCTGCAAAAATGCATAGCTTCTGGAGACCAGGGGTGGAAAATTGCTTGGTAAAGTTGAACTTTGTGAAAGAGCTCAGAACAACTCCATTCAGAATGTCAAACTCTTCCAAGCAAAGTAAGCAGACCTGTTTTATTTGGAAAAAAAAAATCTGAAAGTGCCAATTTCAAGTTTTGAAATGCAGAATGTGTTTTGCCGCATGCATTTTGCTCTGAACCTAAAATTAACATGAGGTAAAAAAATCTGTCTTTGCACTGTCCATGACATTTTTCTGGCTTGAACAACGAATCATGTTATTGTGTTGAACAAGATAAAGCTGGTATTTAAATACTATTTTCCCATTTGCACTTGATAAATCATGACAGTTTAAATACAGTTGAAACTCCTTTTTTATTGTATGAGAAGCATTTGTGAAAGTTCGTCTTCACAGGGGTCTAGTAGAAGAAGAATGTATTAGTTTATTCCCCCAATATTTCAAAACCACTTTCTTTCCAATCCTACCTGCACCCCCCAAATAAACGGCAATCACTTTGATCTTAAAATTTAAAGAGAGGCCTTTTTAATTATATCCAGTAGGCTTGGAGATGAAAAATGAACTGGAAGTAAAAAAAAAAAAACTAAACAGAAACCTCATGCTGTGATGCTGTGATAAAAGATGGTAAATTATCATCTGGATTTCAAGGAATTGATCTTAATAATTGCTAAATGGATAAAGAGAAATGTGAAGTTGATGATATGTCTCTATGGATCTGTTCAGGCACATTAAGATTCATGAAAGCCAACATCTCAGTACAATAAGGGTTACTGATGGGCAATTGATTTTAAACCCTTTGGTTTAAACCATTAAGTTTAAACTACCCAATGCAGAATAGATTTTACTACACCAGCAGCTGACCCTTGTATAGCATGAATGCTGACACATTTATACCGAACATCCCTTCTTAAAACGGAAAGGAAAAGAAAATCAGTCTGACCGGCCCCTTTGCCCCATCCTAACCCAACTCTCGGTTCATTTAAAGATCAATGAGAGTTTTGTCTAAAATAATTCACAAGGTGTAGATGAAAGCTCTCAAAGCTAAACTAGCTAATGAAAGGACCTAAATACACAAGTTCCTTAATTTATTCCTTCTCTGTAAGGAAGATGTATATAAGGAAATACACACACACACACAGAGAGAGAGAGAAGAAAATATTTTTGCTACCCTCTTTGGAGATCAGTTATCCCAATTAAAGCCACTCAAACATTTCTGCATGTAGCTTATCATTAAAACATATCCCAGCAGACAATTTTAGATGCAAACCAGTTGCCCAAAAGGCTTCACTGGAAAAAAAAAAAATCCAACACTGTATTGCATTTCAAGGCAATAAAGTTAACCTCATTAGTCTCTTAAACTACAATGTTTATTATTGTTATTATTTTTGATTCATAAGCTTTTGTTGGTAAATGAAAAAAATCAGAAAAGATACTAGTAGTTATTGTTTACTTAAGTAGTAGGCACTATTTTGGGGTGTTTAGAGCTTTTTTTTTAATTCAACAAGATAAAATGTCCTTATGTTTTCCTTAACCATGAACAGCAGCATGTATATTCTGGTTAAGATGCTTGTGAAAGAAAGAGGAAGGAAGGAAGGAAGGAAGGAAGGGAGGGAGGGAGGGAGGGAGGGGGAGAAAAGGGGAAATGAAGTAGGGAGCGAGCAAAAAAGAGAAAGTGGGAGGGAGAGAAAGAGAGAGGAAGGAAGGAAGGAAAGAAGCAAGAGAGAAGGAAGGAAGGGAGGGAGGGAAGAAGATAGAAGCTTCAGGAAAATTGTACGTTATTTTTAAGCAAGAGGAGTTAATTATCATTGACTGAGCCTCCCACCATGTGGCTGGAGGTATAATAAAAATATTCGGAAGGGTTTGGTCTAATAAAGGGGCAAATGTGAAAAATGGGTAACGGTACAACCTTTTGAAGTACTTGTGCACTCAAGAATGTGTAGTTTGAATGATATGTGTATTCCTTTTTTACACAGTGAACCTACATTTAAATATCCAAGATTATTCAGCTGCAATAGCTGATATTGAAAGGGTTACTCTGTGGTAATTTTGAGGAGTAAATAGTGCTATTCTTGACACCTCCATATAGGAATTTGGGGATAATTCATACTGGGGAAATCCAGCATCCCACAGTTAAACAGAACAAAACTAAGGACTCTAGTGGCTTCTTACCCAATGCCCTTCCAACCAACGTTAGAACTTTCCTCTCTGCTTCGTGTGTCTGTTCCATGACACACCTCCATTTTACACTCCCTGTGCTTGTGTCTGTCACTTTCTGCATTATTGAGCTTCTGAAAACCTCCATGAATGAGACCTCTGGAGGCAGCATGAGAAGAGGCTTAAGAAAGGGAATTTTCACCCGTAAGGACTCTCTGGGGAGAGGGATGCAAGGAGAGAGCCACGTTCAGCAGGTTAGAGTAAAGGGTAGGTGTCAGCATCTCCACTGGGGCTGGAGATGAAGAAGCATGGATGTAGGATCTCTGGTCCCAGCGGTATCTCCTAATGGAAGTGAGGAGTCTCAGCCTTTGGGGAATTCCTGATGATGATCAGCTAAAAGGGCAAGCCAGGAGTTAGGCAAGGTCAGCAGAGGAAACACTATGCTGAGGATGATGAAAGCAGGGGAAGGCAGGTAGTCATTTAATTTTAAATCAGTGCATACTATATTGTTGGACAATTCACCAAGGAAAGGGTTCTAACTAACCAACCAGATTTTCACCAACCTCTGATCCTTTTGAGCCCCAAATAACTCACACACAGAGGTCACGAAAACAATAGAAAATATTAGGAGGCAAGTCAGAGAGAGTGCAAGTCAGAGAGAGGGGGGAATATTAGGGCCTGAATGAGATTTCCCTTTTGAGCTGTCTCGAATATGATTCCATATCTCCTTTCTTAAAAGCAGAGAACAATAGAAGGGAACAAAACGAGAACATCAAATGATTGCTTACAGATGAGGAAAGCACTTTCACTTAAAATATTTGGTGCCATGAATTATTTATGAGTTCTGTCTTGGTTGGCACTATCATTATTTCTGGTTTTAGCACTAGAGAGGAGGCCTTGTTGTCAGTCATCCTCATTGGAAAGGAAAAAAGAAAACCGCTTATCAATCAAATCAAGTGTTTCATATTTGTTCCTTTGATATAAAGGAATGAGTTACTAATGGGGCAAAGTACCTGCTGAGCCCAATCCAAATGGGAAGATAAATAGATTTTTCAATCTACTAATTGCAAATAGTTTCTTGCCATTCTCGTTCTTTGTTGGGGGTAGGATGAGGGCACTGAATATATTTACTAACTGTATAATTACCATATTTATATTCAGTGAAACCCTTCACAATGTTGATGTTTGAGGACGTAGCTAAAACTTCCTTTCAAGCTAAACTGGCCACATTACATCTTTTAAAGCATACCTAGTACTAACTTGAATTTTATGTATTTCAAAGCTGGATCAAGTAGGAACATGTCCAACTGCAGGAAATAAAATACCCTATTAAACAAACTCCCATTTTATTAGTTTCACATAACCAGCAGGCTGGAAACAGGCAGTGCTGACTTGGTTCAGATACCTGATTTCAGTATCTGCAATTTTCCCAACTTTCCCCACATTATGTCTCAAGGCTGCTGCAGGTTCTGATTGCACAGACACCTTCAAGGTTGAAAGAAGGAAGAGCCCTGCAGACACCTATCAGCCAGAACTTTATCACCTGGCCCACTCAGAGACAAAGGAAACTGGAAAGAGAGTATTTCACTTCTCAGTTTCAATAGCAGAACCAGGTGAGGGGAGAGGCATTGGGATTGGATGTTTGATAAACTAACAGTGAATGCCCCCAAAGTACATGCATATCCAAATTCATAGAGTCAGAAACTATAATACAGGTTACCAGGGGCTGGGGTGGGGGGTGGGGGTTAGAGAAGGGGGAGTTGATGCATAAATTGCACAGATGATGGGGTGATGAAAGAGTTTTGGTAATGGTAGCACAACACTGTGAACGTAATTAACAGCACTGAATTGTATATTTGGGGTCTTAGAATTGCATTTATTTGGGGTCTTAGAATTGCAATTCGAGGAGCACAAAGTCAGGTAGCAACCCAGAGCCTGTCCTGTCTTGGCATTTCCAGACAAGGATTTTTAAAGAAAAAGAAGATTGCATAAATTGTTTGTGGTTGGTGGATACTTGGGGGGCTCCAAATGTCCTTCGGGTTAGATAGTTTACCGAGTTCTTTATCTTGTGGTTTGTTTATGGTGTCCAATGTCCTTAGGGTTTTGAGGGACATTTTTGCTTGAGGCTTTGCATACTTTGGCAGTTTGTGATATCTGGCTGAGACATACATAAGAGTAACCTCCAGAATGACCTCCTGACTCTATTTTAAATCTCTTAGCCATAGTAACTCTGTTTTCTTTTATTTCTTTTTATAATATGTTAATAGAACAGAAAATTTTTTAAATACTAAAAAAAAAAAAAAAAATCTGCAAGGGGTTTGTGTCCCTCCTGCTGTGCCCCTCCTGCAAAGCCAGTTTATAATACAATGTTAATTCTTTGGAACAACTCTGTTATCCAATAAGGACAGTCACATGGATTAAAAAAAAAGTACATGCTTATTATCTCATTTGAATCTCACATAACTCTTAGTAATTCCAATGCTATGATATGGAGAGTATAGAAACATCTACCCCTGGCAGGAAATATTGACTATTGCTGGATGTCCCCAATCCTCAATCCCCAAAAGTTGAGTGTTGAAAAGTCAAGTTAGAGAAAATGAGTAAAACTCATTGCTTGTATCACATAGACAAAGTAAAGTCCAATTATTGAAACTTTTTTTGACATTGCTCTGTATTTAGTGACCTAGAGCCTACCTTTATCAAATTCCATTTGGTCATGTCCTCTCCAGGAGGGCTTGACATGTTTATGTTACTGTGAGACACGGCACTCACAAAATTGACCAGTCAAAAGCAGTGGGTTCTTTGCCTGATGCACTCAAATAATCAATTCTTGTGACACCAGGATTTCAAAGAGAGAAAGAGTTTATTGCTAGGGGCAAAGGAGATCAGATTGCCTATTGGCCTAAAAATCTGTCTCCCCTGTAATTCTGATAGTTTTATAGTATCAAAAAAGATGGGCAGGTTTTAGGATACTGAACAAATGGCTCGAGATGACAAGGTTAGAGATGATCTAATTATTGGGCACATGAAGATTGATTACGTGCTTAGTCACAGAACGTATATAAGAAAATGGCAGCCTTACTATGTTGATGGGCATGATTTTTAGTATTATAGTGAGGTACAGGTCACTATTAGGTTAAAGTTTAAGCTACTACGCATGTCTGGCAGGTTTTGGTTAGATACAGCTTGGGTTCTCAAGATAACTTTGGAATCGGGGTGGGTTAGTTCTGGGCTGACTCAAGGCCCTTCATTAATAAACATTAAGTTAAATGAGGGTGAGCAGTGTGTATTATTAACGTCCATACCAGCACAGGCACAATGTCTGACATATGAGACTCAGTAAATATTAATAAAATAAATTTAAATAATAAATTTAAATAATAAATAAATAAAATAAATTTAAAAATAAAATAAATAAAATAAAAAATAATAATACTCATTAGGTACTTGAGCTAAGAGTACCTGTCCTTAATACAATCATTAGTGATTAAGGCAGCTGGATTACAGTTCTGAGATTTCAGTTATTTCCCTCTGTCTAATACACCAGAAGGTAAAAGGGAATATCTGAATAATGGCTCAGTAATCATAATCATTCCCTAAATCCTAACTTCTTGGTTACAAAACTGGGTGAGACAGATGCCACCTGGAGCTCTCTAATCTGAGTTACACTCCCACAGCAAGTGTGCTGCGTTGTCCTGGGGACCACAGAAGAGCCATTAATGTTCCTCAGAGAGCATCAACTTTTCTAAATTTCACCCCCACACTCCCCTCTGGTCCATCAAGTGCCATTCTGTCTAGGAGGAAGGTAGAAATTGCTGACATGCTGCTGCCTCCGTCTCATGCCCACCCACTAATGGACCACTCCTCACCAACATGCTGGTCTGTTCACTCGCTTCAGGCAATTAGAATGCAATCAGCATTTTCAAGTCAGTCATAGTTTCTGTGCCTTTCCCTAGGCTCTAAGTTAAATGAGGGTGAGCAGTGTGTATTATTAACGTCTGTACCAGCACAGGCACAATGTCTGACATATGAGACTCAGTAAATATTAAAGAGTTGACAAGAATTAAATGTATACTCTGGTGCCCCTAATAAGTCACCACCTCATTTTCCATCAGGAGTGTATTGGTAGAATTAAACATGAATCTGTATCTACAAGACAAGCCCAGAGCATTTTGTAAGGGAAAAGCATGAGTTATGTTAGAATTGCAGAATCATTCATTTTTAGCATTAACCAAATCCAATGACTCCATCATATTTTGGACCCACTAGAACCTTCAGAGCAGTTGTGTTGACTTTCTTTCCAGGGTTGCTACCAAATTGGGTGATGTTTACAACCGACTGTCAGTTTTGGCATTCCAAAAGTAAAGGCTATGCAAGCCCTTTGGGAACAGTTCTTTGTGAAGAAAATTAATGACTGTGATTACTGTGCTCATTCTAACTCCTAAGTGCTGAATCTTAAGAACCCCTGGGTTTCACAGTTTATTTGCAAAATCAGATATTGTCAGCATTTGAGATTTGCTAATAAAAATGCCCACTGCCCTTAAAACACTAATATAGTAAATAGTTACTATAGATGATATGAGTACCCACTTAGTAGAGTTTCTTCATAGATACCTGGAATCTGGTGAGTGCCATACTAAGTGTTACTATGTGAAAAAACTCAATTTCAGAGAGCTTGCCTCTTACGGTTAGTGCTTTCTTATCTCCAATTGCTTAACCAAAGAATCTACTTGAGCTAAGAGTACCTGTCCCCAAACTGTATCCATATGTCATCAATTTGCCTGCTGAAGGAAATGAAAAAGCCACATCTAGTTTCTTCATAGGTTAGTGTTTCCCAAATTTATTTAAAGGAAAGTTGTTTAAATATAGATTTTCAGGAACCAACCAAAGAGATTTTGGTTCCATAGTTTGGAGCTTTATGTTGGCAGGGGGCTGGTGTCGGCATCTGTTGTCTTTTACAGTCTCCAGGAGATTCCTATGATCAGGCAAGTTTATGAAAAAAATAGCCAATAACTAATTCTTATCATGCATAGAGTGATTCTTTTAGGGCCAAGAAAAACAGCTCCAACTGGTCCAGGCTTCCATCATCTCTGGGAGGGGTTAGTGGGAAGAAATGCAGACACTCTGGCATTGCTTTCCAAATGGACACACACACCGACACAATTAAATGGACGTCTCTGGATTTCTCACAAGCCCAGGCCTAGAAATCATGCTTAAAACAGAACAGTTTTCAATGTTTCCTGCAGCAATTTTCCCGCAGCCCAGATGTGCCTTTAGATGGAGCAGGTGAGTGAGCAGAGCTCAGTCACTCTCCATTCTGTGTCTAGGGCTGCTTCAGGTAGTCACATAGAAATGGCCACATACTGTGCTCAGGTCCCAGAGGACACCCTGCACTCAATCAGTACAGCTCACTCTGTAACTGTCTCGACACGCTTTGGATTCCCAAAATACAGCTTAGAGTTGAGGCATTGATGGTCGGAGCTAAAATATTTACAGTGTCCAAAAGTAACTATATATTAAGCAGCTACTAGCCATTAACTTCTCACCTACAATGAGTTTCTTAGAGCAGATCACTCAGAGAATGGTGCCCAAGTCACATAAATATAGAATGGGGAAGGAGGTTTTGAAGGAATGGTCCAAAGTATAGAACTCTGTTGAACAAGGTAGCCCAGAGGGTTCCAGGCAGCCGGAGAGCAGCCTGAGTGTTCCGAGCCCTGAGAAAGCATTGCTAATGGCAGCTGCAAGAACATGGAGTCATGGCAAAGACTGGCACTCTGGAGCTGGCTGCCGGCCATCCGTGGCTCCTCCGTCAATGGCAAGGCACATGGCGGCATCTCCTGTTCTCTCCCTTCTCTTCCAGGTTCCCTTGAATTTCAACTTCTTGCTTCCCATGGCTTTCTCTTTCTTTGCCTGAATTTCATTCTCTTACAAAGGATTCCGGTAATAGGATTACAACCCTTTGAGGTCTTAGTTGAGGTGGTCACTTAAGGTCTCTGATTGAGGTGGTGCAGTAGCCTCATCGAAAGGTCCTACTTGCAATAGGTTTACACCCACAGGAATGGCTTATATTTAAAAACATGTTTTTCTGGGACACAGACAGCTGCAAACCACCACAAAGTAGACGAGAAGTAGAAGCTGCATTAGGGAGCTGAGAGGGTTGTTCTGCCTCCCCACCGTGACTGGGAGAGGGGACAGGGAATGAGCCTCAGAGAACCAGTGTCCTCAGGGAAGCTGATCTCCTCAGAAACCAGCTTCCTGCACGGAGTCCTCTCAGTCACTAAATCATGTTCATTCTGTCTGGGAAACAGCTCTCAGTGCCTGTCTCTTCTCTGCGTCTGCACGGCCACAGGCTTGTGCTCCGTCTCTATGACCCAGTACCTAAATGGCTCCGAATGCTCCAGTCCTTAGACCTCTAGCCTTTTCCCGTGATGGAGCAACCTCTAAAGTGTTACTACATCCCCATAAAGAAACCTGATCATTGTCAAATCTTTCATTATGACCTCTTGGTTCCCAGTTGCTTGTTCAATCTGTCTCCTTGCTCTTCAAGTTCCTCAGAATCTGTACCCAGTCTACCCTTCCAGCTGTATAGCATCCACCTCGCCCACCACACTCTCCACGCACACTGAAGTCCCACTTTATCCTAAACACTACCTGCCCTTTCAGGGTCCTATTTTCACAGCTCCTGTTCGCTCTGCTCAGGGCATTCTTTCCCCTTCATCACCTGCAAACCACTGCTCCTCCTCCCAGGCCCCACCCTCGCCACCTCTCTTCCTAAGACTTCCCTTCACTTGTACTGTTGGAGTTAGATGCTCCACCCTCTAGTCTCTCAAAATGTGTCCATAGGTCTACTGAAAGTAAAGTATATCCTCACAGGGAAGAATTTCTCTCTTAGCTGCCTCTTTCCCTGGATAGTGAGTATGTATTGATGACACAGACTTTGTGACCACTATTTTTGCATCTCCACTTCCTAGCATTGTGCCTTGAATAAGTTAGGAGTTCAATACATCTTAAGAAAAGATGGAATGAAGGAATGAAGCAATGAAGGAAGATAGGAAAGAAGGGAGGAAGGAAGGAAGGGAGGAAAGGAGGGAAGGAGAAAGGAGGGAGGGAGGGAAGAAGGAAAATGGATAAAAATATACCACTGGGATTATAAGGCAGGTACTATCAGTGAGTATTCATCAGTTGAATTTTGATTTGGCCTGTAGCCTAGAGTCATGTCAGATTTACTTTTCAGATGTCTTCCAGTGTGGTCTGACGCACATACGAGGAACCACTGCTTTTAGTTGGTATAAGTAATCAAAGAACAAACGGTTTTAAATGTAATTCTAGCAATACAATTCATAGAAATATTCTGATTGCAGGTAGAGAAACAAATATGACTATAGGGCAATTGAAGTATATGCAATAATTATTAATTAGAAATTATGGTGTTTTTACTGTGTATCAGTCGCAATGTTAAAACTTTACATGATTTTCTTCAATCCTCAAAAATGTGATAGTACTAGGATTATCCCATTTTATAGATGAGACTCAAGGAAGTGGCAAAAATAGGTTTATCTGTCTTCAAAACCTGTGCTCTGGAGCAATTATAAGTTATATTCTGCCTACCAGTACCTGTACTGTTTAACATCCTATACAGATGTATAGTCATTCATAGGGGAATATACAAAAATTTACATATGAAATCAATGTATTTGCAATATTTGGAGAATAAAAACCTTGGGGAGCACTAGTATCTTCCAATTTGTGGAAATGGCTATAAATCAAAACCCTAGCAGAAGAAAAAAGATCTCTCTTGTCAAAAATAAAATTGTTTCCTTTCAGTCTCATTCCATTCACATTCCTCATGAACTAAATATGTCTGAACTGGGCATCTTAAAATTCACCTGATTTTACACTAATTGGGGGAAATTTAGGGAATGAAGACAGAAACTTTTAGAAGAGAAAGGAATTGACTCACATGAAAAGATTCAGAAGATCAATCTTTTGACCAAATAAAGACTCAGAAATAGGACTCTAGGCAGATAGTAATATTCTCTACAAGTGTTCAGAGAATATAAACAACAAGAAAGGCTGGGAGTTTTTAAGGATATAACCTGATATTCGAATGAAATTGTGCAGCAGATCATTTAAGCTGAATATTGAGAAAGGTTTCTTAACGCTAAGAGCTAATAAATTATGGAGTAGTCTTTCTCAAGGGAAGTTGTAGAAACCCTATTACTTGAGTCATTAAACTGCAATGGACATAGAACTAGAAAACAGAGAGTAGGAATTAATTATGTTCCAGACCTTTGGGACAGTCTATATATGTGCTAAAATCATCCTTTTCTGTCTCTAATTTCTATAACTTTGAGATTTATTTCTTTGGTGCTGGTTGGTATGTTTTACCTACAGGTGTAGTCTTAGAAATTAGGTAATCATTTTCCTCCAAAATTGGTTATAATATTATGAAACTCCTATTTTCAAAGAGTTGGAACAGGCTAAAAATTACTTAGTCTCAGTTGAATAAATAAAAGTGCATTCTCAGAGTTTGCCTAGGACAAGGCTGGGGAACCGGGAGACACCTACCAAGTTTGACATCAGATATAGGCCAGCTTGAAAGATCCTGACTTTCTTAGGTTCTCAAAAGCAGTTTCTCGGGGGTGGGGGTTGGGGGGGGGCTGATTGGGGGAGGGTTGGGGAGAGAGGGTGGGAGGTGGTGACTTCCTTAGGAGAGTGGACAGATCAATTCCCCAGGGCTGAAGAGGAAAAGGCACGAGGCCAACCAGAGAGCTGCATTCATCTGCATCAAAGGGAACTTCAGGTGTTAATTCTCCAGGACTGGGGAGAAGAAGGAAACAAGATTTTCTCTTGAAAAAAGTAAAATAAAATAAAAACACTAAAGTGCCCTACAAGAGAACGAATCAGCTTGAAACACCTCTCATTCTCAGAAAGCAATGCTGACCATCAAAATGAAATCATTCAAGTAAGAATGTTTTGCTGTTTACAACTCCTTCCTCCTCCATTTCAGCCCTGAAGAAGGCAGACGGTAGCCTGACAAATGGGAGAGGAAGGAGCAATAGAACATTCAGGAACTTTAATTTTAAGTGAAGTTGAAAGTTTTTGACTCCTGCATAAAAATAATCGTTTTAATTCATGAATTCAGTCCCTGTCGAGGAAATTTTTTATTACCTAAGAAAACAGAAGAGCCATTCTCAAATGACTAAGGGAAGGAAGAGCTCCACAAAACAACTTTGAATGGCAGTAAGAGAAAGTTTATTTTCTAGTTACACCCAGTGAATAGTGCCTGTTCAGCATAACATTACCCATATATGGCTATAAATATGGCCCTCCAAAAAAGGCTGGTTCCTTCCAGGAAAGAGTCCATGATCTGCAATTTTTTTTTTTTAGGGCAGAAAGTTACATTCTCCCTCTCTCCCTGCATCCTTCAGTCACCAGTTTTCATAAGTTATTTAACCTCCCTGCTCCTCATTTTCCTCACCAATAAAATGGGGCTAATTATACCTACTTCATAAAGCATTTGGAACTGTGCCTGAACATAATAAGTGTTCAAAACATGTTAGCCATTATTCTAATTTTCCCTCACTTTGGAAATGGCTTGTAGAGATAGATACACAATGGGAAAAAAAGGAGTTTAAAAATTTTTTGTTAGTATGCCCAATTGAAGCATTGTTAGAAGTTACTTGCCTGGACACTACCTGATTTAAGTTATTTATATACATCATAAAGAAGTTTAAAAGTGTTGTGGTAGTGTTCATAAAAAGTCATTCATTTTCATTAACTGCTATAGAAGCCTAGACTCTTTGCAGATTTAAGGTTCCACATGGTTTTCATCAGGCCCATGTATGCCTAACAAGATGCTTCAAAAGTAAGACATTTGGAGTCATTGAAAGCAAAGCAAACTTTACAGTATATAGAGGCGGGAAGTAGCTGTTAAAAGTTGTGCTCTGACACATCCCCTATTAACCAGGACAGCTCATTACCATACACATACACAATGTGGCACTTGATTTAATTTTAATATTGTTTATTTTTCTACATGAGTTGTTAAAAGTTATCTTTTTTGAGTATATATATTATTTGCAGAAGTAGTAATCTCCAGTCCTAAAAATATGAAGACTCATTATTTCCATACTTTAATTATAAATTTAATGTACTATAATATTTTGTATAGGCAGTACATTGTCTCAAAAAA
This sequence comes from Choloepus didactylus, assembly GCF_015220235.1. Classification (NCBI taxonomy): domain Eukaryota; kingdom Metazoa; phylum Chordata; class Mammalia; order Pilosa; family Megalonychidae; genus Choloepus; species Choloepus didactylus. The sequence goes on from NC_051311.1 coordinate 25,114,873, forward strand.
TATAGAAAGGTATACAGTGAAAGCCTCCCTCCCACCCATCTCCTACCTGCCCATTCCCATCTGTGCTGGTTTGGATATATTATGTCCCCCTCAAAAGCCATATTCTTTAATCCAGTCTTGCAGGATATTTGGATTAGGCTGTTTCCATGGAGATGTGACTCATCCAACTGTAGGTGATACTTTTGAGTAGATTATTTCCATAGAGGTGTGGCCCCGCCCATTCAGCATGGGTCTTGATTAGTTTACTGGAGCCCTATAAAAAGAGCCCTCGTATGTGAATGTCAGTATTAGTGCATACGGCAACTGTTAAAAAAGCCGAAAAAGAGTCCAGACTTCAATTAGAGATATGAATGAAGCAGATCTAGTTAGGACTAGGGCAAACCAGGCCAAAGGGTAAAGGATGATACTGTCTGTGTTTTAAAACATTAACTTCCATGTGAGACCAAGGAAAGAGATGTTTATTTGGTGCAGGATCTATATTTTCTGTAGTACACTAAATAATTTAACTTGTACGGTCAGTTTATTCAAACACCATAATTACATCAAACTTTGAATAGGAAGTGTGATCTGGTAGGTTTGTACAGGTTAGTGTGAAATAGTGATACATCTCAAAGTAATTTGGGAAGAGAATAAAAATATATATGCAGGGCCCCCCTGAGGAGCTGAGGGAAAATACAGAAGTGTTGGACTTCCCCACCTGGGTTGTTGCTGATGTTCTCACAAACATTGAGGACTGAAAGTTTGGTATGCCGAGCCCTCAATCTTGGGGCTTGCCCTTATGAAGCTTGTTACTGCAGAGGAGAGGCCAAGCCTACTTATAATTCTGCCTAAGAGTCTCCCCCAGAGCACCTCTTTGTTGCTCAGATGTGGCCCTCTCTCTCTAGCTAAGCCAACGTGGCTGGTGAACTCACTATATGGGACCTGACTCCCAGGGGTGTAAATCTCCCTGGCAATGCAGGATATGATTCCTGGGGATGAGCCTGGACCTGGCATTGAGGGACTGAGAACATCTTCTTGACCAAAAGGGGGAAGCAAAATGAAACAAAATAAAGTTTCAATAGCTGAGAGATTTCAAATGGAGTCGAGAGGTCACTCTGGTGGGCATTCTTACGCACTATATAGATATCCATTTTTCGGTTTAGTGTATTGGAATAGCTAGAAGAAAATACCCTAAACTATTGATACTGTCAGAAATCAGGCCCACCTGATCCCGCATCAAACAGAGAAACAAGTCTCTTTGTGTCCGGCGCTTTCTCCGCCTCGCCTCGAGTCCTCGGTCAGCCGGCGATGGGGACCAGAGAGATAAGGGGAGAGAGGGTGCGGACAATGTCTTACCCGACGCACTCGTGATCACTCTGGACTCGCAGCAGTGAAGCATGTAGGCTTTTAATGGAACTAGGCAATCATCCTCTTTACAGGTTCCGCCCGGGGCAAGACGCCTCGGGGGAGAACAACCTCGATGCGGCCGTCAGGCGCGGCTCCTTGTGGGCTGTCTCTCCGAGCTCTGCCCGGGAACTTTCTTATAAACCTTACGTATATCCAATGGGCAAACGCCACGCATACAAGCATGATTGGTGAATACAGAGGGTTGTCACATACATCACAAAGCGGAAGCAGGATGTGGGCGCCATCTTTGCACCACTCGATGGGCGGGGGGAACTCAAGGGCAGGCTGCAGCTTGTCTACTAGGCCTAATCCGGAATGTGGCTGCTCACATCTTTGCTTTGATAAGAAGGTGAGTTTATTGAAGATGTATCAACAAGGAGCTGGAGGAATAAAAAAGCTTTCCAAGACCAACTCAGAGTGAGAAGAGTTGTTTGGGCCTTTATAACCCAAACAGACAAAGAAATGGCCAGAATCCAGAATAAAGCAGAAGGAAGAAAAAAAAAATAGAAGAGAGAAAGCTTTTGCTCAGAATCTCCTGTTATGTTGAAATTGTCCCCACATTCAGGCTTGTTTTTTCAAGAAGGCCGCGATGGCCCTCAGACCATCTGGTGATATCCCTTGCATTTTCCTGCAGGCAATGCTGGGAAAGTTCCTGGAAACAAAGAGTAAGTTTTTTTGTTGTTGAGATTGGAGCAATAGCAAGTTATTTTAACAGGGGCTTTTTATGCTTAGAATAACTCAAGGCTGCTTGTATGAAGTGATCTTAATAAATAGGTTTTTTTTTTCCTCTGTTGGCTATTGAAGACTATACCAAGCACTTTCCAGCTAAAGAATTATATTGAATATTTTCTACTTATCCAGTTATCACTATCAAACTGCAACCCAGTAGCCTTGATCATTGAAGATGATTGTATAACTATGTAACCTACATGGGGTGACAATGTGATTGTGAAAACCTTGTGGATCACAGTCCCTTTATCCAGTGTATGGATGGATGAGTAGAAAAATGGGAATAAAAACTAAATTAAAAATAAGGTGGGATGGGGTAATGATTTGGGTGTCCTTTTTTACTTTTATTTTTTCTTCTTATTTTTATTCTTTCTGGTGTAAGGAAAATGCTCAAAAATAGATTGGGGTGATGAATGCACAATTATATGATGGTACTGTGAATAGTTGATTGTACACCATGGATGACTGTGTGGTATGTGAATATATCTCAATAAAACTGAATTAAAATAATAAAAAAAAGAGCCGTCACAGGCCCAGACTGCTGCTGACACTTAGACACTTTGGAGAACGCCATTTTGAAATGCAATCTAGGAGCAAGCAGATGCCAACCACGTGCCTTCCCAGCTGATAGAAGTTTCCTGGATGCCATCGGCCGTTCTTCAGTGAACAGGGTAACTGTTGATGCTTTAATTTGGACACTTTTATGGCCTTAGGACGTTAACTTTGTAACTAAATAAACCCCCTTTATAAAAACCAATCCATTTCTGGTATTTTGCATAACAGCAGCATTAGCAAACCAGAACACCATGCCATACATGAAATCGCTATTATTATTTTCCTGGAGATTGCTTGAAGAGGCAATCAGCCATGGCCCTGAGCATCCCTGCACATTCTTGCTGGGAATGACAGAAATGCAAGGCCCTGACCACTCTTTATCTGAAAAATTTCTGCAGGCTGTGTTTGCAGCAAACAACCTAAGGGGTGAGCTGATGTCTCCCTCTGCCAGATGTTGTGCTATCTGCTCTTCTGTGAGTAATGAAGTCCTTTGTCTCTGATCCAAAAATCTCCTGCCTTCTGTCGGCATCCATGAGACAGTAACAGACTAACTTAGTACCTTGTAAGTAGAGTAAAATCCCATACCCTGACTGATACCCTTCCAGAGCAAGGAAATAAACATATGTTCTTATCTTCCTGTTTCAACCCAGAAGGTAGGATATTACATGTATTGTTTGGCATCTTGCTTTTTCCACCTAATGATATATCTTAGAAATCTTTCTATTTCTGTAATATCTCTATTCTGTCTTACAGCTCCATAGTATTCCAATATGCAGAGGCACTATATTGTAACCAGTCCCTGATTGATAGACATGTATGTTATTTCTAATATTTTATTATAAACATTGCTGTGGTAAATGTCTTTATACATATATCATTTTCACACATGTACAGATACATGTGTAAGATAAATTCCCAAAAGTAGAATTCCTGGGTCAAAGGGTATTTGCATTTGTAATCTGATTGATATTGCTAAATTATCCTTCAAGTGTACTCTGTGATATATATTCCTGCCTGCCATTTATAAGCATGGATGTTTCCCACATCCTTTTCAAAAGTACATTGAAAAATTTCTAGATCTTTACCAATCTGATAGATGAAGATTTGTATCTCATTTTATTTTAATTTGCTTTTATTTTATATGAGTGATGCTGAGTGTTTTTCCATATATTTAAGAACCATTTGTCTTTTCTTTCTCTTACCTGTTTTTTCTTAGTCTTTTTTCTTTGTTTTACTTTTACTAATTTTTTTGTTTCTAGAAGTTCTTTAAATATTAAAGAGATGAGTGTTTTGCCTGTGATAGAACTGCAACTTTTCCTAGTTTTTTTCAATTACTTTTTTACTGCCTTTAAGGTGTTTTCCCATACAGAAAAATTTTTTTTTTTTTTTAATTTTCATGTGTTTGGCTTTAACAATTTTTACTGCTTTGGGACTTTGAATCATAATTAGAAAGGCCGTCCACCTGCCAAGTTTATAAAGACACTATCCCATGTTTTCTTATAGTACATGTGCATCTGTGCTTTTTTACATTTAAATCTTCGCTCCATTTGGAATTTGTCCTGGTGTATGATGTAACCTAAAGGTCAAACTTTTTTACTCAGATGGCTCTGCAGTTATTAGATACTATTAATTGAATAGGCTCTCTTTTCCTCTTGGTTCGAGATGTGATTATCATTATCATATACCAAGTTCTTATACGTATTTGGGTTGATTTCTAGACTCTCTACTTTGCTCTATGACTTCATGCATCAGAACAACATTGTTTTGTAACTGACCTTTATAATATATTTATCTGATATCTATTAGGGTTTGTCTCCCAGCACTGGTCTTCTTTTTCAGAATCTTCTGGGTTACCCTTTAGAATTAGCTTGTCTGGTTCAAAATAAATAATAATTAACAAAACAAAACACTATTGCTGGTTTTTTTTTTTGGAATCACTTTAATCTTACAAATCAATTTAGAGAGAATTCTTGACATTGATTCTCCCTTTCCAAGAGTGGCATATCTTTCTGTTCGTCCCTTCAGTAGGGTTTTAAAGTTTTATTCATTATAGTTCTTGCTCATTTCTTGTTGAACTTATTCCTCTCTTCTTGTTTGCTTTTGCTATAAATGGAGTTGTTTTTCCTTTAGAGTTTCTCACTAATGGTTTGTATCTATGAAAGCTATTGATTTCTGTATATTAACTTTGCACCCTGTCACCTTATTGAACTCCCTGATTGTTTGTAGCAATATTTCAGCTGATTGTCTTGAGGTTTCCACATAGACAATCATATCATGTTCAATCAGCAATTGTGTTATCTACTCCTTTCCAATTATTATACCTCTAATTTCTTTCTCTTACTATGTCGGCTAATAGCATCAATAAATTTTAAATAATGGAGTTAATGGAGCTATGGTGGCAATTCTTGTCATATTCCTGAGTTTAGAAAAAATGTTTCTGGTTTTTCCCCATCATGCATGCAAGCCTGATATTGGAGATGTGTGTATGTGTGTGTGTGTGTATATGTAATCACATTGCAAACATCCATCTCTATTTTTTTTTTTTAGTTTTTTTATCAAAAATAATTGCATTTGATCAAATACTTTCTCTGTGTCTGTGGTTATGACCCCATTTTGTATTGTATTTTAATTTTTTAATATTAATCCATTTTTGGCATTTCTGGAAAAAGAACACCTTGTGGTAATGCTCTATTTTACACTTTTCCTCTGCTGCTTGATGATTAATATTTTATTTAGCATTTTTAATTGATATGCACAACTGAGAACCATCTGTAGTTTTCTTTCTTGTGTAGTCTCAGTAAGATGCATATATCAATAATAGTCATTTCATAATAAAAATATAATTTGGAGTTTATCCTTATCTTTCTATGCTCTGGAACAGTTTAAATAGCCTTGGAATTATCTGCTTTTAAAGATTTGGTAGAATTCTTTTACAAAACTAACTGAGCTTGGTGCCTTGGTGATCATTTCCTCTATTTACTCTCTAGAAATCATTATGTGTACATATTTTGCAATCATTTCTCATGTCGTCCATATTCATTGAAGGAGAAAAGAGATGGCCCAAAACTACCATGTACTGAATAATGCTTTCACATGAATTTACATTGTATTGCCTATAACAGCATCCTTTGAAGGCTAGTAACACATTGTCAACACATTGTAGCTGCCAAAGCCAGGGTTCACGCAGGTCCCTTTTACTGCCTGGTGCACCCACTCCCCAGATGCTAAGAGTGAGTACTAGCTGTGAATGCCTCATAGCCGTGGCCTTCTCATGAGAAGTGCCCTTGGCCCTTGGGAGGCAAACACCTGGAATTGTGGGACTGCCCACATTTTGATACCTGGCACAAAAGCTCAACACCCTTGCCTCAGGCAGGATAGCTCTGTAGTGCCATTCTTGTGGCAGAGCTTTCTACAGGATTAGACTGAAACTACCTTGTCTCCCCCTGCCCTATCCTAGTCCCCTCACTTTCTTCCAAATTTCTCTTGAAGGTGCTCTCCCAATAAATCTCTGGCCCAAGAATCCCTGTCTCAGCCTCTGCTTCTTGGTAACTCGACCTAAGATTTATTATTGACAGAAAACATTATTTATTTGGTCTACTATCATTTGTGTGTGTGTGTGTGTGTGCACATATGGCCTTGACCCCTCTACAATGGCCATTTATCCCCCTGGAGTCCTGATCTCCACGTTGGGAAACACAGTCCAGGAGAAGAAAAATGTAGGAAGTATTGTTTTGCTCTTAAAAATGATAAATTTCTGTGCAATGATGATCTGCTTCTGCCCACTTCTAATACCCCAAATATCACTAAATTCATACACAGAGTACTAATTTAATAAAACAGAAGAATTATTTTTACTTTCTCTGATGATATATTAAGTATTTCTGTGTCATAGAGTGCTTGTAGGATATCACCATGGTAATTTATTATCATTTCATTGGAAATGTGGTGTAGGAGTTAAGAAAAATCCCTGTTCACTTGAATGCTAGATAACAAAGGCTTTGATTTTAATACTTTTTTGCTTATAATTTCAATCACTACTGAGCTGTATTCTCTAACTCATAAAGATGGTAGACCTTTATGTCATTCTCCATGAGCTCTGAGGGCAGAGAGGGTGGCTAACCTTTCTCCCAAATTAAAACTGTCAGCCCTGAATGTGGCTGTTCTTCATTAAAAAATTATAATTTTCAATATTTAATATGCAATACTTAAGTTTATATTTTGATATATTTTGACTTCTTCCTTGCCCTTACCTGTATACTAATTTCCAAATCCAACTGATTAATTTCTCCTAGTCTTCTCCCCAAGTCCCCCTTCTTGCCTATCCATTCCCACTGCTATTGTCCTAAGTCCTCATTATATAATGACTAGATTCTTGACTATTTCAGTGATCTCCCTCCTAGCCCCCACTTTCTCTCTCTTCCCCCTCCAATCCATCTACAAGCATTTATACACAACAAAATCACCATCCTGCTCTTAAAAAAAAAAAAAAAAAAAAAAAAAAAAAAAAAACTTTTAACACCTCCCCTTTGTCTATTAAATAAGATTTAATATCTTCAGTGGGGCATACAAAACTCCCTGTAGTTAATTTCCACCTGCCTTTTAAGCTTAACCCCCCACTACTTTTCTATATAAATCTCCCACTAGAAGCAAAATACACTTTTCATTCTTCACCAAAGTATTTGTGACTTCCCATATCCTCACCTTTTATCGCTGTGTTCACTCCGCTTGGAATCCCTTCACCCACCCCGCATGTCCACATATCAAATTCTTCAAGACTCATTTCAAATGCCAACTCCTGCCAGAAGCTTTCCATATTTCCATATATGAAGTTCTCTCTCTCTCTCTCTCTCTCTCTCTCTCTCTCTCTCTGTGTGTGTATGTGTGTATCATGGCATTCTAAGCATAGCCCTTACATGATATTCATCCCACAATGTCTTATTTTGTAGATATTTCTGTCTCTATGACGTTTCCCTAAATACATGATAAATTATTTGAAAGATAGAATTGTCTCTTAAATATCTTTGCATCTCCTATGTTATTTAGCATGGTGCTGGCACATAGGAAGTGGGATTAATGAAAAATGAATAAGCAAATAATGCATTTCTTGGGCCACATAATTGTACTGAATATGGCAGAGCCTGGAGTTAAGTGGAGCTAAGAATTAATGAGGGGTGAAAGGAAAGCAGTTTCTTTTTTCTACAGCTCTAATTTCTGCACATTTGAAAGAGGAGAATCAGACCAGTGCCTCAAGAGGAAGGGTACCTAGTCTCAAATAGTTGTCTATTCCTATGTTACAAAACATATGCACAGAACATCTGAATACTGAAAATTTTTAAGGGAAAATTATAAATGCTATATTCCATTCCTCTAAATACCAGTTTCAATTAAGCTGGAATCTGCAAAATGAATTCTACATCAAAATAGCTCCCTCATTAACTGTTTCTCAACAATCAGTGTATCATTTAATAAATATTTTAGCTGGAATTTGGCTCCCTGGTGCCCTTCAAGAGTTAACTGAGCAGTGGCCTCACCCTCCTTCCTTATAGAACTAGACCCTGTTGATAAGTGATTGTCAATTCAACCTCTTGAACTCTCCCAGCTGGGAGCTTAGAATTTGTCACAGTTTGTGGGAAACAAAACATTGCCAAGTGAATGACTGAATGACTTCATGGAGAGGCTAGGATGTTATGAAAAGGAAAGCAGCTGGGTTTTTAGATGCAGTAAAATTTGTTAGCCAGTCCTGGTGAACAAAACACAAAAGGTTTACAAAAGGGCAGAGTAGCTGCTGATGTCGTGACAAAAGGTATAACAGTAAATGGGTTCTGAAAAATGTTCACTCTTTTCCTGAGATCCTAACGCCAGCCAGATCTTGGAAGGGAGGGTAGATGGTATATAAACAACATAACCAAGATTTTCAAGTTTTTAGAGGCATGGAAATGGAGACCACCAGATGATACATGAAAGAAGGGAGAGAGGGTGGTGTGAGAGGAAGTGGCAAGTGCTGAGGGGCAACTTTACCAAAGGAGAGAAAGAAACTGGACAGGTAATGAACCAAACTACTAGAACTGCCAGGTAGCAGGGAGAGAATGAAGCATATGGTTGTCACATTTCATTGGGCTCGTCTGTCTGCCCAGGGTCTCACCTAACACATATGGTTCATCAGTCTTCCTTTGACTATAATCAAATGAGCAGACGTTTGCCCAAATCTTCCTGTTTTTCCCCCATTTCTCATTCTTCCCTCTGGTTTCCCTTGCAGCTGCTTATTTTCCCCTTCTCTTCCTTCCCACCCTCCACCCCCATCTGTTTATCTTACAAAGAAGGGTCCAAAGTATGTGTGTGTGTTGGAGGAAGGGGGATGTCATTTAGACTTTAAAACTAAGTTCTTATGGTAAAAAATTCAAGTTAGATCAACAAGTATGTATAAAATACTTATTATATGTCCAGCATTGTTTGGCATCTGGGGAATTAACTATCATTAAAAATAAAAGGTTCACTCTAGTGTGCCCTTAATTGACATATAATCTGTTTAGGGAAATGACACATACATGTATTTACTAGAGAACTCAAGAGAGTAGAATATGACTGGCTGCATATGGGCAAATATGTATTGACCACATGCAGCACACACAGAATCTGGAACCCAGTGGACAGCAGATGTTTCTTAAAATATATAATGGAGGTAATGGTTGCTCCAATGCTGTTTTCTTGACCTCCAGCTGCAGCACGTAGAAAATCAGGTTTGTCCTTAAATAAAAGTTGCCTGGCAGGAAGCAGGTGTGGGTTCTGCAGGAAGGTCAGGACAGCCTTAGCAGGGGAGTTCAAAACGAAATGATTCCTGTTCTTTGGAAGTACCTGGAGCATCCGTTCCAGAGCCAACTGAATGCAGATACCATTTGACCCTATCTAGGTGCTACTAGCATGGGCAAAGGGTAGGCTTGAAATGGAGGGGGCAGCAGAGGCTGAAAGCATCAGTTTACTTTTAGATCAGCAATACCTGTTGGATTCCCCAAACAATCAGACTAATATCGTGGACTCTTCATCGAGCCCTTAGTATATTTTGTGGAAATTCTAGTTCCTACCTTTAAGGAATTCACAATCTAAATGATGAGAAAATACAAACACATTTAGATCCATAAGATCCGTTAGAGCAGGAGAAAAGATTGCATTTGAATTGTGCCCTTTTAGGGTCTCCATAAACTAAGGTGATCGATAATATCATTTAAAGACACTAAGTTTGGGGTTTGCTTTTGACATTTCATTTTTGGTTGTTTTGCTTTTGATTACTGCTGAGAGCATAATTTTTGTTGAGGAAATTCCTTTGACTATAGTCACAGTGAAAATTGTCCTGTGAAAAATCATGAAGCCTCAAATGAATGTCCTTTATGTGTTAACATGAACGGATTTACCAGCTACTTTCCTGAGAGGTGATCGTATTGAAAGCAATGGAGAACAGGCAAATGCCAACAAGAGGGAGATGTTTGCAAAGAGGTGTTGGAGAAAAGGTAGTTTCCATGCTGTAGCCAATACTGCCCCATTTATAGATAGGAACCTAAAGCTCTGAGAATTTAAGAAAATTGCCAAGTTAGTAAAGTTGACTTTGAAACTCTTTCCACTCTTACCATGTATATAAGAGCACTCAATAATAATAATAATAATAATTTGGGACACTTTGCAAGACTGTATAAGGCTGGTCCTGATAAAGATGATAGGATTCATTCAGTTGGTCAAATATGACAGCTAGAAGCAAACAGATGTCTAGTTTCCTAGTTTTGAAAATAAACCCACGAGAAGACATTATGTCAGAGGTTTTCTAAGCCCTAAGAAACAACTGCTGTATGATCCTTTAAAAAGATATGGAAGGAGAGAATACGGCAAGGGGATTGCAGGGAGGGTAGACCCTGCCCTTTCTGTGCACCCACAGGGTTGGTAAGGGATTCCGGGCCTCTTAGAAATGAAAAGTGCTTGATAAAATGGAAAGCATTATTACCCACTACTTATCTCTCATCTGTCCTGTGGCTCTTTAGGGGAAATAAAAAGCCTTGTGATTTTGAACCAGAATACTAGGCCCGTTTTCATGTCGCTGTTGATTTGCAATATGGTCCACTGTTCTTCTGTGTAAATATAAGTTTCTGGAAGAATAAAATCCATAGCCTCAACACGTCACTCCTACATTATTGCCCCAGAAATGAGGCCAGGGCAAGGCCAGCATCCTGGGGAGATGTGCGTAGACAGCACAGCATAAAGCATTTCTGCCCATGAGGCAGCGGCTCCCACCAGCTTCAGCATTCTGAGCACAGAGGCCCCTCACCTGAGGCTGCCTGCGTGCACCCCTTCTCTGTGCATTTTCACGTCGAGGATGCTGTGCGCTGGGTATCTGAGTAATAACCCATTATAGCTGTCGACACGGAATTCGGGTTTGCCTGCTGCGTGTGGTCACTGACCGCTGAGGAGATGTCACTGAACTGTAATCATTCGGGGGAAGGAGCTGAGCCCCACCCAGACCCTCCTCCATCTCCCCCATCCATCGGTGAAATGTCATTCTGCAAAGGGACATGTTGGGTGAGGCATTCGGCTGTAATTCAAGTGGAGCTGGGCCCCGCCATTGGGTCGATATGCCTTTAACGCCTCTTCAGGGCTGGGCAGCAGCAGCCCTCCGAGCCAATGTTACGCGTTTTACAAGTGCTCTTAGGTCCAGATTGCCATAAGGACATATGATACATTGTGCCTCCAACTCTTCTGAACCACTGAACCTTGCCTTCTACAGATTTAGAGATTTGTTCAAGCTTCAGGGCAAAGCCCAGTTAAGGCAAGTAAATCAGAAAAGCAAGTGTCTCTGGACTGAGCAGTAGTGTGCCCTATGGAGTAAATTGCCCAGATCCTGTATGAATTGAGATAGAGGCTTGTTTAGAATTGCAAAGCTCTAAATGAACTGGGTCACCTGGATTCAGCAGGTCACCTGGGCTCTGTGACTCCCTGGGAGTCCTGGGTGGTTAGAAGGGATAGCAGGTGCTGAACTCCTTGGCCTCAGGGGTCTGGGCTCTGGCAGGGGCCCCTGTGTCACTTCTTTAGTAGCAGGTCACCACCACTCTGCCTCTATCGCACATCTTATTTTCTCAAGCCTCTGCTTTACAAAAAGTGGGAAAATGCAAAATCTTCCATGTCTCATCAGGTAAAGAATTGCACATCTGATGCCACCATTTGGACCAAACTTAAATGTGATCACATTTACCTTGTTTTTTGAAAAATGGGATTCTCCAAATGAGTGCTTTCAGCCTAATTGCTGGTTCTGAAAATGAATTAATGAAAGCCATATCAGAAACCAGGTGGAAACAAAGTCCTCCAAAAAGCCTCTCCCATAATTCACAAACAAACCCCCACAAAGCAGCAACTACTATTGTTCCCTCCAACCTGGAATGTTAGCTGTCTCTTTAAAAGGTAAACTTCAAGGCATGTTTTCCTTCAAGAATTGAAACTGTCCGGAATTGGATTTCTCAACCATCTAATGAAGGTGAGAGAGAAGATTAAATCCAAGGGCACAGGGTGAGCCCCTACCCAGGAGAAGGTGACAAGCGGTCCTTCACGGGGGAAGGGCAGCCCCCAAGCAGTTGTAAACGCCTTCCTCTGTGTCCCTCTTTCCCCAGGCTTGGATGTCAGGCAAGCTCAGGTAGTCGCACTGTCATCAGGCACCAAGTGCATCAGTGGCGAGTACATCAACGACCAGGGGCTGGTGGTCAACGACTGCCACGCGGAAATTGTGGCAAGAAGAGCATTCGTTTACTTCCTCTACGCGCAGCTGGAGCTGCACCTCAGGTAAACACATCCCGGTTGATGACTTAGTGAGCTTTCTGGTTCTCCGTGGGGTAAAAAATAAACCTAGCCCCCAGGCATCTAAATTCTTGGCTCTTTATGGTTGATTTTCTGCACCTTCCAGTATCCAGGGAAAGGAATTACTGCACAACCAGTGCAGAATGGGTTTTTCCCTGCATCCTGCAGTTTTCCTACACCTGATGAACAGCTATGAGCTATGAGCCGTAAGTTTTTTTTCAGATTATTGACAATCCCTTAAGCACCAGCAGTGTGGCCGTGCAGGCTGGTAAAATATTGAAATACCAGGCACCTTTCTTATTATCATTTCTCTCTCCAGCAGACAAACGCTCTGTTTGCCTGTGAGTCATTGCCATAGATGCTTTTCAAGGCACATGCACAAGCTCCCACACACATGCCCACACACGTGCCAGACACACATATGAACACATCTTGTCACATGCTCATTCCGTTTAATAATACTGCCTATCGAAACATTCAGGAGATCTCTAAAGGGCAGCATTTTATGATGAATATAGCATCCCAGGAATAAAAGCGTAAGTCGTTAGCACAGGTTCTTTCTTCATGAGGCTAAGCATGCTTTCCTAGAAAATAAAGGAGATTATTCAGAAAGGGGGTTGTCATTCACAGCCATCTCTTTATTTTATGTGCTGTCAACTCTCAGTCAAGGCACTTCTCCAGTTAATTACTCATATTCTAATTATGAAGGACTCTAGAAGAATATCAAACTGTAGAACTGGCTGGAGTACAGAGATGTTCCCAAAAAGGAAGCAGACAACCCAGTTCTGGGTTTAAACTGTGCTGCCTTTACTGTGGGTTAAAATGAAGGCACTATTTTACCCACCACTAGCGCTCCAGCTATTATTAATCCCATAACTAGCCTTATGTTAAAAGAAAAAAAGAAAAGAAAAACAAACAGGAGAAAATGGCTGTCTCTTGGGAGCGGAAAGCCGTTGCTCCCTCTCTGAAATACATAATTGCATTGATCGAGCTTGAAAGTGTGTCCAGTTACAGTATTATGTTACTTGGATCAATGTTACCTACTCCCTGGTAAACTTTCATTTCAGCTGTGGAAACGTGCCAAGTTAGCATAGCCATCTGTGCTCGATTTTGGAGAAATTGTGGCTACTTCAAGCAGGACCCAAATTCTAATATTTCCACAGGGTTCTGTGCTTTCTGCCCAGGTGAGCAGTAGGCTCACAGGAGGACTGAAGGCTCAGCACCTCCCCTCCTTCCCTCTTAGTTCCTTCTTTCAAGAATTTCTCAGCCAAGGAAACTTTGTATCTAGTGTATGATTTCTGCAAAACCCACCAGACCACCTCTCATGACTCCAGGCCACAAGACTGGCTGCCATTTTGATTCTTTCTTCCAAGCCTCATTGCAGAGTGTTGGGGCTCAATTTCCCCTGGAGCCTCCCTGGGCTGACTGCATATATGACAAGTAGCAAAGTCTGGCTTTAGCACTATCTTGTCATCTTCATGGAGCAGGGGTCATCCTCTTCCCCAATTCTCCCTTTAACCACACATTCCCTCATTTGTTCCATTTTCTAAGAACTTGTCCTCGGGTAACCTTATTCAATGGCTAATGAAGGGTTTTAAAATGTTATCTGTTTCTTTCCCACTCCTCTAGGAATATTTGCATTTTAATGGGGTGTTTTCAGATGAAGAGGCCTTTGAGACCCTAAGAAATGGGGGGATTCTGGTGTCCCCATGGCCGGCAGTAAAGAGGCAGGCTGTCAGCTGAGCCAGCCAGCATCTCTCTCTAAAACATATTAAACAGGCACTGAAAAGCAGGTGGATTTGAGCATATGATATCTCAGATGCTTTCCTAGCCTGAGCTGTTTAGTCATCATGATTTGATTGCATTGGTTCTGTTTGCCAGAAACTTTTCTTTGATGCATCTTCCTAGCTGCCCTTTCATGTTTTATATTCTTTAAAGCAGTGTTCCTCGAATACACTAATAATGGAATCTTGGTGGGGATTTAGTGAGCCACCCTTTCCTTCCCTTTAGCATGTGGAGAAGTCAGACAAAGGGAATAAAGGCCCAAATAAATGCCAAACAGATGCAAATAAAAGCAGTACCTTAATTCACTCAATTAATTTTTATCTGAGCCTCTGAGAAGCGAGCCGCTGCCTAATGTATTGCCCCACATTAGTTCCAGGATGCCTGCCAAGGGTGTGGCCAAAGTGGGATATAGGGAAACAGAGTTGGAAACCTCTGAAAATGTGGGAAGGGTTTCTCCTAAATATCCAACTGCTCAAATGGAAATATTCCGAAACACCCTGACCTCTAGGCTGCATCATAGAAAGCAATTCGGCCAACATTTATCATGAGCTCACTATGTGCCAGACTCTAGACCGCTGGCTGGGAGGCTTCCAAGACAAATGAGTTCCGGCCCCTGCCCTGCAGTGGGGGCAATCGGCAGTGGTTACAAAAAGCCAGCACGAGGGAAGCCCATGGTCAGGATGTTCAGAGCAGCTGGAGCGTAACACAAGCTCGAACGTGCAGCACGCTGTGAGGCAGGCCCTGAGCTGGAACTAGAGGAGAGCTCATTTGCTTGAAGGGTGCTATGGAGGAGGAGGCTCCCCAGAAGGGATTTGAAGAGAGAATGTGTTTGGGTAGCCAAGGGGAGGGCAGGGGTCTGCCGGTGGAAGGAGCAAAGGCACAGAAGCGGTGAGGCGTGATATGATGCCTCAATGGTTTCCTGGGGAGGAAAGTTCTGTTCTGCTGCCTGTGTGATCTCAGGACCCAGCAAAACAGAATCCATCACCAATGAGGCAGAACTGTGTAAAAACAGCAAGAGTGGCAAAAAAAAAAAAAAAAAATTACTGCCTGTAAGTAATGAGACTAAAATCAGGGAGAGAGGAAATACAGACAAGTTTGGATTTCCTTGGAGAAAGGAAATAATGCCAACTGTGGGGTCTCCCCACCTCAGGCTGAGATGGAACCTCCCATTTGAGTTGAATGGCCAACTGTGGAGAAGATTTTTCAAGGGCAAAAGGTCTGTATCCATCAAAGATTAGGAGTCTCCAGTTTTTTTTGAGCATACACCCTTGGTCACAGTCAGATGCAGAAGAAAAATGGGAATCCATATATTTAGATTCCTCAGTTCTTACTGTTTCCACTTTGCCATTTTGGCTGTCAAATCCTATCATCTTTTTAAAATCCCTTTTCTTTTTTTAATACATACACATTACCCCTGATGCTACATAAAATTAGCCATTTACTGTGAGAAATTGCCATCAAGAACATTATGTGAATGCACAGGATGATAGTTTTATAAATATATCTATGGAGGTTAAAGTCAATGGAGAAAAGCGACTGTGAAAAATAAACCTGAAATGTAAATGTTAAGAAAGGGTGAGGATGGCAGAATTTCGGCAGGTTTTGTGTGCTTTCCATGGTTTCACTCCTCCGTGTTTTAGACATTTTATTGCAAGGGGAAAACACAGTATCGAATGTGAAGAGGGAAAAGATTGGAGAACTAGGCAAAGCAAGACAAAAACATTCACCCAGGCGGGGCGTGTCTAGCTTGGTTCATAATAAATGACCCGGATCCTCTTTGTCATCCTAGCAAACGGCGAGAGGACTCGGATCGATCAATATTTGTGCGGTTGAAAGAGGGAGGCTACAGGCTGAAAGAAAACATTCTGTTCCATCTCTACGTGAGCACATCCCCCTGCGGAGACGCGCGCCTCAACTCCCCATATGAAATCACAACGGACCGTAAGAGACCACAGTTTTACCTTTTTAAAATAAACAACCCACCCAAGCTCTCCTCTATCTGGTTCAGGGCTCACTCTGCCTGGAGACTGGTTGCAATGTGTGTCCAGGGCCCATGTGTGCTGAAAGTGGACTGCTTCTGAACCACCTGGATAAGTCATACCTCTAACATCTTAGTCTGAAATGCCCAGATCATAGGGGGAACGGTCGCTGGAGGTCTAAAATTAGCTATTTAATTGCCGTAGTTCTCTACTTTGTTTTAATAGGTCAGGCAGGCCGTATATCCCAGGCTGGAAAATAGAACGGATGAGAATGTAAATAAGATTCACATGGAATGGGAGCAAATTCAAACTGGCTTTGTTTGCCTTCACTTGCAATTTTGTGGAGAATGAAGTGCAGCTTTTATAACTAAGCCAAGGGAGAATAATGCCCTGGCAAGAGTCTCTCGCCCCTGTGAACTGGAGTGGAAGGGTGGGGGGTGGAAGTCATCTACAAAGTTGCCATTGCTGAATCGCCTTCAACAGGGTCTCCCTTTAAGCATTTGTAACCAAGGAGACAGAGGGGATGGGTGCCGAAAGCATCCAAGCCCCCCTCTACCCCTTCTCAGTCACCTCTGTCACCAAAAACAAGTGACGCTGTGCCCTGGGGTTTGGGGAAGGCAGAGGTGGAGTGTGAGTCAGTTTGGTTCATAATCTCAGTAACTGCATGATAAAGTGTTAAGGGTTAACCCTCCCCCCCTCCTTAAATGTCATTAAAAAATTCTATTATTGATATAATATATGTGGGTCTAGATATGCACATATATGTGTGTGTACGTGCATGTCTATACACACACACATACACACACACACTTCTGAAAACTTTCAGAAGCAGTGCTGGGTGAGTCTTCTGATCTAGGCAATGAATTAAATATATATGTGGTGAGAGATCTGCTCCTAATAAACATGCTGAAAAATCAAAAGGCTTATTCTTGTGCTCAGAGGAAATCCACGGTAGAAACATAATGGACAACGATAGTTATTAAAGGTTTATGTTAGGCTTTCTGATTTTTCCTTCCATGGAAGACTACCTTTGTGTTCCAATTACCAAAGTAAGGGGAAAATAGACATTTATTGAAAGCCTGTTGTTTCCCCGGCTTATGATGAATGTCTTCACCAAAAACAAAGAGTGGCTTTTTTTTTTAGCCTCCATGTATTTAACCACCTTCTCTAACCCACAGATTCGATGCTCATTCAGAGAAATGCATTATCTTATTTGCCAATTTTCCTTCAATCCCATCCCATTCTCATTTGGAGAACAGTTGGATGGAATTCTCCATAATGAGACAAAAAGTAACATTTTTGCACCCTCTGGAGATTGAATGAGCAAATCAAATTGAATTGAGAATCAAGGAAAAAGGACACATTAAATATCAGTGGCTTTTAAAGGAACCGCTCCAGGACAGTGAGGGGCTTTGGGGGAGGGCCACTAGTCACCCTGAGAAAGCGAGCCCACCCTCCCACAGAGGGAAACAGACCCTGCGGTAGGCCCTGGGTGAAATCATGCAGTGTGGCTTCACTCCCAAGCAGCTCTCAGAAACTTAAAAAAAAAAAAAAAAAAAGCATAAAGTGAAGTTGATTTTTTTTTCGTGGAATTATTCATCAAGCTGGATCTACATGATGTCAGCTATCCATAAAAAATTGTGACATTTGTCCATTCAACAGCTACTTGGCATTATCTTCCCATTTTTTAAAAAAAAAAGGTTTGGCATCATGAAAACCCAGCCTTGGAGGCCTTCAGACTTTCTGCAAAAAAAAAAAAAAAAGTCCTGCAAAAAGTTTGGGATGAGCCCTAATTTATCAAGCTTCTTTCTTTGCCTATTTGTCCCCCATTGAGAATCAGAAGGTCTGAGGGAGAACTGCAGGAGATTTGAGTCATGCTCCGAGACCCACTGGTCTCTCTCCAGAGGGAGAGTTCCAGCTCATTGAGTTTTTCCTGTCTCTGTATATTGGGCACCAAATGCAGCCTCTCTCCAGCCCTTGATTCCAACTTGCAATGTCAGTGGTTTAGAAAAACAAACAAATATATTCTCAGATGCACCCTGGGGATCACTTCCAGACACAGATGTCTTTTATTTCATGGTGCTTTTAAGAAGTGGCAGGTGCTAGTAGAAGAAAAACTAAAGCATTTTCCTCCCGTGTTTGCTGCAGATACAGCCAGGCAAAAAAGAGATGCTACTGCTGGAGTTAATGCCTTGAAGGCTGGTGTTTGGCTCCAACTCTTTCTATCTGGGGACCCCCAAGAAGGCAGGGCATTGGCAAGTTGGAAAAGTAGGCTCCTTAGGCAAAAGTCCTACCTCTATCCTTCCTTGTTTGATAGGCCAAGGAAATCCAAATTCCCACCATCCTTGGTTTGGAAAGATCTATCAGAGAGACTGCTCCATGGACCCAGCCTTCTCCACACCTCCTAAGGAAAGCACAAACTCTTAAGAATAACTTCTGCAACAATGTTAATTTTAAAGAGAGAATTCTCTAAGTACCCCTTTAAAATAAGAGCGGTAGCAAGATTTCCATATTGCCCATTTGTGCAATCTTTTTCTTTGCTACTCTTTAAAGTGTGAGCACTGGACAAGTGAATGCGAGTGACCAGGGCCTTTGTTTTGAAGGGCCCCTCCAAGACCAGGCCAATGGCAGATCAGTGGTTACAAGCCCTCTGGCCAATGGCCAGGGCAGGACAAGCCTTGGAGCTGGGAGCTTTGAAAATGAGTATTGGAATTAGTCCCAGATATCAGCCAGTGGGGCACCAGTCTACCCTCGGTGCACCCTGCAGAGATCCCACCCCCACCGTCACTTCAGGAGTCCACTCTGCTAACTGAAGCCCAGGTAACATTGTTCCCCTGGACCTACTGTCCCCCAAAGGGTCATTGTAACATTACACTCACAGATGCAGAGACTGCAGAATACAAACATCCTCAGTCCATGAAACTCATATCTTCATCAGGGAACTCATGAGTCCACCACAATTAAAAGAAAGCTTAAGCAACAGAGTTCTTAGTTCTTTCTTCTCTGGGAATTGGCTCGTTTCCTCTTGCCAGGATATTGCCCTGCTTTATACCTGAGAACTTGAGCTCATTTTTTTCTCACTCCTCACTTGGTCTGCATAAAGCTATTGTGCCATCACCATATGGGGCCTGCAGCCTACTTGCCCCTCTATTAACCTGCAGCTGTGCCAGAATTCTCTTCTCTCTCTCTCTTTCTCTCTCTTTCTCACTCTTCTCACCTTCTGTCCTTCTCCTGCCTCACATACATATGTGCATGAACATGTATCTAAAGCATCAGGATCTGCAAACACACCTATGACATGACTAAGTTGAAGGGAAGTGTGCAAACTTTGAAGTCTCCTGTATTGTTCTCTCTTACTTTAAAGAGTGCAGGAACCCAGAGCAGAGCAAGAGTAAGAAAAGTTTGTAGATATGATTAAACAATTATTAAAGCAAGTACTATGTAAGTAATAAGATGGCCTATAAGAGAACAGACTCTGACTAAGAATTTCTAAGAACAGATGTCTGTCTTTTCCACCAGCCTCAGGGTATCTACCTTCCACCAGGAATCTCCATTGCCTCACAGCTCTACTAACCCCTCGGAAGTTTCCATGAGTTCCCTGGAGCCCCATGAGTCAGTCTTCAGCGCTATTGCAAATCTCCCAGGTACAGAACTCTGTGTCTGCGAGATATTACGGGGACCCTCACATTAAATTCCAGCCCCATTTCCCTGGAATGTCTGTGACTCAGGAAATCCTATATTCCCCAGTTTTATTTTATGTCCTCAAAAAACAGTCATCTGGATGGATTATAAATTCTCCATCTCTGGAGTCTTTAAACATAGTTCTCAACACCAGTTGGTCCAAGATATTTTAGACCTGTTGCCTGCAAGCTAAGGTATGCCTTAGATTTGGTTGTTTCCAGACCTGACTTGTTCTCAGGATCAACTGGGATGTTTTTTTAAAATGCAGATTCCTGCCACACACTCTTTTCCCAAGTTTCTGAAGCATTGGGTGTGGGGTAGGGTCCAAGGAGCTATAGTTTTAGAACTTCCCCAGGTGATTCTGATGATCAGTCATGTTTCAGAATCACTGGATAAAAACCTCCTTTAATTGTCCCCTGTCCAGCTTGGGCATTTATTTCCTTGAATACATAGTGGAAAGGTCTGTTTGGGGTGCGGTCAATTGAGGTATCTGGAAATGCTAGGCAGAGCTTAGAGCAGGATTCCCTGCTCAGCAGCTTGGTAGTCAGACAGAAAAAAACTTTCAGGGGTGCACAGCATATGCTACGAGAGATAAGTTGCTTCAGTGGCAGACGTCTACAGACCAAGGTCTCTGATCTCAGGCAACTCAAAGCTACTCCATTCATCTCAGGTAGCACAAAACTACTAAGTCATGGGACTTCTAAAACTTTAAAAGGCCAAGGGCCGTTAGAGCAGAGACAAATGCCTAAAAGTCATTGTCCTCACACCACCAGAAGAATATCTTGTTTCCTGGGATGAGTTTTGAGTCCAGCCAGATCCCAGGATCCTGCTGGATTCTCAACAGGGAAAGATTCCCGACTCATCAGTGATGACTCCATTATCCTCAGTGCTTTCTAGAAAAGCTGGGCCGGAACATGGCAGTCAGTTAAGAACCTAAATGTAAGAGAATCATATAAGGATCCAAGGCTCTTAACTGTGATTGAACAACTACTGTTCTCCTTCCAACTCACCAACCACCTTAATGCAAATTCCTGTGTGATTCTCTTTCCTGGCATGCTTTTTAGGTAACCTGGTAAATTTAGTTCTTGATGGCTCTTTCCAAGGATACATCGGCTTTGTTAAATTTCCAATCTATCTCCCATGATATATGTTATGGGAACTAGCAAGACTATGTTATATATTTATTTTACAAGCATATGCTTAGTGCATAGTATGTTCCAAGTCAATTCCATTCATTGCATATAAGAGCTTTTCTAGAGATAGAATCCAAATCCCACAGAAAGTAAGGGACTCTAAAATACAGTTTCTTAAATTCCTGTCTTCAGATTTGCCTAATGAGTTATGGAAACATACACTATATGGTAATATTCATGCATTGTAAGACCAACAAATTTATATGACCTCATAATTCTTCATCAAAACTATTACTATCATCATCATCATCAAATAAGGCAAAGGTCACCTGCATGACTATTTAGCAAAAATTGTTAATACTATTATTAGATTGCTTAACAGAAATACCTTCTGAAGATGGTGTGAAAATTAATAGTTTATTTAATGTTTAAAAATATTTTTTTTCCTTTCTAATACCTACTTTTTTCCATTTTAACTCTTTCTCCCCTATACCACTGTAGGGTCTGTGTATCACTGTTTAAATAGATCTTTAGCTACCTAAGTGGACTTCTTTAATTGTCATTTATTTCCATCTGCTTTTGATTCACACCCCCACCCCTAAAAAAATAAAAGATTCACTTGGACAATTTTCTAAACCTCATTACTACCCTTAATTTATCTTGACATCAGTCCCAAAAGGTAAGAATTTTAGATTAATAAACACCATAATGAAAAGTCTGATGACCTGAAATATTAGAATTAGATTTTAATATTCTGATGGATTTAGAAGTATTTATGTCTACACAGCAGGCAGGCTCTTCGTGTTTGATATCTCCACTTATCTCAGACACACTATAAATCCACTACAGATTATTTAAATTCAGTTCCCTGGAATTGCTGGTTAGATTGACATTTTGTTCTGCTTGAAGTGGCATCTTCAACTTCTTCCTGCCTCTTGCAATTAGTGAAGAAAGAGCCAGAGGAAGCAGGTTCTACAAGATTACAGACACTCAGAGTCACACTGGTACTGATCAAGCTGATCAGAGAGTGTGCTAGAAAAGACAGCCTGGGATTTACCAAGTCCCAAAATAAACACTTCTTGGAAAGATCTCATGCACCTGGCTCTTCAGGAAAACTTATGCTAGCTCGAAAACTTTGGGTTAATTCCTAGAAACCAGTTGTTAATTCAAACCAGGTCTCCATGTCTTCATGCCATTAACAAACTATAAAATTTACTTTATGGAGAATTATTTATACAGGAGCAATTTAGAATTTAGAAAAGCTTTCAATATAAGAGGCAATTTTTGAGGTCTGGGGAAAAAAATGGTACAATAATTGAAGTGCTGGGAGAATGGTAAGGATACTGTAATTACCATAAAGAGAGGGACAGAAAGTATCATATTCATTGAGCAAATATCCCCAAATAGAAGATTGAAGAATCTAACATTGTGGTAATTTGTTCCTGTTAGGTTACACTACTTCCGGTCTCCATATTCTGCCTGGCCAAAGAAAATTGTTGCTAGTCAAGACTACATATGAATAAAGTAAAAAGTCAGGTTAAAATAAATGCTTGTGCAAGTTTTTTGTGTGTCATATGAATTATTTTATGTTTAATTTATATTCATCAGCATCATCATCACCAGCATCATCATCATCATCCTCATCCTCATCATCCAATTCCTAGTACCATTTAAATAGCAAACAAGAAATTCCCTCTCTAACAGGTGGAGAATTTGGCATTTATTTGCTGTGATCAGTGAGGGTCAGCCTCATCTTGCTGCTTCTTTCCACAGATGACTCGCAAGTCCAGACTTGAGTCTCTCCAAAATCTGACTGGTAGCAGGGTCAAAAAGCAATACTTCTCAAGAATTTACTTTCTGCAATGAGTTTAGCTGTCTTTCTTCCCAAAAAGACAGCATTTAGGGTATATGAATGTGTATTATCAGAATTTCAGTTCTTAAAAACAATGAGAAAATCAACTGGAAATTGCTGATGTTTCAGAGGAGAATGCTCTTAAATATACCCAACTGTTATTTATAATTTAGTGCCTTCACTGAGGGTAATCAAAGGGAGGAAATTCCATTTGTACACATTCTAAAACTTAAATAGAAACTTAATAAAGGAAGCCTTTAGTATTCATTTATATTATCATATGTAAATAAATGTCAGAATCAATATGTTATTTTACATATAGTTTATATGCAAAGCAGTTAACCATTTCTATGCTACAATATAATCCAGACCTGATAAAAAGAAAGAAGAAATAAATTTAAGCTTCCTCCTATTCATGCTAGTTCCCCCAAAGAACTAAGAGAGCTCCAGAAAGGAAAGGAGAGAGACTGCAGAAAGAATTAGGAATCTACAGAGACCTAGTCATAGCTACATCCTTTCTGGGCCTAGCAGAGGGCCTGGCTCACCTGGTACCTTGATAATAACAGGAATGTAATGAGTGCTTGCCGTGCTGCAGGCATTGTGCTAGCACTTTTACATGTACTATCTTATTTAATCCAAACAAACTGAAAGGCAGGTGCTATTAGCATCCCCAGTTTAAGAGGAGGAAACCGTGTCACAGAGATTTTAAGAAACTTTTCCCAGGTGACATGGCTAGTAAATGGTGTAGCCAGGATTCAAGTCTAGACCAGGGGTGGGTAAACAGCAGCTTATTGGCCAAATCTGGCCCACCACCTATTTTTGTATGGCCCACAAGCTAGGAGTGCTTTTTACATTTTTAGTGCTGATAAAAGGAAAATAATATTTCATGACACAGAAAACGTATAGGAAATTCAGATGTCCGTGCCCATAAAAATGAAGTTTAATTGGAACCCAGCCATGCCCATCTGTCAGATTGTCTGCAGAAGCTTTGGCACCACAATGGTGGAAGAGACCAGAACACATGGCCCCAAACCTAAACTACTTACTCTCTGGCTTTTGACAGAACATTTGCTGACCCCCAATCTAGAGAGTTTTGCTCTGCAGCCTGGGCTTTTAACAGTGTACCTTATTGAAAAAATGCAGACATTCCTCCCCTGCCCTGACATTATTTCTGAAACCTGTTTTCTCATGATTAAGCCTAATCGCCATGGCACCAACATCCTTGGGGTGTTTTCTGGCTACACTTTCCCCACCATGTAAAGTTGCAGAATCCAGAATGTCTCTTTGGACAAACACACCTCCCTGCCGTCTTTTACCTGCTTCCTTTTATTTCCTAGTAAACAGCAGCAAACATATAGTCAGGAAGTTCCGAGGACACCTGCGCACAAAGATCGAGTCTGGGGAAGGGACCATCCCTGTCCGGTGCCACAGCGCGGTTCAAACGTGGGACGGCATCTTGCTGGGGGAGCAGCTTGCCACGATGTCTTGCACGGACAAGATTGCCAGGTAATAGCCCAATTTGTTTTCCTCTTACAAAAGTCAGCTTTGGGCTGTAATATGGGTGGGCTGTGCTCCTGGGACAGAAATGTCAACAGGCAAAACCACGGGCTCCTAATCTCTGTGTGTCTCAATCCTGTTTAAGATAAAATAAATATGGTATATATTGTCAAGCGATTGGTAGATGGACACCTCCTTTGCTAAACTCACAGATCCTCTCTTGAATAGTAGTTTTCACACTTTTAACCCCATATATGGGTGGCAAAAAATGCCTTTAAAAGCCAATTGCCTAACAATTCCAAACAAGCAAATAAATAACACCCCAGCTGGTTTGGGTCTACCATCCCCTAAATAATCTGATTGCCATCAGGTCTGGCCACCACAAAATTGTTTAAGACGTCAAGAGTGCTTCACATACTCTGCTCATCTTTCTTCAGCACCATCCCTGAAGTCACCCTGCTCCCCAAAACAAGTTTCTTCCACTTGATGCCACTGCCCAACATGTCCCTTGGCCTCCTGATTTCCAAGCCCTAAGGACAACTCCACCCTCACCTCCTTCTTGGTCCTCCTCACCATCAAAACGTGGGGGATTTGTGTCTCTGTCTCAGGCCCCTTATTCTTTGCTAAAAATCTGATTGACTGTTTCAAGGAAAAATACATCTCCAAAGAATAAGATCATCGGAAAGCATGATAGCTAACCTACTACTCTCTTAGACCTCAGTTTTGATGCTCCAAGAAGACCTCCAAAATCTCCACTGAGGGAACATTTCTGTAACTTTGGTTTGGAAAATATTCAAAAGGCACACTTTGGTGGGGGGTGGGGATATCAACAGCAGCATGAGTTGGCTTGGGGAGCCACAGGCACTTCCTGAAAGGGCCATAAACCCCAACCCCCACCCAAAGCCACACATGATAATAATGATAAAAGTGGTCAAAGAAAACCTGTGTTTAGAATGAATAGCAACATCTTTTAGTATCTTTGATAAATATATTCATCTGTAATACATAAACTAAGTAAAAATAGCACATTGCTATACAAATGTAGTTTCAAGACAAGTCCCTCATGTCCCCAACTTCCAACCACATTACTGTCCCTATGATCCATATGATCTATATGGAGATGTGGGGAGCTGAAACCAGTCAGGAGATGGGAAGATTGGTCTCACAAGAACATGAAGGAATAGGGAGGTTAAGAAATGAGAGGGAAAATGAATATGAAGGATATAAGGAAAAACAGAGTTGGTCATTTACGGGAATTAAGAAGTGCACACTAAGGCAGTAAGCATCTTGTACCTACAAAGTGCCTGAAATTCCCACTATCACAGAATGATCTGGTGAGTGGCTGGGGAGAGTGGGTCAAGTGCTCCCACAATGCCCAGTTAAAATACAAATGTCTCTGGTGTGGTTTCCCCTGATAAATGGTAATTCCATGAGATGGAGACTGATTGCCTTGTTTGTTGCTGTACCCAAGGGCCTAAACCCTGGCACATAATAGATGCTCAAGAAATATTTGTTGATGGACTGCATGGTTCCCTTATTTACCTATTATAACTCAAATTATCCATCAGTTGTTTGTCTTTCATATTGGAAAGCAGAGAGGAATGAGGGGAGAAGTGAGTTCTGCTTCAAGTACTAAGGTGGTAAAAAAAAAAAAAGAAAAGAAAAGAAAAGTCAGAAACATACAGAGCAAAGGAAAGGCAGGCCTCAGACCAAGCAAGATAAGCCCTTAGTAGCCAAGGTGCCTTGACATCATACCCTCCTGTGGGACAGAGGGCAATAGAGACCCTTAGCTTGCTCCAGATGGTGTGCAGACTGTGGAGCATCACTATTTTTGCCTTCTACTTCTGCTCCCAGAGCTCAGCTGCAAAATGTCTTTGTTGCCTCTGTGAGATTTCTTGAGCTACAAGGCAGATAAAACAACAGCCCCTGAGAGCAGTGATTTTAAATTCTCATGGGAAAGTACAAAAGGCTACCGGAAAAATGGTGCCGTTTACTTCCCTGCATTTGATTGATCCCAGCTCAGCCTAATGACAATAAATCAAAGCACTGGCTTCTGTATCAAAGGGGAACAAGCCATCATCATCAAATATCTCATCTTTACAGAAGAAAATGTATTTCTGTTTTGTAATATTTTCATCTACTCATGAAGTGAAAAAAAAAAGCAACAATTTTCACTTTTAACTGAAATTCTCTTGGTGCTCTAAGATAACATGGGATTTCTAAATTAACTCTCTGATTCCCTAGAAAAATGAAGTAAATGAATTCAGTAGCATTGAAATTCTGTTGTCTCTGGGATCTTAAATATCAGTAGACAGTGAGTTAAGCATGGGCGACAAAACCTGCATTATATTTGTTGTCGACAGATCTGTCAATGCCAGTGTTAACAGTCCAAAAGTCAGGTTTTTCTCTTTTTAATAAAATCTACTTGAAAAATAAAAGTCCACACTGCCTGTCTTCTCCGGGGTTTTCAAAGAGTTTCCTGGAATGAGAAAAAATATTCTTTTCAAAAAGAGAGTAGAAGTTTGGGAAAATTTTAATGTCTGTGGCTCTGGATGGGTTGAAGTGACAACTGTCTCTGCCTGAATTTATCCAGGAATTAATCTTCCAAGAGTTCTGATCATTTAGAATTCAATAATTGGTCTTTTTCCATTTAGTTAGTTCTCAGTCATCAAATCTGATGGACCCCACGAGTGACAACCAGAGGGAAGGAGCACATTTGGGAGGTGAAGGGGGGGTGCTGGGGAAGAGTTGGCCCCTGGGCCCTGGCATGGAATTTGCCCCCTTTCTTCCTATTGACTCCTTTGTCAACTTCCCTCTACCTTCTTATTCTTTCATTTGCTTTGTCTTGTCCCTCACTCCAGTTTCTCTCTCTCTCTTTCTCTCTCTTTCTCCTCCCACAGCACTATAACTTCTTTGTTGCATTAGTAATGTTTACTCCCTAAACATATTGTAAATTATTCTGTGTCCCCTTTCATGATGGAGACTTGAAAAATCCTCTCTCTCTCTCTAAGAATCATCTCCCTCTCTGGTCACTTCCCCACATCTCTGACTCCATCCACACATCCTGAACTGATTCGCTCATCGTTTGCCGTCTTTTGCTCCAAACCACCCCTTCCCTCCCTGTCTGTAAGCATCGTCCTCTTCAGGTTCCACCTCTTCCACCTCCACTTCATTCCCTGCACTGAAATTTCTCTATTTCACTTTGCCCTGATACTGCTGCTTCTGCTTCTGAGACCTGACCTTCAGTGGGTTATCTGTGTCACTTGATTTGCATGATGTCTGTCACAGTGAGATGCACATGACAGCCCCTGATAAATAATACCTCTCGATAATGATAATGAGGAGAGGGGCAATGACGAGGATGATGATGACAGAAATAATGCCACTAGCTCTGAAGCAGCCCTGCCTGGGTCAGGCAAAAGCAACTGGCATCAAAGCACATTCTTTGGCATGGAAGTATTTGTGCATCTACCAGCAATCAGAACCCTGAACATAAGATAAGGATGTTAAAGTTAAGGCATGACCTACTTTAGAATAGAGCCCCATTTGCCAGTTTTGAGCTGGAGCATATGTTACTGCTAATGATTCAGTACCATAAGCCTCTGTAGCATGCATTATTTGTACAGAGGTTTCATGAGGAGACCATCTGATGATGTACGTGTTCATCTGTTTTCTATCCTTTACAAAAACAAAACTTAAACCTAGGGCTTAAATAAAGTTCATAATAAAGGGCCCTTTGTACACAAATACACATGGAACATTTTAACTCAATGAATTAAATAGCATGACATTCAAGGTTCTGTGTGGAGTGTGGGGGTGTGAGGATACAAAGAAGTAGAAGTCATAGTCCCTCCCATCAAGGAGATTATAAAACAGTGGACAGACTTGACTATAGAAAGCTATAATGCATGATACAATGTACTAAGGACAGTGATGTGCTAGAGTCAACTTGTCCCACAAGAGCTGATTACTAAATTTTCAGGGAATTTTGCCAGCCAATTGTTGAACACACTCCTTATCAAAAATTAAATGATGTAAACTTACATTTAAATAAGTTATATTAAAAACAAAGTTATTCAGTACTCAAAACTCACCGCTTCCTAATTATTTTACTACATTTTACTATTACTTATACACTTAAAGTTATTTACATCTATTGTATCTGTATGGTAAAAATACTATAAAATGGAGTGCTGCTGTACGTCTCTTACTAACTCAGTATTCAGTGACCTCACGTTGGTGGCTTGAAATTGGCCAGTCATGATATTTATACCACAGAAATTAGCAACAGCTACAAATTAACACTTTTTTTTTGAAAGCCATTTGTTACCAATACACCACTGAAGGTAGAATCGTGAGAGACCTTCAACAAGTGTACACATAGTCTAGAAATAAAATATTTGACACTGGTTACGTAGTCCATTTTGGTTTACTAAAGCTGCCAGAATGCAATATACCAGAAAATGGGTTGGCTTTTACAATGGGGATTTATTAACTTACAAGTTACAGTTTTAAGGTCATGAAAATGTCCCAATTAAGGCAGCAATGGGATGGTACCTCTCTGAAGACAGGCTACCAGCGAGCTTGGGCTCCTCTGTCAGTTAGCAAGGATCATGGTGACATCTGCCTGTCCTCTCCTGAGTGTCATTGTGTCCAGCTTCTGTCTTCAGTGGCTTCCCCTCAGCTTCTCTGGGGCTTTTTCTGTGAGCTTCTCTTCATTTCATCTCTCAGCTTCTGTATGTTATTTATCCTTTTATAAAGGATAAGGATAAGAGGTTTAAGACCCATGTTGGAGCAGGCCTCAGCTGAAATAACATAATCAAAAGTTCCCACAGCAACAGATCTGCACCCGCAGGAATGGATTAAAAGAATGTGGCCTTTTCTGGGGTACATAAAGGCTTAAAACTACCACATAGTCCATCAAGTGTGCTAAGAAAGGAATGGAAACACAAGGATTAAAAGCGAATGGTCGAGAGGCGGGGCAAGATGGCAGACTGGTGAGCTGTATGTTTTAGTTACTCCTCCAGGAAAGTGGGTAGAAAGCCAGGAACTGCGTGGACTGGACACCACAGAGCAGTCTGTCTTTGGGCATACTTCATACAACACTCATGAAAACGTGGAACTGCTGAGATCAGCGAAATCTGTAAGTTTTTGCGGCCAGGGGACCCGCGCCCCTCCCTGCCAGGCTCAGTCCCGGGGGAGGAGGGGCTGTCAGCTCCAGGAAGGAGAAGGGAGAATTGCAGTGGCTGCTCTTACCGGAAACTCATTCTACTGATTCAAACTCCAACCATAGATAGACTGAGGCCAGACACCAGAGACTCTGAGAGCAGCCAGCCCAGCAGAGGAGACAGGCGTGGAAAAAAAACAACACGAAAAGCTCCAAAATAGAGGCAGAGGATTTTTGGAGTTCTGGTGAACGCAGAAGGGGGAAGGGTGGAGATCAGGCCTTGAGGCGCATATGCAAATCCCGAAGCAGGGCTGATCTCTCTGCCCTGGGCACTTTTCCTTAATGGCCCTGGTTGCTTTGTCTATTAGCATTTCAATAACCCATTAGATCTCTGAGGAGGGCCGTTTTTTTTTTTTTTTTTTTTTTTTTTTTGTTTTTTTTTTTTTTTAAATCCTTTTTGCTTTTTCTAAAACAATTACTCTAAGAAGCTCAATACAGAAAGCTTCAAAGAATTGAAATTTGGGCAAGTCAAGTCAAGAGCAGAACTAAGAGAGCTCTGAGACAAAAGGCAATAATCCAGTGGCTGAGAAAATTCACTAAACAACACAACTTCCCAAGAAAAGGGGGGTGTCCGCTCACAGCCACCATCCTGGTGGACAGGAAACACTCCTGCCCATCGCCAGCCCCATAGCCCAGAGCTGCCCCAGACAACCCAGTGTGACGGAAGTGCTTCAAATAACAGGCACACACCACAAAACTGGGCGTGGACATTAGCCTTCCCTGCAACCTCAGCTGAATGTCCCAGAGCTGGGAAGGGGGAGCAGTGTGAATTAACAGAGCCCCATTCAGCCATCATTTGAGCAGACTGGGAGCCTCCCAACACAGCCCAGCAGCCCAGAACTGCCCTGGGGGGACGGCACTCACCTGCGACATAGCACAGTCATCCCTCAACAGAGGACCCGGGGTGCACAGCCTGGAAGAGGGGCCCACTTGCAAGTCTCAGGAGCCATACGCCAATACCAAAGACTTGTGGGTCAGTGGCAGAGACAAACTGTGGCAGGACTGAACTGAAGGATTAGACTATTGCAGTAGCTTTAAAACTCTAGGATCATCAGGGAGATTTGATTGTTAGGGCCACCCCCCCTCCCCAACTGCCCAGAAACACGCCCCACATACAGGGCAGGCAACACCAACTACACACGCAAGCTTGGGACACCAATTGGGCCCCACAAGACTCACTCCCCCACTCACCAAAAAGGCTAAGCAGGGGAGATCTGGCTTGTGGAGAACAGGTGTCTCGTGGACGCCACCTGCTGGTTAGTTAGAGAAAGTGTACTCCACGAAGCTGTAGATCTGATAAATTAGAGATAAGAACTTCAACTGGTCTACAAACCCTAAAAGAACCCTATCAAGGTCAGCAAATGCCACGAGGCCAAAAACAACAGAAAATTATAAAGCATATGAAAAAACCAGACGATATGGATAACCCAAGCCCAAGCACCCAAATCAAAAGACCAGAAGAGACACACCTAGAGCAGCTACTCAAAGAACTAAAGATGAACAATGAGACCCTAGTACGGGATATGAAGGAAATCAAGAAGACCCTAGAAGAGCATAAAGAAGACATTGCAAGACTAAATAAAAAAATGGATGATCTTATGGAAATTAAAGAAACTGTTGACCAAATTAAAAAGATTCTGGACACTCATAGTACAAGACTAGAGGAAGTTGAACAACGAATCAGTGACCTGGAAGATGACAGAATGGAAAATGAAAACATAAAAGAAAGAATGGGGAAAAAAAATTGAAAAAACTCGAAATGGACCTCAGGGATATGATAGATAATATGAAACGTCCAAATATAAGACTCATTGGTGTCCCAGAAGGGGAAGAAAAGGGTAAAGGTCTAGGAAGAGTATTCAAAGAAATTGTTGGGGAAAACTTCCCAAATCTTCTAAACAACATAAATACACAAATCATAAATGCTCAGCGAACTCCAAATAGAATAAATCCAAAAAAACCCACTCCGAGACATATACTGATCACACTGTCAAACATAGAAGAGAAGGAGCAAGTTCTGAAAGCAGCAAGAGAAAAGCAATTCACCACATACAAAGGAAACAGCATAAGACTAAGTAGTGACTACTCAGCAGCCACCATGGAGGCGAGAAGGCAGTGGCACGATATATTTAAAATTCTGAGTGAGAGGAATTTCCAGCCAAGAATACTTTATCCAGCAAAGCTCTCCTTCAAATTTGAGGGAGAGCTTAAATTTTTCACAGACAAACAAATGCTGAGAGAATTTGCTAACAAGAGACCTGCCCTACTGGAGATACTAAAGGGAGCCCTACAGACAGAGAAACAAAGACAGGACAGAGAGACTTGGAGAAAGGTTCAGTACTAAAGAGATTCGGTATGGGTACAATAAAGGATATTAATAGAGAGAGGGAAAAATATGGCAAACATAATCCAAAGGATAAGATGGCCGATTCAAGAAATGCCTTCACGGTTTTAACGTTGAATGTAAATGGATTAAACTCCCCAATTAAAAGATATAGATTCGCAGAATGGATCAAAAAAAATGAACCATCAATATGTTGCATACAAGAGACTCATCTTAGACACAGGGACACAAAGAAACTGAAAGTGAAAGGATGGAAAAAAATATTTCATGCAAGCTACAGCCAAAAGAAAGCAGGTGTAGCAATATTAATCTCAGATAAAATAGACTTCAAATGCAGGGATGTTTTGAGAGACAAAGAAGGCCACTACATACTAATAAAAGGGGCAATTCAGCAAGAAGAAATAACAATCGTAAATGTCTATGCACCCAATCAAGGTGCCACAAAATACATGAGAGAAACATTGGCAAAACTAAAGGAAGCAATTGATGTTTCCACAATAATTGTGGGAGACTTCAACACATCACTCTCTCCTATAGATAGATCAACCAGACAGAAGACCAATAAGGAAATTGAAAACCTAAACAATCTGATAAATGAATTAGATTTAACAGACATCTACAGGACATTACATCCCAAATCACCAGGATACACATACTTTTCTAGTGCTCACGGAACTTTCTCCAGAATAGATCATATGCTGGGACATAAAACAAGCCTCAATAAATTTAAAAAGATTGAAATTATTCAAAGCACATTCTCTGACCACAATGGAATACAATTAGAAGTCAATAACCATCAGAGACTTAGAAAATTCACAAATACCTGGAGGTTAAACAACACACTCCTAAACAATCAGAGGGTTAAAGAAGAAATAGCAAGAGAAATTGCTAAATATATAGAGACAAATGAAAATGAGAACACAACATACCAAAACCTATGGGATGCAGCAAAAGCAGTGCTAAGGGGGAAATTTATAGCACTAAACGCATATATTAAAAAGGAAGAAAGAGCCAAAATCAAAGAACTAATGGATCAACTGAAGAAGCTAGAAAATGAACAGCAAACCAATCCTAAACCAAGTACAAGAAAAGAAATAACAAGGATTAAAGCAGAAATAAATGACATAGAGAACAAAAAAACAATAGAAAGGATAAATATCACCAAAAGTTGGTTCTTTGAGAAGATCAACAAGATTGACAAGCCCCTAGCTAGACTGACAAAATCAAAAAGAGAGAAGACCCATATAAACAAAATAATGAATGAAAAAGGTGACATAACTGCAGATCCTGAAGAAATTAAAAAAATTATAAGAGGATATTATGAACAACTGTATGGCAACAAACTGGATAATGTAGAAGAAATGGACAATTTCCTGGAAACATATGAACAACCTAGACTGACCAGAGAAGAAATAGAAGACCTCAACCAACCCATCACAAGCAAAGAGATCCAATCAGTCATCAAAAATCTTCCCACAAATAAATGCCCAGGGCCAGATGGCTTCACAGGGGAATTCTACCAAACTTTCCAGAAAGAACTGACACCAATCTTACTCAAACTCTTTCAAAACATTGAAAAAAATGGAACACTACCTAATTCATTTTATGAAGCTAACATCAATCTAATACCAAAACCAGGCAAAGATGCTACAAAAAAGGAAAACTACCGGCCAATCTCCCTAATGAATATAGATGCAAAAATCCTCAACAAAATACTTGCAAATCGAATCCAAAGACACATTAAAAAAATCATACACCATGACCAAGTGGGGTTCATTCCAGGCATGCAAGGATGGTTCAACATAAGAAAAACAATCAATGTATTACAACACATTAAAAACTCGAAAGGGAAAAATCAATTGATCATCTCAATAGATGCTGAAAAAGCATTTGACAAAATCCAACATCCCTTTTTGATAAAAACACTTCAAAAGGTAGGAATTGAAGGAAACTTCCTCAACATGATAAAGAGCATATATGAAAAACCCACAGCCAGCATAGTACTCAATGGTGAGAGACTGAAAGCCTTCCCTCTAAGATCAGGAACAAGACAAGGATGCCCGCTGTCACCACTGTTATTCAACATTGTGCTGGAAGTGCTAGCCAGGGCAATCCGGCAAGACAAAGAAATAAAAGGCATCCAAATTGGAAAAGAAGAAGTAAAACTGTCATTGTTTGCAGATGATATGATCTTATATCTAGAAAACCCTGAGAAATCAACGATACACCTACTAGAGCTAATAAACAAATTTAGCAAAGTAGCGGGATACAAGATTAATGCACATAAGTCAGTAATGTTTCTATATGCTAGAAATGAACAAACTGAAGAGACACTCAAGAAAAAGATACCATTTTCAATAGCAACTAAAAAAAATCAAGTACCTAGGAATAAACTTAACCAAAGATGTAAAAGACCTATACAAAGAAAACTACATAACTCTACTAAAAGAAATAGAAGGGGACCTTAAAAGATGGAAAAATATTCCATGTTCATGGATAGGAAGGCTAAATGTCATTAAGATGTCAATTCTACCCAAACTCATCTACAGATTCAATGCAATCCCAATCAAAATTCCAACAACCTACTTTGCAGACTTGGAAAAGCTAGTTATCAAATTTATTTGGAAAGGGAAGATGCCTCGAATTGCTAAAGACACTTTAAAAAAGAAAAACGAAGTGGGAGGACTTACACTCCCTGACTTTGAAGCTTATTATAAAGCCACAGTTGCCAAAACAGCATGGTACTGGCACAAAGATAGACATATAGATCAATGGAATCGAATTGAGAATTCAGAGATAGACCCTCAGATCTATGGCCGACTGATCTTTGATAAGGCCCCCAAAGTCACCGAACTGAGCCATAATGGTCTTTTCAACAAATGGGGCTGGGAGAGTTGGATATCCATATCCAAAAGAATGAAAGAGGACCCCTACCTCACCCCCTACACAAAAATTAACTCAAAATGGACCAAAGATCTCAATATAAAAGAAAGTACCATTAAACTCCTAGAAGATAATGTAGGAAAACATCTTCAAGACCTTGTATTAGGAGGCCACTTCCTAGACTTTACACCCAAAGCACAAGCAACAAAAGAGAAAATAGATAAATGGGAACTCCTCAAGCTTAGAAGTTTCTGCACCTCAAAGGAATTTCTCAAAAAGGTAAAGAGGCAGCCAACTCAATGGGAAAAAATTTTTGGAAACCATGTATCTGACAAAAGACTGATATCTTGCATATACAAAGAAATCCTACAACTCAATGACAATAGTACAGACAGCCCAATTATAAAATGGGCAAAAGATATGAAAAGACAGTTCTCTGAAGAGGAAATACAAATGGCCAAGAAACACATGAAAAAATGTTCAGCTTCACTAGCTATTAGAGAGATGCAAATTAAGACCACAATGAGATACCATCTAACACCGGTTAGAATGGCTGCCATTAAACAAACAGGAAACTACAAATGCTGGAGGGGATGTGGAGAAATTGGAACTCTTATTCATTGTTGGTGGGACTGTATAATGGTTCAGCCACTCTGGAAGTCAGTCTGGCAGTTCCTTAGAAAACTAGAGATAGAGCTACCATTCGATCCAGCGATTGCACTTCTCGGGATATACCCGGAAGATCGGAAAGCAGTGACACGAACAGATATCTGCACGCCAATGTTCATAGCAGCATTATTCACAATTGCCAAGAGATGGAAACAACCCAAATGTCCATCAACAGATGAGTGGACAAATAAAATGTGGTATATACACACGATGGAATACTACGCGGCAGTAAGAAGGAACGATCTGGTGAAACATATGTCAACATGGATGAACCTTGAAGACATAATGCTGAGCGAAATAAGCCAGGCACAAAAAGAGAAATATTATATGCTACCACTAATGTGAACTTTGAAAAATGTAAAACAAATGGTTTATAATGTAGAATGTAGGGGAACTAGCAGTAGAGAGCAATTAAGGAAGGGGGAACAATAATCCAAGAAGAACAGATAAGCTATTTAACGTTCTGGGGATGCCCAGAAATGACTATGGTCTGTTAATTTCTGATGGATGTAGTAGGAACAAGTTCACTGAAATGTTGCTATAGTATGTAACTTTCTTGGGGTAAAGTAGGAACATGTTGGAAGTTAAGCAGTTATCTTAGGTTAGTTGTCTTTTTCTTACTCCCTTGCTATGGTCTCTTTGAAATGTTCTTTTATTGTATGTTTGTTTTCTTTTTAACTTTTTTTTTCATACAGTTGATTTGAAAAAAGAAGGGAAAGTTAAAAAAAAAAAAAAAGAAAAAAGACAAACAAGGAAAAAAAAAAAAAAAAAAAAAACGATGTAGTGCCCCCTTGAGGAGCCTGTGGAGAATGCAGGGGTATTCGCCTACCCCACCTCCATGGTTGCTAACATGACCACAGACATAGGGGACTGGTGGTTTGATGGGTTGAGCCCTCTACCATAAGTTTTACCCTTGGGAAGACGGTTGCTGCAAAGGAGAGGCTAGGCCTCCCTGTATTTGTGCCTAAGAGTCTCCTCCTGAATGCCTCTTTGTTGCTCAGATGTGGCCCTCTCTCTCTGGCTAAGCCAACTTGAAAGGTGAAATCACTGCCCTCCCCCCTACGTGGGATCAGACACCCAGGGAAGTGAATCTCCCTGGCAACGTGGAATATGACTCCCGGGGAGGAATGTAGACCCGGCATCGTGGGATGGAGAACATCTTCTTGACCAAAAGGGGGATGTGAAAGGAAATGAAATAAGCTTCAGTGGCAGAGAGATTCCAAAATGAGCCGAGAGATCACTCTGGTGGGCACTCTTACGCACACTTTAGACAACCTTTTTTAGGTTCTAAAGAATTGGGGTAGCTGGTGGTGGATACCTGAAACTATTAAACTACAACCCAGAACCCATGAATCTCGAAGACAGTTGTATAAAAATGTAGCTTATGAGGGGTGACAGTGGGATTGGGAATGCCATAAGGACCAAACTCCACTTTGTCTAGTTTATGGATCGATGTGTAGAAAAGTAGGGGAAGCAAACAAACAGACAAAGGTACCTAGTGTTCTTTTTTACTTCAATTGCTCTTTTTCACTCTAATTATTATTCTTGTTATTTTTGTGTGTGTGCTAATGAAGGTGTCAGGGATTGATTTAGGTGATGAATGTACAACTATGTAATGGTACTGTAAACAATCGAAAGTACAATTTGTTTTGTATGACTGCGTGGTATGTGAATGTATCTCAATAAAATGATGATTAAAAAAAAAAAAAAAAAAAAAAAAAAAAAAAAAAAAAAAAAGCGAATGGTCATTTGTGATCCAAACCTACTAGTATTAGAACAAGCAAACACAGCGTATGAAGGGAAGGGCACTTCCAAAGAGGACAATTAGGATTCACTTCTGACTCATTCCCAGACTTGGTTCATTCCTCACAAATGGTATCCAAGAAGACACCACTACCCTACCAACTTCCCCAACTACCCTACCAACTTTCCCCTTACTCTCAGACAATGACCCATGTCCCAACTTCTATGAGAAAATTAAAGCCGTTAGTCAAAATCTTCCTCCACTTCTCCCTACAACATTCACAAGTATGTCCATCTGTACTCTCTTGTCCTCCCTCCCTCCTGCCCCCAGTGCTCTGGATCTCGCCAGTCCCCTTCCACCTGCTTAGGGACCTTGCTCCACCACGAGTGTCCCTCTCGTTCTGCACCTTCAGCCTCTACCCTGTAACTGACTCTTTGTCCTCATCACATCAGCTTGTCTTTCTCATTTCAACAAAATAAACCTCTACAACATCCTCTTCTAACTGCAATTATACCCTTCCTTTCTAACCCAGATTTCCTAAAAGAATTGTCTACTCTGGCCTCCTAACCACTCCATAAAACATCTGGCTTTGGTTTCTACCCTCCATTGAAATTGGTCCCACTAAACCCAATAGCCCATTGTAGCCACGTTTCTTTACCTTATGTTACCTGGCTTCTATCTGCAGGTAGCACTGATTACAAAATCCTCCATTCCAAATCTCCCTGTTTTGTGGGAGACACTGCTGTTTTCTCCTCTTCATCCCACCAAGGGACACCTCCTTCTCAGTTTCTTTCATGGGCTCCTTTCTCTCCACTCTTCCCTTTGACATCAACCCCTCAGCCCTCTGCTCTTCTCACACTAGGCCAGCACTGTCAAGTAGAAATATGTGAGCCACATGCGCAATTTTTAATTTTCTAGTTGACTGATTGTAAAAAGTAAAAGGGAAACAGGCAAAATTAAATGTAACATTATTTTATGTAAATCCATATATCCAAAATATTATCATTTCAACATGAAATTAATATTTTTAAAATACTAAAGAGATATTTTACACTCTTTTTTCTTGTACTAAGTCTTTGGAATCTGTCATGTATTTTATGTTTATAGCACATCTCAGTTCAAACTAGCCACATTCAAGTGCTCAATAGCCAGGTGAGACTAATAGCTGCCAAACTGGACATGGCAGTTCTAGACCCCGCTCCTTAGAAAACATACTTTATTTAATAAACATTTATTAGTGTTTAATATATGCCAGGCATTGTTCTAAGTGCTTTACAAATATTAACTTGTGTAATCCTACAATTAGATAAATAATAATAATTTATAAATTAACACTTGTTATTAATTCATTTAATAACCCTATAACATGAGTGTTGTAACCATCATATAATCCGGTTTAGGAAACTGAGTCATGCAAAGGTTAACTTTACCCAAGTCCGTATATTCATATTTTTTTAAATTTAATTTTATTGAGATTGTTCACATACCATACAATTATCCAAATATCCCAAGTGCACAATTAATTGCCCACAGTAACATCATACAACTGTGCATCCATCCCCACAATTATTTTTTTCAATTTTTAGAAAATTTTCTTTACTCCAGAAAAGAAATTAAAACAAAAAAAGATAACTCTAATCCTCCCATACCACTAACCAACCTCCCTCCATCAATGACTCATAGTATTGGTATAGTACATTTGCCACTATTGACAAAAGAATGTTAAAATACTACTAAAAATAGTACATAGTTTACAATAGGTATATTTCTTTCCTTATACACCCCTTTATTATTAACCTTTAGTTGTAGTGTCATACATTTGTTCTAGTTCATGAAAGAGATTTCTAATATTTGTACAGTTAATCAAGATTCACTTTTTTATACATTCCCATCTTCCAGCTGCCAACTTTCCTTCTGGTGACATACATGACTCTAAGCTTCCCCTTTCCACCACATTCATGCACCATGCAGCACTGTTAGTTATTCTCACAATAACATGCTACCATCACCTCTGTCCATTTCCAAACACTTAAGTTCAACCTAGTTAAACATTCTGCTCAAAATAAGCAACCAATCCCCATTCTTTAACCTCATTCTGTATCCTGGTAACTTATATTTCATGTCTATGAGTTTACATATTATAATTAGTTCATATCAGTGAGACCATGCAATATTTGTCCTTACGTGTCTGACTTATTTCACTCAATGTAGTGCCTTCAAGGTGTCTTCATAAATCTGTTTTTTTTAAAGACAGTTTTGTTCACCCACCATACTTTCCACCCTAAATAAATAATCAGTGGTTCCCTGTATGCTCATATATTTATGTATTCACTACCATCACCACTATCTATATAAGGATATCTCCATTTCTTCCACAAAGAAGGAGGAAGAGTCAAAGAAGGTAGAGAGAGACAAAAGAAAAAGAAAAAGGAAAAAAAATGACAGCTAAAAAGCAACAGAAGTAAAGATAGAGTTAACTTAAAGTAGAATAAGAGTCAGACAACATCACTCATGCCAAGAGTCCCATATCCCTCCCTTATGTCCCCCTCTTAAAGGCATTCAGCCTTGGTATATTGCCTTTGTTACATTAAAGGAAGCATAATACAATGTTTCTGTTAACTTATTCTCTGGTTTGCGTTGATTGTGTTTTTTCCCCAATACCACCCTATTCTAAAATTGAAAAAAAAAATTGAAAATTCTAAAAATTGAAAGAAAAGTAATAATTGTGGGGATGGATGCACAGTTATATGATGGTACAGTGGGCAATTGATTGTGCACTTTGGATCTTTGGATAATTGTATGGTATGTGAACAATCTCAATAAAATTAAATTTAAAAAACCTCACATGGTTGACAATCATTTGTTCTCCCTCATGTGAAATCATATTTGTATATTTTATCACAATTGTTGAGCACTCTAGCTTTCACTGAGTTATTCAGTCCCAATCTTTATCTTTCCTCTTTCCTTCTGGTGTTCCTACATGGTCCTAACCTTCCTCTTTCAATTATACTCACAGTCATCTTTGTTCAGTGTACTTACATTTCTGCGCTACCATCACCCAAAATTGTGTTCCAAGCATCTCATTCCTATCTTTTCCTATCTGTCTGTAGTGTTCCCTTTAGTATTTCCTGTAGGGCAGGTATCTTTTTCACAAACTCTGTCATTGTCTGTTTGTC
Organism: Choloepus didactylus; assembly: GCF_015220235.1. Classification (NCBI taxonomy): domain Eukaryota; kingdom Metazoa; phylum Chordata; class Mammalia; order Pilosa; family Megalonychidae; genus Choloepus; species Choloepus didactylus. The sequence goes on from NC_051311.1 coordinate 25,155,338, forward strand.
AGATAATATTTTAAACTCTCCCTCATATTTGAAGGACAGTTCTGCCGGATATAGGATTCTTGGTTGGCAGTTTTTCTCTTTCAGTATCTTAAATATATCACCCCACTTCCTTCTTGCCTCCATGGTTTCTGCTGAGAAATCTGCACATAGTCATATCAAGCCTCCTTTGTATGTGATGGATCGCTTTTCTCTCAGGATTCTCTTCTTTGTCTTTGAGGTTTGATAATGTGATTAAGTATCTTGGCATAGGCCTATTCAGATCTCTTCTGTTTGGGATACACTGTGCTTCTTGGATCTGTAATTTTATGTCTTCCATAAGAGATGGGACATTTTCATTGATTGCCTCTGCCTCTTTTCCCTTCTCTTATCCCTCTGGGACACCCATGACACATACATTCATGTACTTCATGTTTTCATTCCATTCCCTGAGATATTGCTCATATTTTTCCATTCTTTTTCCTCTCTGTTCTTTTCTGTGTAGGATTTTAGATGTCTTGTTCTCCAGTTCCTGAGTGTTTTCTTAGCCTCCTACACATTGCTGTTGTATGTCTCCATTGTGTTTTTCATCTCTTGTGTTTTGTCTTTCATTTCCATAGATTCTGCCAGTAGTTTTTTTCAAACTTTCGATTTCTATCTTATGTTTGCCCAGTGTTTTCCTTATAACCTTTGTCTCTTTTGTTATATCTTCCCTGAACTCATTGATTTGGTTTTTGATTTGATTTAACATATCTCTTTGAAAATCTTTAATAGATTGTGTCATTAAAGTGAAACAACATCTCAATTGTATCGATTGAGGTGTAAGTTTGTTCCTTTGATGGGGCCATATCTTCATTTTTCCTAGAATAGATTGTAGTTTTTTGTTGTCTAAACATCTGATTTCTTTCATTACTCCAGTCAGATTTTCCCAGACCAGAACAGGTTCAGGTCTCAGAATAGGGTTATTTTCAGGGTGTATCTTAGAGGAATGACAGACTTTCCTGTGAGGTTTCCAGTCGCTGTGCTTTTCCTAACTTGCCCAGCAGGTGGCACCTGTCAGCCTGTCACTCCCGACTGGTATAAGGGGGTGTGGCCTCCTTAGTTTTTGTTTTGGCTGTTTTCCCCCAGGCTCTGGGATCTGGTTCTGAAGGGAAAGCTGGGCCCCACCTCCTTACTCTTAGGGAAGATACACCCCCTAGGGAGTTATCATCTGCATTTAAATAGGTTACTTGTCTCTCTGACTCTGTTATCTCCACCCTTGTCCAGGTCAGAGTTCTGCAAACTGAAAATGGCTGTGGCTCTCTCTTCCGAGCCCCTCAGGTTGAGAGAGAGAAAAAGGGACAGAAAGCTCCCCTTTGGAGCCAGTACACATCCCCCCAGTTTCACTCATCAGCCAGAGGTAACACCTGGTCTTCTGGGCTCCCCCTCCCAGCACTGATGAGTCTTCTGGTTCTTTAAGATCAGTTGTCACTAAAAGCCTCTGTCTGCTTGTTGGGGGGTTGTAGCTTGTATTCAGTAGTCCACTTTTGTTAATTAAAACCCCATTTGGAGTTCAGTTAAGCTATATTCACTTTCTGGGAGAGTGCTGCTTTCTACCACAGTGAGGTTTTGCAGCTAATCCTGCCATGGGGAGAGGGAGCTCCTAGCATGGGTCCACAGTTCTTATTTACAGATTTTATGCTGCAGTCTCAGGCATTCCTCCCAATCCAGGTTGTGTACAATGTATCAACAGTCACAGTTGCCCCCTAGCAGCTATTCTAAATTATTTACTAGTTGTTCTTGTTGTTCATTAGTTGTTCCAGGGGACTAACTAAATCCCACTCCTCTCTATGCCGCCATCTTGCTCCCGCCCCCATAAATTCACTTTTACCTTGATGATTCCCAAATCTAGATATCCAGCCAAAGGAGCTCTGCTAACATCAAGGCTCCTTTATTCTACTGTCTACTGGAAATTTCCACTTAGAGAAAAAAGGAGGAAAGGAAAAATAAGCACTAATGTTAATTAAGCACCCATTGCCAGTCACTGTTACAAATGCTTTATAAGCTTTATCTCATTTTCTCTTCATGTTACCCCATGAAAGGGTCTATTATTTTCCTTTCTTTATAGATAAGAAAAAAAGAGGATGGTGATATTGAGTAGCTTGTCCAAGGTCACACAGGCAGTCAACCAGGATGTGAGCCATGTGTTCTTAGATTCTGTGTTCTACCACTTCCTAACAGGTCCCTCATACCTGACTTTATTCTTTCAGCCCACCCCCTTCCTATCCCATCCCATGGCCTTAAAATACATTACTCCTTAATATTCTCTACTATGTGACTAGCAGCACATCCACCCACTTTTCCAAGTCAGAATCTGAGAAGTCACTGTAGACTTTTCCATCTAATTTACCATGTGTATGTCATTAATAACTAAATGCAATAGATTCTGCCTTCCTAGTACTTCTCAAATCCATTGCCTGCTCTTCCACTGATAATGTCTTATTAGTCCAGGCCCTCATTCTGCCTCATCATTTATCTCTCCCACTGAACTGTAGGCTCCTTAAGGTAAAAAACAATGTCTTATTCTACATTATCTATTCAGTGCCTGATACAGTTAATGCCTGCATATTGTAGGCACAATGAATGTTTATGGACAAAATGAACAGATAGATGGATGGAAGAATGAACAAATGAAAGACTATGTTATCACATGAGGCAATGATGGCTTTTAAAATCTCCTTCCAGGTTACATCTGCAACATTTTGTTAAGCAGAAAGGAAGTTTATTAGTGGGTGAAAGTACTCGCCTAGTGCTGGCAAATACCAATCACTCAATAAAGGTTTGTCACTACTGCTAACCACTCTAGCCTCCAAGACTAAAATTTATCAATTAGTTAATAAGCATTATTAATCATCTATAATGAAAAGACTGTGGGGAAATACAATAGGAATAGAAAAAGCTGTTTCTGACTTTTATAATCATTCCATCTGACTGAGGTAATGCATGTTGTACACATGTGGTAGGAAGTGTTGTAGATATGTCTAATGCCAGCCCCCTAATTTTTGCCCATCTCAGTTGCCCATAAATTTTAGGGATGTGTCTATAGCCAACTATAACCATCTGATTTCCTTTCTAAGGAAATAAGAAGCTTATCCCAAATGCTTCTTGGAGCCCATAGTAATTCATATTTAGTAATTTATAAATTTCTCTATTAATAGATGTAGTTTTGTTTGAGCAACCATGAAACAGAAATGTTAACCTGAATTCTTCCATAACCTATCTCATCTGACTTTTATGTATTAAAATGAAAATAAATAGATAAAATTGTATATTTAATTAAGGTAAGGAAAGTGCATCCACTAGACAAATTTATAATTCTCTTTTCAAATCCCCTTTGATATCAATAAGAAATGAACTGGAGTGGTTATATCAAAGGATCTGAACAAATAACACAGCCACATACCGATCAAAAGTAATGCACAGGTATCTCCTTTTTAGATCAATAATACCTCAGTAATAATATAAATTAGACCATAACAGGCATTCTTCTGAGTACAGAATTCCATGAATAACAATTGATATCATTTTACAATGTCAGTGGTAAGAAAGGTTTACAGCAAAATATGTTCTAGAAAGCTTGAAATTTTTACAGTGGCTTAAAATGAACCATAAAACATTGTGAAGAAGACTTCCTAGGGCTCCATCAATAGGATAATTTTTCTTTACATATCATTTAATGCTTCAAATTATTCCTTGCTTTGTTCTCTGTACATTCTATAGCAACAATTGTTTAGTATGTAGGGAAAGTAAGTGTTAAGAGAATGGTGTTAAGAAAAAAATGATCATGAATTTAACAGATCAAGTTAGTCATTGATTGTCCCAATTCTTTATCCTGGGATTAGAATCCTATTGAATAGAAGGTCATTTCTTTGATGAGGAGGATTGTAATTCTTTTTACACAACTCCAGCATTTCTCTAGGGATCATTTATGCAATTAATATCTATCCATCATAAGTAAGAGAGTTAGTCTGCCTGCAGGAAATGGGAGATTCTTGTATCCTCTCTCTATCCATAAGTAATTTTCCTTGCCAATAAGAAAAAAATCTAGAGATAGCACAGAGCCAAGTTCTCCTTGGCTCCATTTGAAATTCTGACTTGGTTGCATCTCTTCTGTGACTCATCTGCACATGGAAGCTCTTTTCTTTTCACAAGAGCAGGGCCACCTCCCTTCTGTGTAGCCTTGAGACTAACTCCCTTGCTTTTGTACCAGTGATAACAGCACTGATGATGTATCATGCACTCTTTGGCCTCCAGAAGAGAAGACAAAGAACCATTTTCATCTAAGAATCACTTCTTTAATTTTTTACCTGGTTTATAAGTTATCTCTCCAAGTAGATTATAAACTCCTAGAGGGCAAGAATCACTTTGTCATACTTGTGTTCCCCTCCCACGCAGTTCTCAAAGCAGTATTTTCACATATGAGACACTTAGTCAATGCCCATTGGTTTGATAACTAAATAACCATTTTGAAATATAAAGGACTCTTTACTGGACAGTAGATGCTGACTCGTCACCGAGACCAACCTAGAAGGAATGAACTGAAGTGCAGCCTGTGTGCCTTCTTTAGTGATATGACATAAAAGGCATCCTATTATTAAAATATGCAGATACAGTGTCCTTCTCGAGGTATTCTTAGAAGTCCCTAAGGAGGCTTCAGGTTTGTTGACCACTTTAGCAGATAAAAATAGACAATCAAAAAAAGAAAACAATTCTTGCCCTCCATAGGATACAGTTGAAAGACTGCATAAAAGCACAAATCAGGAGACAGGTTGTCCGCAGCCTGACTTTGTAGAACTATAGCAGCTCTAAATGGGAAGAACTGCAGAGATTTTCTAGTATTCCTTTAGTAATAATAATATTTTTTAAAAGTAGCTCAGAGGGTAATACATGCCCTAAATGTTTAGAGGATAGATTCTTAGATTTTATACCATGGATTCTTAGATTTTATACCAAAAGCACTAGAAACAAAAGAAAAAATAGATAAATTGGACTTCACCAAAATAAAAAACTTTTGTTTATCAAAGGAAATCATTAAGAAAGGAAAAAGACAACCTACAGAATAGGAGAAAATATTTGGAAACTATATTCTAGTAAGAGTTTAATATATATAAAGTACTCCTACAATTCAGTAGCAAAATACAAGCAACCCAATATAAAAATGGGCAAAGGACTTGAATATATGTTTCTGCAAGGAAATTAAACAAATGACCAATAAGCACATGAAAATATGCTCAACATCAGTAGCCATTAGGGAAATGCAAGTCAAAACCAAAAGGAGATACCACTTCACTGGGATAGATAATATTTTAAAAACAGAAAATAACTGGGGTTAATAAGGATGAGGAGAAATAGGAACCCTCGAACACCGTTGATAAGAATGTTAACGTTATAGCCACTGTTGAAAACATCTTGGTGATTCCTCAAAAAATGAAACTTACAACTATCATATGACCCAGCAATCCCACTTCTAGGTATATTCCCAAAAGTGTTTAAACTAAAAGGTGGAAGCAACCCAAGTGTCCTTCAACATGTGAAAGGATAAACAACATGTGGTATATACACACAATGGAATATTATTCAGCCATAAAAAGGAATGACGCTCTGATACATGCATGCTACAATAGAGATGAACCTTGAAGACAAGTTGTGGAGTGAAATAAGCTGGACACAGAAGGACAGATATTGTATGATTTCACTTATATGAAATAACTAGAATATGAAAATTCATAGAGACAGATAGCAGATTAAAGCTTCCCAGGGCCTGGTGGGAGGGGGAATGAGGAACTGATGCTTAAGGTGCAAAGTTTCTCTTGGGGATGATTAAAGTTTTGGTAATGGATGGTATTGATAGCAGCACAATACTGTGAATGTAATTAATGCCACTGACTTGTATACTTGAAGGTGGTTAAAATGGGAAGTGTTATGTTGTATAAATGTATATATATGTTGCCACAGTAAAAAAGGGACAAAAAAAGAGGGAAGAAGCATAAACAGGCATCTCCTCCAGTGTCACCTGAGTGATGTCACACTCAACTCCTTTTAGAAGCAACACCTAGGATGTGTTACACACTAACTGTAGGGGAAGGTTGGAGGCTTTCTGATGGGCTGTCACCCAAAGCTGGAAACGTTTGGAACTGCCATGGGCAAAACACGTATGGGGTAGAACATTCCAGGAAAAGTGTGAAAGCTCTTTGCTCTTTCCTTTTGTTAGGAAGAGATATCACAGAGGCTTGAAGTGGAGATATGCTGATTAAATTTTCCTTTCAAAAACAAAAATGATATTGTACTTAGCAGAAAACAAAATATGATTACTTTTTTGTTTTTGAAACAGTCATTGGTATATTACAAGGAGAATTCTTGGACACTGAAAGTCTTTTTGAAAGGGAAATAATTTTTCCCCTCTAGGATTTCAGTCAAAAAGAAATTTTAGTTAAAACTCTGGAGTAAAATGCCATCCTGTAGAAAAAGCCTAGTTGATATGTTCCAGGTGAGGAAAATCAGTCTCTTGTGGGTGAGCTGACTTTGCTTAGAAGACAAAGCAAAACAAAAATCTTTCCAAGGCCAAGGCAAACCTAAGTACACCTGAAGCTATATTTAAAAAGACTGTCTCCAGATAAAAGGAACAATCTGGGAAATATCAACCTATCATATTCCAGTAATGATGGAAAAACAGCTCAAAGAAAGTAGTATCATATATTTGAAGATTTCTTCCCATTAAAAAGTATAACACAAAAAAGAAAAATTAGAAAATGATGAAAAGAAATAATCAGCCAGCATCCCAATAGTCATAGAAAATAGCAGCCACATTTTGCTTTATTTCTGTTCATCTTTTTCCTCAATTTATGTTTTTTCCTATAGTTAAGATTTTGCTTTTTAAACCAGTCCACTTACAATTTGTTACTTAACATTATAACATTTTTCTTATTTTTAGAGAGCATTTTAATGCATACATATTATGTCTAATAGTTATGCCATCAGTATTTCCCTATTGCTAGATATTTGGAATGTTTCCAATTGAATGCTACTGTAAATAGTGTTATCAATAATATCCTTGTGCATAAGCTTTTTGCCAAATCTCAGAATGCGTATTCAGGATATATTCCACAAAATGGAGTTATTATGGAGCCCACCCATGGTAGCCCAGGTTACCTTAGAGGGTAAGCAACATGTTCTCATAGACAAGGGATGGGGGTATCTCCTCAGACAACACAATACCAGATGCAGCGATCTGAGTGGTAGCCCCAAGATTTTTGCATGTCCTAACTCCCCAGAACCTGTGAATATCACCTGATACGGCAAAGAGTGAATAATAACTTACATGCTCAAAAGAAGTGATTAAACTAGGATCCTCAGAGAAGGTCATCCTGGATTATCTGGGTGGGCTGTAAATGCAAGCACATGCATCCTTATAACAGAGAGTGGAGGGAGGTTTGCAATAGTCACCCAGAGGAGAAGACGCACACAGAGGAGAAGGCCATGTGAAAATGGAGGTGGAGGGTAGAGTGATGCAGTCACAAACCAAGGATTGGATGCAGCCACCGGAAGCTAGGAGACTACCTTAGAATGGATTCTCTGCCAGAGCCTCTGCAGGGAGAGTGGCCTTGCCGACACCTTGATTTTGAACTTCTGGCCCCTAGAACTGTGATGTCATGCATTTCAGTTGTTTTAAGCCACCAAGTTTATGTAATCGGTGATGGCAGCCCACAGGAAACTAATGCACAAGGGAAGAGACATTACTCACTTAGCCCAAATCATTTGGTCTTTGGAAAATTATGGAACCAGATAAAACCATAGTAAAATCAGTTCCTAAAATCCACCATCAGCATCACCCTGGTGAAGATTGAATATAACTACAGAAAACAGATCATTTCACCATGTCAATGAAAACTGATTGTCAAAACCACAAATTAAGGTCACGTTGCACACTGAAGGTTAGTCCAATTTTTCTTTAGCTCAATAAAACCAATCAAACCCCTGTTCCTCAGAGGGACAGACTACAGCAAATGTAATTGTCACATTCAATGTTCCTTTAGGCGTCTGTTTGGCTGTGAGAAGCCAGTCTATATTCTCTCTAACAGGCAAATGCCACTGTCTGCCTAAGGACTGGGGATAATCAAAGTGGTAGTTTCTGCTTTTGTCTCTAGGAATCCAAAGTTGAGTGGCATATAAAAATCTAAATCTTCTGGAACTAATGTTCCTTTAGATATGGTTTCTAATTTTAAGTACCTGAGCTTGATTATTGATCACAATGTGTCTTTGAGTGAACAGATTAAAACTTTATCCATAAAAATGAACTGTAAGAAAAAATAGAGCTGCTTCTGGGAATAAGGTACTGTCTGATTTTCAAACCTAGATGTCACACTGTGGAGAGAGTTTTCCTTTCTGACTATGGAGGTTTGCTGCTCAGAATTCTCTCAGAGTTTCTCTCTCCTCTTGACCACCCCTAAACCCACTTAGGAAAAAAAATCGGACATCCTTCCTTTTTTAGTGACAATTATCTTATTGTTCCCAATCAGTTCTATTGAAGTGAAATGAGAGTGTGATTTATTTTTCTAATCTCAAAATATAATTCTTTTTGAAACAATTTCCATTCTAAAATACATTAACCAAAATTTCAACTACTTGTTTTAATAGCTGTTTTACTCTTTTTTAAACATAGATTATGTGGCAATTTTATTAAATTTTAAGTGAAATTTTATATAATCATGAGTGATAAAGGAGCCAATGATAAATTCAATAATATTTATCAAATCTAAAAGCAATGACCACGAATTAATAACACTTTGTATCTGTTACCTCTTTGAACTCTTTCAACAACACTTTGAGATAGACAGAGTGTCAAGAACAGCCAACAATCCATCAGCTGCAGACTCTGCCCTGCATTCTGTGAAGACTGCAAAGGGTGCAGAAACAGTTTCTGCAAAATTGAAACTAGTCATCCAACTGGGTAAATAAGAGTTAACAGAAATGTTAAAAGGAAATGAAAGAATGGGTTAAACAACAATCTAAGCTAACCCCATAACACATGCCATAAAACAGCTTGAACGTACAATAAATGTGATGGATAACAAAAGCTGTGCTTTCTAAAGGAGAACAATTCCTGTGGATCCATGAAGAAAGCGAGACATGAACATGAACCTATATAAGATACACAATTGGTCAAAGCTTATTTTATCACTTCCACCTTCACAAAAGGAATAAAAAAAAGTGTTCCTTAGAGTAAGTAAAGTTGGGCAAGAATCTCTCTTCCAGGGAACTAGAACTGGAGGAGGATGGGGGAGAGCAGGAGCAGAGGAGGAGAGAGATGGATGACATGATAAATGTAAGATTGGGGGTTGTGGATGTCAGTCCCTCTCTCTCCCACTTCCGCTCTCCTCCCCTTCTCCCCCACTTTCCTCCAGTTCCAGTTCCCTGAAAGAGGGGCTCTGGCCCAGGATGCATTGGGTGCCTTTCCTGAATCAGTCAGCTAACAAGCAGGATGGGTAAAATCATGCAATAGAAACGTGGCCAGAAAGAACTCATCCCACCCCCACCCTCAGAAATGGCTATATAATTTGTGGGTCCCAGTGCAAAATGAAAATAGGGGGCCCCCTGCTCAAGAATTATTAAGACTTTGAAGATGGTGACCACAGCACGTTAAACCAAGTGTGGGGCCCTCCTGAAAGCAGGGAGCTGTGTGACAGCACAGGTTGCACACCCATGATACACGCTGTGAGCAGGCATTGTACTAGATACTGGGGATAAGCCAGTAGAGAACCAGGAAAGTAGCAGGAAAGAACAATGAGGAACAATGTGGTATTAATATAATGAAAACGGCAGGTTTGGAATCTAGATTTTGCCACTTACTGTGTGGTCTACAGCCAGTCTTGAGCTCACCAAGTCATGATAAGCTTATTTGTAAAGTGCTAATCATCTTTACCTCATAGAGCTCTTGTAAATTAAATGTAAATGTGTTACATGTTATATAAATGTACAGCACTTAATGTGATGTCAATACATTGTAATAATAGTGGTAATAATACAATTAATAATACTAAAAATAGTAATGTTAATTTAGTGTTGTTTTTGGACTGGCATTATTCAATGTGCCTAATTTTACAGAGTTGAGGCAACTTCCCTAACATGGCTGAAAAGAAGCTGATCTGGAATTTGAAGCCAACCTGGCTGTTCCCAGAGGCTCCACTCTTAACCACTCACCTCCTTTTGTAAGCTTTCAATAAGGTTACAAAATATAAATATTGTCAGGATTATAAAAGGTTATTTTTGCTTGATTTTTATTATCCCCCTAATAAAATATATTAATGGCAATTGCTTATAAACAAAAGTATAAAACCATAACCCCAGCTATTCCTGTTAACATTTTTGCATGAAAGTAACGTGTAAATGGTTTAAAGACTTGAAACAATACGGAAGAATAGAAAATAAAAATACATAAGCTTCACTTTCCCTTATTACCCATAGTCCCTCTTCTCAAAAGTTAATTACCTTAAGAGTTTGTCTTTATCCTTACAGAAAAAAAAATACTAAAGAATATGCCAGCATGTTTATGAATGGACACCCAGGTTTTGAGCCTGACTTGAACACCCTTCTCTATCAGCACATGTAGCTGGGCTTCATTTTAAATAGCTATATATCTGTTTCTCATCTATTTCTTTCAGTGGATGTACCATAAGTTTTTTAACCAATTCCCTACTAATAGACAAGTTGATTATTTCCAGTTTTGAGTTTTGTTTTTTGTCTGTTTGTTTGTTTTTGCTTTGCAATTGCAAACCATCTATTAATGACTATCCTTGTATATATATCTTGGTATCCTAATGAGAGTGCATCCATGGGGTGACTTCCCAGCAGGGATATTATTTAGTCAACAGATTATAGGTCTTCTCTTTTGCTTAGAAATAACCATGGGAAGATACTAGTAGAATGGAAATGGAATTGACCATTTATAGAGAAATGTCTTTTGATACGTTTTTGTAAAAGAAGTGGGAAGGAGAAGGTGTGAAATTGAGGATGGGGGAAGGATGTGAACACCCAGACCCACAGGATAATAAATTATCTCATGTAATCTTTGCAATGACTTAAGAAGTAGATATTACTGTTATTACCATATTACCTATTGGAGGATACCAGTAATTTTCAAACTTTAGCAGCATCAGAATCATTGTCTGGCTTATTAAAACACAGATTGCTGGGCCCCTCCTCAGAGTTTCTGATTCAATGGCTCTGCAGTAGGACCTGAAAATTTGCACTTCTACCAAGTTCCCAAGTGATGCCGATGCAGCTGGTCCAGGGACCACACTTTGAGAATCATTGTAATAGACTGTTATTCAGAGTGGCTAGAAAGTGATCGAGGGTATCCAAGCTAATTGGCATTGGAATTTAGATTCAACCAGATTTCTTTGTTTCTGAAATCTTTGCTAACTACTTTGCTGCAGAAGTCCTCAACCTAGGTTTCACATTAGAATCACCTGGGGAGCACTGGAAAACCTGATGCCCAGGCTGTACCCCAGACCAATTACATCAGAATCTTTGGGGTGGGAACTAGGCATCAGGAGATAATTCCATTGTACAGCAAAAGTTGAAAACCCTAGCTATGTTGGGAATGCCTAAGAATCATCACTGCTTATCTATGAACATTGGATTATCATTCCTTCCTATCCCCCAATTTGGACTTCACAGGCTTCAAACAAGACTTGGGGCATTTTTCCAGTTTTATGATTGTATATTCAGTTAATAGGCAAATTTGCCCACAAATGAAGAACAGAGAGAAGAAAATATGTATTTTTATGGTAATTGAAGACTGTCCACAACCTTCACTACAATTTTAGAGAGTTAAATCTCCTCTTAGGGCCATGTCAAGGTGGTAAAACCAATAGACAATAGCACAAAATGTCCAAAACATGCAAGGATAATTGCTGCTCCCTGTCTCTTCTCCAAGCCTGTAATGACAGACTTAAGTACAGTCTACCCTGAAAGGAATCCTGTAATTGTTTCCATTGTTACTTGGAGTCCAAGATTTGAACTGAACAAGGAGATTGCATCTCTTGGTTAAAGAAAGGCAGTCTTTTTCTAAGATCTTTTCCCCACTTATCTGTGGTATTTCAGTGATTGACAAACAGACAAAAATATATTTATTTAGGGATTACTTATATTGAAAACTAGACATGGGATTTTTTTCTCAGTCAACATTGCAGTAATAATAGCTGTTTGAACAAAAGGAGAGTATTTTTCCATTCAATCCTGAATACCAAAAATTCTCCAGTTTATATTCAGGAAGACATTTGATTTTATTGATCCTGTTAGCTGAGTAAGTTTAAACTCCAATAACCAGGCAAAGAGATGGTTGATTTTCTTTTTATTGTAAAGGTTATTAGGAGGAAAGCAGATATAGAAGTTATTTGTCTTTAGACAATCCTGTAGAATCGGAAACTCAAATATGTTCCAAAAGTTTTGTTCAAAGCCAGTACTTTAATGGTTTAAAGTACAATGACATCTTTTCAGTGAATACTTATTTTATTGTTCAAAGACTGGCTAAAAGAAAGTGTTTTGTTATAGATGAAGGAAATGTCCTTTTCCCTGCTTTTAATTGGTAAATCTTAAAATTCTACTGGAGGTCCTAAAAATTATAGATACCACTCAAATTGTCTCTAACCCAGAGTCCTTTGCCATAATCTGAAATTATAATTGCATCATGCAAATCTACTACAGGTAGTCTCTTCATGGCAAGTAAAAATGCAGTTGTTAATACATGCAAAAACAAGGGCAGTTACATTGAGTTGGGAATAAAATATATGAGTATATTTAAGATGAGTATATTAAATGAGTATATTTAAGATGGCCCTTTCAAGATGGCAGAGTGAGATACTTCAGAGCTCTATCCTTCCACAGAAGCTTTGAACAACCAGCAAGAACTAACATAAACATCTTTCTCAAAGCCTCAGAAAACAAAGGACTGCAGTAATAGAGTGAGTGTTGAATCAAGGGAAAAGAATTTTAAAAGCAGTGGAATCTAGTGGCACTCTGGCTGGCCCCTTTCCCACTTCTCATGGGCTCAATGTGGAGCCAGGCATGCTCCAGTATGGATGCCATTCCTGGTTTGGGAGGGAGCAGAGCAACCCTCATGCATGTACTGGGAGCAGGTATGTCTGTCTGGTGGTGGCCTGAGAAACTTGCTGTCCCAGAACTTGTCCTGCATGTAGAAGGCAGCTCATAGAGCTCTCCAACAGAAAGCTGTGGGAGAAGAGTCAAGTTGTACTGTCTGGAGCAAGGAATTGCTTGCTGTAGGATTCACAGTGCAGTGTCCTGGATCATGAGGACACTCTTTCGTAGGGAAGAGGGGACACTGAAAATGATGTAAATAAGGGAATTCTTATGTGCAAGGTAAGACGCATAAGCCAAAAGGATCCAGGCTTTGGCCTGGAGCAATGCACTAAACTCATTGTATGGATAAGCCCTGAGGGAGAGCCCTTGCACAGGTCAATGTGCCAAGACTGGTAAAGCCATTTTCTTGTCTTTTTTTGTTTGTTTGTTTTGTTTTGGCTAGCTCCTGGTGACCAAGTAAAGCTCTGTCATAAGCTAGATACAAGCTTAAGGAGTAGACACTTCAGAGCCTAAATTGCAGTTTTAACACATTAAATAACAAAACGTCCAGGTTTCAATAAAAGGTGTAAAAGACATACAAAGAAACAAGAAGAAATGGCCCCTGGGTAAAGGGAGTAGATTAAAACATTAGAAACTATCAATAAGGGAGGACCAGACCTGGGGACATTCTAAACTAAGACTTTTTTTTAAATGGTCCTAAATATGCTCAAGGAACTAAAGGAAAACATGTACAAAAAAACTAAAGAAAATCAGGAAAATGATATATGAACACAAAGGAGAATGTCAATAGAGAGATGGAAATTATGGAAACGAACCAAACTGAGCTGAATACGATCAACGTAAACAGAAATTAAAAATCTCTAGAAGGGTTCAGCAGCAGATTGGAGCAGCCAGACAGAAGAAAGAATCAGAGAACTTGAAGATAAGACAACTGAAATCATTCAGTCTCAAGTGAAGAGAGAGAAGAAAGAATGAAGACAAGTGAACAGAGCCTGAGCAACCTGACACCATCAAGCGTATCAATATAGCTACTGTGGGAGGCCTGAAGGAGAGGAAGAAAGAGAGGAAGAGGTCATAGAGAATAGTCAAAGAAATAATGGCTAAAAAGTTCTCCAAAGTTGACAAAAGTCATGAATATGCACATCAAAGATGCTCAATGAACTCCAAACAGGATAAGCCAACTAGATTCTACAACCCAGCAAAGTATAATCAGATTGTCGAATGCCAAAGCTAAGAGAGAATTCTGAAAGCCACAAGAGAGAAGCAACATGCCATGTACAGGGAGCCTCAATAAGATTAAGTGCTGATTTCTCTTTGAAAACCATGGAGGCAAGATGGCAGTGGGATGACAAATTTAAAGTGCTGAAAGTGGGAAAAAAAAAAAAGTCAGCCAAGAATTCTGTATCTGACAAAACAGTCTTTCAAAAGTGAGGGAGGAATGAAAACATTCCCAGATAAACAAAAGCTGCAGGAGTTCATCACCATTAGATGGGCCCTACAAGATATGCTTAACAAGTTCTGCAGATTGAAAGGAAAGGACAGTAGATGATTGATAAAAGCCACATGAACAAAGATCTCCAGTGAAGGTAACATCATAGGGAAATATAAATGCCAGTACTATTGTATTTTTGGTTTGTAACTCTACTTTTTACTTCCTTCAGGATCTAAAAGGCAAATGCGTAAAATGTGATGATATTCATTGTTTTGGACTCATAATGTTTTAATATGTAATTTGTGACATAAAGATGGGGAATGGAGGAGACTAGGACCATAGCTTGTGAATACTATTGAAGTCAAATTGGTGTCATAGCAAACAAGATTTTTATGGATTTAGAATGTTACATTTAAGCCCCAACAAAGAAACTGTTGGAGAATATGCAAGTCCATAGAGACAAAAACTAGAGTACAGGTTGCTAGGGATGGGGACAGCAGAAATGGGAAGCTAATGCATAATGGATGTAGGGTTTCTGTTGGGGGATATGGGATAGTTTTATTAATGGAAGGTGGTGAGGGTACTGTACTACTGCAAATGTGTTTAATCCCATTGAATGGTATGCTTGGGAGTGGTTGATATGGGAAAATCTATGTTGTGCATTTGTTCCCCCAATTAAAAAACAAAAGAATGGGCAACTAAAGAGACAATGACAATTGCCTGCAATATGTGATCCTGGATATGACCTAATAATGGAGGAGAAAAGACCTGAAAGGACATTTTTTGGACATATGAAAAACGTGGAATATAGACTGTCAGCTTTATTTCAATGTTAAATTGCTTGAACTGCATAACTGCACTCAAGGTGATTACATAAGTGGATATCCTTGTTCTTAGGAAACGTACATGGCAGTATTAAGTGTTCAAGGAGCAAGATATATGCAACCTACACTCAAGTGTTCAGAAAATGGATGGATAAATAGGTAGATAGATGGACAGACAGACAGTTTTATAGATTGATAGATTGATGGATGGATAGATGGAATAATGCAACAAATGTGGCAAATATTAAAATTGGTATATCTGGGTATATGGGGCAGTAGGGGTATGTTGAAATTCTCTATATGGGTTTATATTTTTGTAACTGTCCTGTAAGTTTGAAAGTATTTCAAAATAAAAAGTTAAGAAAAATGAATAGCAAGAACTTTTATAGTGAAATAGACTTATTATTGCTATATTTTTTCTTGGCATACCTTTCTAGCTTCTTCAAATATTAAAAGGAGGCATCTAAAATACTAAATGAAAGTGACTATTGAATTTCTCGTCACTTTTTGATCTGTCCTTGGTACTGCCAAGATATTATGGTATCAGATTTAAGAGAAAGACAAATCCTTCAAGTCAGTGCTCAAAACATCAGACTTGTTTCCCTCTCTGAGGAAAAGCTCAGACACTAAAATCACTCCTCTCCTGGAATTTATAGAAATTCTGTAACACATCAGTGACAAGTAAGGAAAAGATAGCCTCCCAAAAATCAAGGTTGACATGTCAAATTGTAACCTAGTGGTAAAGATAAACATTATAGCCAAATGGAGGAGTCCCTAAAACTCAGCAGTCAGCACTTGTATTGCACTTAGAAATGCCCTCATCTTCAAAACTTTTTGATATTCTTTGGTAAAATTGTGTGTGTATGTGTATATATATATATATATATATATATATACACACATACATATATATATACACACACACACACACACACACACACACACACATATATATATACATCTCCAAAGGACAGTCGTTTCATTCTTCTCTGAGAGAAATTATCTGACTTATAGAAATGACCATAATATTTTTTTAAAATGAAGTTATGCAAATCTGATAGACAAAAGTAAATGTTTCATAAAACCAATGACTGTTTAAATTGTGGGACTAAATTGTTTGTATATAAATATTACCTTTTATATTCCATTTGAGTTTTATGTAGATGAACACATTACTTTAATGACCTGCATTTACAGAGGGAGAGTGGGAGAGTTGCTCTCTGCAATCCCTGTCAGCCAGATGGCTGCCTTTTCTTGCATGAGATTAAAAGATGTTTCTCATTCACCACGATGCTTCTGAGGCAAATTAATATTGCCAGCTAAATTGCTTGTGTTTTTGGAATAAAATTTAAAGAGAACTTTTTAAAGCAATTGGTGTCACAGGTTCTCAGAACAGATTGCTCTCCAGGTACAGCATGCTGATTTTAAACATTCGGTAATTAATGGAAAGAATTGTGTTAATTGACTGCTTCGGGAAAGGGAAATATAATGACTCCTTATTAATCATGAAAAGAGATGTACAGCATGGAGGCACCACAATAATTGCTCTAACAGTGGAGAAATGTTAATTAATGAAAAGAACAATGAGGTAAGAAATTAGCTACATAATGCTTGCTGATGATGGAGTCTGGATTTTAAACACTTTATTTAGAATGGAAACCACCAAGTGTTGTCTTAACTACCAGATACATATAACCTTTTGCCACCCAAATCTGTGAGGAAAAATCTTAAAGTGCTGTGGCATCCCTGCTTAGAGAAGCAAACACATTTACCCTTGCTGTATTTATTTCAAAGAAAATAGCCTTTTAGTCTTCTCTGATCTAGGCTTCTAGAATCAAAATCATCCCTATACCAATTCAGGCCAATTATTCACATCATTTAATTCAACACGATCAGTCATTCTGACTGCTAAGGACAAAGGGAGTGGGAGAGAGTATTTTTCCCTAAATGGAAATAAACAAACTCCATTTCTGATACTTTCCAGTTATCATAAAGAAAAATTCAGATTTACTTTGGGGACAGAGTCCTTTTTTAAAATCTAATTTTAAGCCCCCAAGAGAATATATAGCTTCCCTTCCATCTAATAACTCATTTTCCAAAAAAGGAAACCAAGTTTATTAAAATGCAGAACCACTATCAGAGCTCAATCCAACAGCAGTTAGAGGAACTCAGAGTCATTAGTAGCCACAAGGCCAAAGCCTGTTGTGATCGCTCCGCTGTGTCCGCGGAGCTCCCAAGCGAGACCTTTCCATCATCAGCACGATGGGAGATGTAACACCTCGAGAATCAGGGAGGCAAAGGAAAAAAGTCACCAATATTTTGCAAAACAAGCCAAGGTAAAGCAAGCCCTGGATGGCTGCAAGTGGGCTGCATTCCCCTTGTAGTCCTCCTGTGCAAGGTGGGCTATTGACTCTTACCTTTTTTATTTCAGATGGAATGTTCTGGGATTACAAGGTGCTCTCCTCTGTCACTTCATTGAGCCCGTGTACCTCCACAGCATCATTGTGGGAAGCCTGCGCCACACGGGCCACCTCTCCCGGGTGATGGGGCACCGGACTGAAGACATCGGCCAGCTGCCAGCCTCCTACCGGCATAACCGACCTCTCCTCAGTGGTAAGAAAACACTGGCCCAGAAGACAAATGATTTCCCTTCCAGTCAGTGGTCTAGCAACATGCAGGCACCAAAGTTATGGACAGACATAATTTTACCACTTTGGGCTAATGGCTGTTTAAGACTTAATAAGCAAAATTACAATGACCCAAACACTACAAAAAAAAAAAAAAAAAAAGGTACAGTGCATCTTTGTATATAGAAATAGGCAACATTTTAAGTGGATTTATGTTAGGACTTAGGACTAATACATCATGTCTTTTTAACTGGGATCTTCTAAAGTGGCTATTAAAAATAAAGACTTTAATAATGATGTGCCTCTCTAAGAGGACAGTAACTTACCCTTTCTGGTGCTGCTTTATTGTAAAGATTTCTGATGAAGATTCAGACGCGTAGAGGCATTTAAAAGGAAGGCACAATGCCCAGGGCTGGCAGGCTTCACAGATGAATCTACCAGACTTAGAGGTTCCTCTGCTCCTGGTGTCAGGTCCTGGCAGAGCCCAAGTTTGGAAGCACATTTCAGAGGTGACAAAGTCGCACTGAGCCAGGAGTCACAGGTCCCAAATTCTTCTCCTAATCTTACCACTTAGTCTAAGCACCCTTAGGAAATCACCTAACCATGCTGAGCCCAGCATTCCCACAGTTAAATGGGGATGGCTGCTCCTACACTATCAATCACCCAGCCCACTTGCAAGGAGCAAAAGGGTAACAGATGTGAAAACTGTGAAGTTCTAAGTAACCTATCAAGAAGGAAATCATAGGTCTTGGATGGGTTTTGTAAAGGTAGCAGTTATATACTGTGATTCTTGGTCTTTCACATTCAGTAACCTTGCAAGGTTCGTGGAAATTGCTTGAAAGCAAAAGGAAGGAACGTGAATTTTAATAATGTTCCATAAGCCTCCTCTTAGGGTCCCGGAGGGAAACATAAGAACTTTGAGTAAGCTTTCCCTTGCTTGAGTTACAGCTTGTTTGTGGCTACCCCGCAAAAGTTAGACATCTAGTTGAGAAGGCAGGGAAACTGCCCTCTGCCTCAAGGAAAGCACATTCAAGAGAAAGGTAAGTTGATGGGCAGGTGGATCTGTGTAGAATCACGCCAGTTGTCTTTCCTGATTTAAGTCTTCAACCAAATCATCTGAAAGAGAAAACAATAAGATAAAAGAGCTCTTTTTTAGTGTTGGTGCTGAAAATTGAACCTAAGGTCTATTCCCAGGATTATAAAATTGTTCTAGATTATAAAATCAGGGGTAATAATAGTGCTTCATGGAGTAACAGTGAGAATTATAGGAAATAATTCATGCACAGCACTTAACTATGCTAAGCAAGTCTTCAAGGAAAGATACCTCCTTTAACAAAAGTGAATTTATTTATTCATTTTATAATATTCAACAATTAGTGAATGAACACCTTTTCCAAGGAAAATAAGATCACACAGAACGAGAAGTTAAAATAGGGAAGTTGGGAAAGAAGTGCTTCTCGGATTATAGCTGAGTGATCACCTTACCTCAGTGCCTCAACATAATAAAATTATAGACTTTTTTTATTCCTGAGACTCTATTCCTAAGACCCTAAGACAACATCCAAATAATCACTTTTTTGTTGGTGGGGAGGAAGCGCTTGGTGACAATCAGGCAGGAGATTCAAAACCAACTTATTATTGGGACTTCCTTCACCTCAGTCCTCAAATCCATTGGATAACTTTAGGTTACATATATATCCGGTGAGGAGGAACTTGAAGTCAAGTGTTAGCAGACTTCAGCAAGGCTATGTGAAAGGGCTGCTTTTTCAGTTTCCTAGGCTGATCAAAGCAGATACAATGAAATGGGTTGGCTTTAAACAATAGGAATTTATTAGCTTACAGAGGCCATGAGAATGTCCAAATCAAGGCCTCATTAAGGCGATTTTTTTTTCCTGAAGACTGGCTGCCAGCAATCCTTGTCTCCTCTGTCACATGGCAAGGCACATGGCAGTGTCTACTGGTCTCTTCCTTCTCTTCCATGTTTTATTGCTTTCAGCTTCTTGCTTCTGTAGCTTACTCTCTTTGTCTGAATTTCTTTCTCTTATAAAGGACTCCAGTAAGAGAATTAAGACCCATTCTAAATGAGGCGCGTCACACCTTAACTGAAGTAGTCTCATCAAAAGGTTCTACTTACAATGGGTCCTCACCCACAGGAATGGATTAAATTTAAGAACATGTTTTTCTGGGGTACATACAGCTTCAAACCACCATAGTTGCTAATGACATAAAAAAGAGGTTTGCAATGTAAGTCCAGAAAACATTAAAGATCCATTATTTTGTTAAGACTTCAACTTTATTTTCTGTTACATCAGGCTGACATTATGGAAGGGCTGATTTCTTTGTCACTGGTTTTAGGGGCTGAGTTAAATTAACAAGAACATATAATGATGACTGCCTTCTAGCGGGGATCTTACCATCTGGTGGATTTTCTTTGCTTCTGTTTATTGTGTTTTCTCTGTATCTCCATGGTTGCCTTTCAATCAAAGCTGATAGCTGTGCCAGAGGACACAGGATCACATGACCCAAAACATAGCAGCCTGTGGCCAGTGAACATCCTATGAGTGGTTTTCTTGGGGATGAGCACTCAGAGGGGTATGGCCTGTAAAGTGCAATTACTATAAATAATAATATAAATATATCATTTAGTGAAGGGACTAAAATTTACTAAATATGTGTTTCCTATCAATGTCAAGTATATGACATATATCATTTCATTGAATCCTCACAGCAACTAAAACAATGATATTATCTCCATTTTATAAACTTGGAAATAGAGAAATTCAATATCTTGTTTAGGGTACTCTATGTGAAACAAGGATTTGAACTCAGATCTGTTTGATTCTAAATCCCAGCTTCTTTCAGTATACTAGTGTGTCCTATGGCAGTGTAGTGCAATTTCTTATAACAGATGTCTAGTTTTTGGGAAAACCACATAAAAATTAACAATGAAAAACAAAAGTGGCTGAAGAATTGACAAAATCTAACTAATGGATCACGTGTGGAAAAGGCAAACCAACTCATTTAAACCTGTCTAAAACACTTAGCTGGCTGCTCTTCACAAACAGCCAAGGAAATCCTCACTAATGACTTATCTATTGCCAAATGAGGAAATTTTTAAAGCTACTAATACAATCATCCTTACCAAACCACTGTAAAGGGAGGGCTTTCCATTCATTTTTGGTTACTAGCACATTACTACCCAGGCGACCAGTCTCTTTTCAATGCTCTTCTTAAATTATATGTTGAATTGGGAATATGTTAACCATAGTTTAAAACAGAAATTTTGAATTATAAGCACGAAAGCAGTGAGTTTAGTCTCAAGACTAAATTTTAATTTTTCTTCATCAAGAAAAGTTCTAATAAAGGGAAAAAATCTGGATAGGATAGACAAATTCTTTGTTCATGCTAATGGAGTATTTAACAGATTTGTTTTCAATGTTGAACACTCTTAGTCTATAACTGAAGACAAAACTATGACTATTTTTGTAGACCATGGCAAGATCTTGGCAATGAAAATGAAACTTAGGAGATAAATCCAGGGGATTATCTAGAGCTATGAGTTAAGACTCTTAGTTTATGTTTACATAATGAAAATTTCAGTATTAGTGATAAAATAGAGAAAAGCATCAGTTGTTTTTCTTCACAATGCGTAGTGAAATCTGATAATGGAGTATCAGGCTTTTTTAATTCAGGAGAAATTTCTGCAATTGATGATCACTAATAGTATCTTGCAAAATAAACCAATGAGATTGTAGCAAACAGTTTTTCTTTTATCCAAATGGTAAGTAATTTACAATATTATTTTAATGTTAAAACAAACATAGTTAGATTGTAGAGTAACCTCTAATTTTTTCAAAAATTTTTAGGAGAAAACACATAAACTTCAATAAAAGTTTAGAGGGAGGAATTTATTCTCCTGTGCCTGTGAGGAAATTTTTGATAGGAAAAAAAAAGCTATAAATTTTGTTAGAATAATCTAAAAATGATCTTAATATCTTTTTAGGAAGCTAAAAAGAGTTAGATTTGACAAAGAACTATTTAAATAAGTTTTCCAAAGCTTATTATATAGTTAAAAATTATAGAAAAACCTAGCTTTAGCCTTTTGAGGAGTTCTTTTAAAAAACATTTGTGTATTAAATAATCTTCATTTAATTTATAGCGTGATTTTAAGGAATTGTTCCAGATAAGAATTTGAGCACTAAAGTTAATTACATCCCTTTTCCTTTTTGAAAATATTACCATTTACTATAAATAAAATACTTCCATTGCAATACATTTAATTTATCCAAACATGAAATTGGTAAACATAATCCACACATTCATTTACTCTTTTAACAAATACGTATTCAGTGTATATGACGTGCTTCTGTAGCCACTTGGGGCTAAAAGCTCCTGGATTATAATGGGTATCTTTTGTGCTGGAAATACCAAAGGCTACTCCCTAAGAATAAGGGTAAACCAAAAGTAAGCAGGCTCTGGCAGTGTTTGCAGAGCAGCTTGGAATTATCTCCATCTCTGAGTTTAGATTAAGATGACCCCAATAAAATTAAATTAAGATCATCCTACAAAAATGTACAAACAAAATATCTGGTGCTCAATTTAAAAAATAAGCAGGCACCAGAGGAAACAAGACCAGTTGATCAAAAACCAGCAGAAACAACAGACAACAGAAATGGACCCACATCTCCAATGATTAAATTTATCAGGCACAGACTTTAAAACCATGCTCAGTAGGATAAAAGAGATAAAACCCAAGACGGAAAATGTAGGGGAAGAAATGGAAACTATTAAAAAACATGACCTTTGAGCATAAGAAAAATGATGCCAAATAGGTGATGCAGAATAAAGAGCAATGAAAATCATCCATATTTTTATTGAGTTTGAAACTTTGTATTCTATGGTAGTGAAAAACATATCTAATTTGGAACAAAAATTAACCATATTCTGTGAGAATCTCTCTGTTCCATACCTTTGGAAATGATGATCATCCTTACAAGAACCAAGAATCATGTCTTTATCAAGTTAGAAAATGAAAAATTCAATTTTTTCCTCCTGCCATGGAAATTTCACATCTTTGGAAGCATCCTGTAGGCCTGTGCATTTAAACTATGTATCACCATTAAAAAGGTCACATTCTTATGAACTATTGGAATGAATTCCCTAAAAATCAGTGGAGAAAAAAAATCATTAGAATAGAAGATTTCCAAGCTTCACTGTCTCTGTGACATTGCCATTATCATCAGTAGAACTTCCACATGGTAGAATATTAACAAGTGGAAAGCCATGAAGGCAGCAGGTCTCACGAACCCATCAAACACTGCTTTCAATTATTCCAACCACCACCTTATCAGACCAGTCGAACAGAATGAAGAAGAGCGAGAATTAGCTGTAATGATCTAGTACTTATATTAATTTAATACATGGTATGTTCCCCTTCAGTTTACAGAACCCAGAGAAATTGTTAAGGGCATCTCACAGCAGAAAAAACAGTCCACCCTCAGTTCTCCTCACACACTATCACCAGATACCATAGTATGTTTTGCATATTTTACATTGAATATGCTTTATTAAGACAATAGCTGTAAAATTACTCAGTTATAATGATATTCATGTTAATAACAATGAATAAGATGACATTAATACAACCTTAGTTATTAGTTACCCAAAATCCATAAATCCACATTAAAATATTGCTAGCTCCACTTCCATGAGAGATGAGTGTGTGTGTGTGTGTGTGTGAGAAATCCTAAGGGGTACCTACCAATACATAAAACTTTAAAGGTCCCTTCTGTTCCTGCAATTTTATGATTCTGTGCGTGCCAGTAAGCATGCTGCTTCATTCACTTCACAAAAGTGACTTGCCTTACTTTGTGTAAAAATGATATCCCTGAAACGTCTTGTGGGAAATTAATTTTGGAAAAGTGGACTGCATTTTAAATATAGCAGGCTCACTAGCTATTTAAAGAAATGTTCTACCATCTCTCACACAATGCCTTTTGAAAAAGGTAAATAGAGATTTTCTTAAAGTAACGTCTTTTTAAATTTATATGAGCCATAATAAAATTCATTTTCATGGATGAATTGTATGTTCAGTCTCATTGCTCTTAAGTAGTAGTAGTAGTAGTAGTAATAGTGGTGGTCATAGTGGTATAGTAATGAAATAGTAGTAGTCCTAGTGTAGTGATAGTAGTAATACTAGAAGTATAGGAGTAATACCAGTAGTATAGGAGTAACAGTAGTACTAGTAGTGTAGAACTAGTGGTAGTGTTAATGTAGTATTGCTACATTAAAGTTCACATTGCTAGTGATAGAAGTGGTATTCAAACTTGGTCTATTTCTAAAGACCACCCTATTAACAAAATTGTGTATGTTAAATGAAAGACCATATAATCTCAAGCCAATCTCTCTATTTTAGTAAACCTGGCAGAATGGTAGGGATATCGAAAGCTACATACAAATCTACTTTGAAATAAGATATCTCAAAATAATTTTGATAAAAGATGAATAACCCATATTATGTGTGGTATATTTATGAAATAAATGCCAACACATCTCTGTGCTGTATCAAATTTTTGTTAGCTTTGCTTCCATCAGAGAAAATGCTTAGGTAGGTAAGGGGATATTTCTAACATTGCTTGGAAATAGTTACTACAAAAATTACTAAAGGAAAAATGGTATTAGATCCTGTTCATCATCAGCTTATGCTTATTTTTAGGAACATGATTATTTCTCACTCTTTCTTGAGCTTTCTCAACAAGTTTCCAAATCCAAGATCCTACCTGACTTGAGATTGACGAGACTCAGGACCAAGTGCCACAGTGTTCTGTGCTTCCCTTGGTAACTGCACCAACCAGCCAATTGGTACAAGAAATTTTCTCCTGGCTTAAGCTTGGAGCAACAGGCTGTCTTCCTCAAGGGTGAGCCTCTCTGGCCCTTCCAACAATAGTCATGTCAGAGAAGGCACAGAATGAAAGGAGAATGGTTGTAGCTGAGAAGCACATGTGAATCCCTTCAACCTGCAAATCCAGTGCTTCTACCAGAGAGTGGTGTCCGGAGTTTCAGACTATTCCTTCTGCAGTAAGTTTTCACTTGGTTCACAGAGCAGCATACAAAGCTCCAAATCAGTGCTGCTACAGCAGCCACAGGAAACTGTAATATAATATAGTGCTGTGTTGTTAAAGTATACTATTCTCTACATATGGAAACTATATTAAAATATGCAATATTGTTCTTACTGTCATCATAGCACTAAAGGAAAAGGTTCCTCAGTATTCATATCAGATTCATTTTATTTTGATTTAATTTGGGGATGTCAAAAGGCAAGTTGGTAAAGCTGTCTGTAGACTGAAAATATGAGGACCTTTCGTACCTATACGTGTACATAGATCCCATGAATTTAAGCAAATGCTGTTTGCTCACAGTGCTGAGTTTTAGGAGTGTTTACTTATCAAGAGGACATTTTTTACTTCTTAGAGCATAATTGACACAATGCTCATTTTTTCAGTATTCAGATTACCAAAGCTGTTTGCTAAGATCTTAACTAGAATTGGGGCCTCAAATAAAATGGCAAATTTTGATCTGTTTACATGTTTCTCTGGGTGGGAATTTCTGAATAACCTCCAGGAGGCATTTGATGCTGTGAATTGGAGAAAGGGAGAGATTATATTTTCTGAGTGGATGGGATTACCATCTATGTGCTTATATACTACCTTGAGTAACACATTGAAACTGGCTCTTAGAAGGGTAAACCTGTGGCTGTAAATACATTGTGTCCTTGTGGCTTGATTTTTATCTTAAATCATTTGATGTCTGCTTAATGAAGAATGATCCCAGGAATTTATGCCACTCATTTTCACAACTCCAGCCAAAAGAAGAAAAAAAAAGTACAAACCAGACTTTCATTTCTAGACCTGAACAAAGGTGCCTTCATCTTATCCAGCACCATATAAAAAAACAATTATTAACAATTCAATCAAACATCAAGTTAAGCAGTTTTAGCCCTAATGCTCTTTAAACACTTTCAAAAATACAATTCTCTATAGCATCAAAAGACTCAATAAACATTGAATGAATAAATGAATGAGGTCTTGAGCTATGGGATATTCTCTGCAGGTATTCAGGGGCAAGGGTGCTAAAAGGGCACCTGGGAAATTGATTTAAAATTACAAAATCAATACATAATGAAAGCGATCATTCATATATCCGTATAAGTTTCCTTAGAGAACAAATGTTTCTCCAGGAAAAAAAAAAAAAGAATCTGGAAGTAACCTAATCCATTGTTTTAATGTATTTTCAAAAGACTTTATCAATCTGAGAAATTATATATGTGATGTGAGGTGAAGAGAAAACTGGGAGAATCATTCTGAAACATAGAAAAAGGGAAACACAAATCAGAGAGGCAGCCTTGGCAGTGACCTTTATAAGAACACCCTTTCCCACGAGCTCCAACACCCATTCCTAGCATAGTATGTCTTTATGGAAAGAGATAGCCTGATGCTGGAAGTATTTGAAAAATAAAACTAACTTTCCTCACTCCATGACTGTGATTAAGAAGTTACCTCCTGACTACACTTTGTCTAACCCTGTTAGTTTTGTTCATACAGAAAGAATATATTTAAACTGATATGAATATTCTGTGAAATATTTATATATTTCATTGTATATTGGTAAATTTACATATTAGTTTCAAGTGAATCTAATGCATGTGAGTCAGTCTCCTTGGGTGAATCAACTGTAGTCATTAATTGCAGTGATATTAAAAATTGTATTACCAACGTGAATACTTTACTTTTAATATTTGATAAACATTCAAAGTGCTATTTCTATATGATTGGTTTAATTTTTGAAAGAAGAAGGTCATCTGAGGAAGTTTTTTCTTGCATGAAGAAGAGAGATAATCCTCAAACTAGAAGCTGAAAGTATAATAATGTCTCCAACAGATGAGTTGAGGACGTAGATTAAACAAATATATAAGTGAAACAAAATATATTTAATGTAAAAGGAACTCTGACCTTTATTTATTGGTTAATTACTCCATTCCCTGAATATAATTAGGTGAATAGTTCTTCCTGATTATAATGAAAACCAAAAGGTTTCTGTAATCAAATCTGGCAACATTTTTATTTGCATGCCTTGGACAACACTAAACAAATGAAATGACTTTCATACTCTGAGATAATAATAATCCTCATACCTTTTACATTTAAGATACTTGATATTTGTTAAAGTGCTTTTATGTGTCTCATTTGAACTTCACAGCACCTTGTGTTGTAGGGAAGTTATCACCATCAAAGAGAAAAGTAAAGAAAAGAATGGTCAAGGGCATGACCAAGGTCACAGAGCAAATTAAAAAGCAAACATGAGACCAGAACTCAAGTCTCCTAATTCTCCAGTCAACATAAAGAGCTTTCACCCTGGGGGTCTTACAGCCTTGTTTTCCTCTTCTGGTGTAGTCCTGGAGAGGCTCAGTGATACTGACGTTTGTTGCTGGACTTACAATTTTATTCCATATTTCAAATAATAGTTTAAAGGATTATAGTAGTTAGAATGAACAATTTTTATAATGTGATTTACAGAATCGTCTTGTGAGCTTAGATATTATTTATAAGCAATTTTCCCTACTTGCGTAATTTCTTTCTCTCATAAACACCAACAAATTGGGACCAAAGCTAAAGAGAAGGTGCTTTCAGAGTGCTGGTGTGTGATGTAGAAGCTGCCTGTTTTGCAAGTGCAATTGACTGTATTTCTGTCCAGTCATTCTTTCTTTCTCTCCTTTCAATGTTTCTTCCTTCCCCACCGTTCCTGTATGTATTGAGCAGAATCAAACGGGCTGGGTTGAAAGGAGAGTGGTGGCTGCTTTCCTTGGCCCTGTCTTGGCCCCTCTGGTGAAGCCAGCGGCTGGGAACTGTTGGGAGCAGGCTGTCAGGGCTGCAGCTGGAGCCCTCTCCAAAGGCCAGGTGTTTCTGTTCTGAGAGCCTGCAGCAAAGTGACAACAACGCAATTACACAGAGAGAGGAAATGAGTGAGAGGGAGGGAGCCGGGACATCTCCCAGGGAAATAGGAAGGTAATCCAAGACTTTCTGAGTTCAGAGCACAGCTCTCTGAGAATACCCAGGTGATAATCCTTGGGCCCTCTGCACCGCTGCTCAGACCTGATCCTTGAAGAGACTAGGAGAGAAGGATTGAAAGGAAAGAGGGAGAGTGGGTGGCGAGTGCAGGAGGGAGGAAGTGTGGGAGAAACGTCCAGGATGTTACCTGGCCACAGTGAGATCTGGAGCGGTCATGCCTCTCTTTGTATCTAGTCCTTCCTGACCTCAGCAGCCACCTCCTCTTGCCAAGGCAGTTTCTGCCAGCAGCAGAGCCCACGGCTGCCAGGGTGCCAGATTGTCTTCCCCTGCCTAGCTCTTGGGAGTTAGTAGCTGCCACAGTGAATCACTTCAAGAAAGAAGAGCTGACATGAATGAAATTATCCCGGGCATCTCACACTGCCCATCCATTACGAGGAGAAGGTCACCAGGTGATTCTCGGTTTAGAAGCCATGTTGGGTTGGGGCATACTCCAAACTCAGACAAGCTGTGGGTTCAGTGACTGGGTTTCTGTTCTGTCCAAGAAGCCCAAACCGCAGGTTAAGCTGAGGGACAGCAGAAGGATCCTCAGATCTCTTACTTTGTGAGATATGATTGGGTCTATTCCTGAATTTAAATGAAGACTGATTCCAGGAAGGCGTAGTGTCCTGTACTTCAAGTTAACACAGGAATAACTCTCTCAGAACGTATGTCTGCTGCAGGGCCCCAAAAGAACTTGCACTTTATTTAATCCAGCCTGAATAATTTGTATTTGGTTTACTTCACCAATACTGGGGCTTCTCCACCAACAATTAATGACTAATTTACTGTGACCCTTGAATAGCCATTCTGGTGATCTAAATGCAATTCACTTGCCAAAACTTAAGTTCTGTTTTACCAGGCACATTCACCCTCCTTATTTTATGATATATGATACATAACTGAGACAATATTCAATAGCTTCCTTTCTTCCCACAGCACACCTTCCAGCCCCTGCCCCATGTCTATCATTGGAGAATAGGAAAGGAGAAAAGAGGATGGGGAGAGAGAGCCCCAGAGCGGCAGAAAGAAAGGAGACAGAGCAGAGCCAGAGAGACTAAGTTGATCTTTACAATATGGAACTGAAGAAGAGAGACGAAGAGAGAAAACCCAGTTAGACTGGATTTGGGGGAAAGCGTCATGTAAGAATCCCTTGAGGAGCACTGGAGTGTGAGAAAATTCAAGAGACACTAAAAGTGAAATCCAACAAGTGTTTCTGAATTATAAATTAAACATCCTATAATAACTTTAAAGTGAACAAATAAGAGATTGCATTTGTTTTCTACTTTTGCATGTCGATCTCAGTGTCTTTCAATGTGACTTGGGACAGGGATTGGGACATATGGCATACCACCCTGGAATTTATTAGGGTTACATAGTTTATGTATGAAATTGCCACAAGGAAGTTCAGAATACTGAAAGCATCTGGTTTGTTGTCACCTGGGAAACTACTGCTTGCCTCTGAACTGCTGCAGCTTATTTTTCTGCAGATTTCTTTTCCCCTTTGAAGGTTATAGATTTGCAAACATGACCTTCAGAAGAGAAGAGGAAGATAAATAGGAAGTGCAGAGCAGCATCAGAATCTTACATTTTAGAATTCTCAAGATGATGTAATAGCATAAGGGTGGTGAGGTCACACCCATTGATCATATCATGTTACCAGACTTCTTGCCACAATGATCATCCAGAAAGTCATAATTAGACTGATGGCATTACTAGATGGCTGGGCTAGGAGTTGAGGCTGGGGCTGAGGTTTGAAGTTAGAGAGTGCTATCAGTCAGTCCCCCAGGTTACCAAAACAGATGCTGCCCCAGAGTAGATACACTCTGGCTTTTTCCCTTTTCTTATCTGCTGTATGAACCTATTACAAAAAAGATTGTGTAGTCCAAAGTAGAAATCAGAGCATGCAATCTGACAAGGGGAGAAACACTTGGAAACAAGGACTTCCCTGAAAAGTTGGGCTACTTTCTGTACAGAGCCAGCTCCACAGGTGCACAACCTGTGCAGCTGCACAGGCCCCTCTGCCTAGAAGGACACTGGGTTTCAAGGGCCCTGTGGTTGGTTTAAAGTTCTACTGTTATTACCTTAAAAATCTTAGTATGTTTTGAACAAGGGTCCCCACATTTTTTTGCTGGGTCTTATAAACATGTAGCCAGTACTGTTTCTGGATCATATCACTAGATTAATTAGCCTATGCTCTTAGATCTCTCTTGTTTCTTGTTGTGCTGGTTTGAATGTATTATGTCCCCCACAATGCCATGTTCTTTAATGCAATCTTGTGGGGGCAGGAATATTAGTGTTGATTTAGGTTGGAATCTTTGGATTAGGTTGTTTCCATGGAGATGTGACCCGACGAACTGCGGGTAATACCTTTGATTAGATTATTTCCATGGAGGTGTGGCCCCACCCATTCAGCATGGGTTTTGATTTAATCACTGGAGTCATATAAAAGAGCTCAGTCAGAAGGAGCTCACTGCTGCAGCTTAGAGAGACATTTTGAAGACAGCCATTGAAGGCTGATGCTGACATTTTGGAGAACACCATTTTGAAATGCAACCTGGAGCAAGCAGATGCCAGCCATATGCCTTTCTAGCTGACAGAGGTTTTCTGGACGCCAATGGCCTTTCTCCAGTAAAGGTATACTCATGTTTATGCCTTGGTTTGGACACTTTTATGGCTGTAGAATTGCAACTTTGTAATCAAATAAACCCTCTATAAAAGCCAATCCATTTCTGGTATTTTGCATAATGGCAGCGTTAGCAAACCGGAACACTTGTCTATTGATCTTTTTCTCCTCAACTAAACTATAAACATCTGGGGTTGTTTCCTACCCCTGATATTTTGCCCAGTGCAGAGTTGGGCATACAACAGGCACCCAATAAACACATATTCTTAGATTGTTTTTAAACAGCTCGATTTGTTCGTTAACTCACTCAACAAATACTTATAGAAAGAGGAAAAAATCAGGGCAGAGCTTTATTATTATAAGACCACCCATAAAGTCTTCTAAATTGAAAGGCTGAAAAACAAGAATGCAGCAACAACTTTTAGCTCAAGGCTGTTATTACGGTTTTGCTTTATTTTCAACATCCATCCCGATAGGTAAAATGATGTTTTCAACATGAACTGACCAAGTTTTAAACATGAAAAACTGGACTCATATGTGAATTTCTCAAACCCGAGCAAACTTGATTTCCCGTTAGCCGGTCTCACAGGAGCCTTGTTGGGGCCAGAATATTAATGCTTGGCCGCTTTCTATTTCTCTCTTGACAGGAGTGAGTAATGCTGAGGTGCGCCAGCCAGGAAAATCTCCCCACTTCAGCATGAACTGGATTGTGGGTAGTGCAGACCTGGAGATTATTAATGCCACCACAGGGAAGAGAAACTGTGGGAGCTCATCAAGACTCTGCAAGCATGCGTTCTCTGCCCGGTGGGCAAGACTTTATGGTAAGGTAGGTCACACGTGTTCCTCTCTAGGGAACAGTGGGATGAGCTGGACTCAGGCTGGAACCCTGAACTCAGCTCACAGTAACAGGTGATAAGCCTGGTGGAAAGCTGTCCTTGGGTCTACACTGAGTGTAACATGTGATGCAAAGACTAGTTAGATTTTCATTTCCTTTTCCCCCAACTGCCCAAGCCCATAGCATTTGCCCTCCATAGACTAGCTCTGAGACTTGGATCCACCAAGCAACATTCACAGATCAGCAGCACTGGCATCAGCTGGTGTCCACACTCTCATTAGAGCTTGAGAAGCAAGGCCAGCAAGCCAAGCAGGAAATGAGCTAATTGGTGAACACCTAATTGTGCCAGATGCTGTTGTGCTATCATAAGAAAAGGTTCCTAGAAACTTTTTGAAGTAGACATGAGTCCCAGTATAGATATAAGGAAACCAACACTCAGAAAAGTTAGGTAATTTCCCCCAAATTACACGGGTAGGAAAGATCAGAGACAGATTTTGAACACAGTTCTTCCGAACTCCAAAGCCTGTACTTTTCCCACTACCTTAATGATTGTGAGCCTGTTTTTCCTTCAATAAATAGAGACAACTATTTCTGGGTTTTAAATTGAAATACACATTTTCATTGGGTCCAAAGCACGGCAGACTGTAAGAAACAAAAAGAAAGAAAGAAAAAAATAGATAAACAAACAAATTTAAACATATGTATATACTTTCCTAATTTTTCTATACATTTTCATCCAGGCAATGACTATTACTAGGAATAACAGTGTCATGGTTGGTTTATAGAAGAACAGATAGTCACGCTGTCACTTAAACATTTTTTGTCAAGTTAGAGAACACTGAAAATTGCATGTCTTAGTTATTAGCTTGACAGTGACTTCTGCGTCTGCCTCTGTCAAAATCCACTACAAGTGGATGTGGGTCTGTGGCCAGTCATCATACAACGTCGACTAGGAGATCTCGACAACTGCTTTAGGGCGTCTACTCATGCTTCATTTCTTCCATACACTAGATGGAGTCCATGTTAAGACTTTGTAGGTCAGAGGAAGCCATAGATTTTTATCTTGCTAAACAAAAGGGGCTTTCTTCTTTTGCACATGCTCAAGGTGACATTGGTCAGTGAGTGGGCATCTGGACCACAAAAGTCACCTCTGGACGGTCTTTTCAAAGGGATTCAGAGCTCCCTCCCCACTGGACCTCCCTGGTCCTCACCTGCAAGCACTGACCCCAGGTCAGCCTCTCCCACTGTGTGCTGGACTGAAGTCATATGTGATCCCTACCTTATCCTCTTTCCAAAGCATCGCCTATTGTAACTCAGAAAACTGACAGAGGAATTATCCTAGTTTTATTGTCTTCCTGATTGACTAGCAATATGAACTCAAAATCCTGCCTATTACCTGTCTACCATGATGTTCTTTTAGCTCCCAAAATCATCCTTGGCTCCTTTCCCACCTCCATGCCCAACCCATTTGTATCACCTAGTCTATATCCAGCAGGTAACAAATATATGCAGTGTTTATATTTTTAATAATGGACAAGTTATATGTTTATTTTGTTTGTTAATCATTTGCACGTCTGGTTAAAGTTTCCTTAATCACTAGGTTTTTCCATGCTAGAACTTGGTAACTGCTGCAGTTACTCTTTATAATGTTCCTTGTTTGTTTTAAAGAAAGAACGTAAAACAAAAGCCTGAGACCAAGAGCTGATTTTTTGCACATAGAATTCATATGGCAGTTTTATTCATGTGGTAAAGCCTCCTATTTCTGCTAGATCATTTATTTGTTCTCTCTTGTTTCCATTCCACAGCTGAGCACACGGATACCAAGCCATGGAAACATGCCATCAATGTACTGTGAGGCCAAGCTAGGGGCTTATACCTACCAGTCTGTCAAACAGCAGCTGTTTAAAGCATTTCAGAAAGCTGGTTTGGGCACCTGGGTGAGGAAACCACCAGAGCAAGATCAGTTTCTACTAACTCTATAAATCATTAGACTCCTTTGCTATTCAATCAGAGTGAAACACCTGGAGAAGGTGAGGGCCGTGTATGTGTAGAGTGACATGATGGTGTTGATCAGTTCTGTGCATTCATTTTCCTTTGGTGTACCAGAAATATACAAGTGTTCAATGTATGAAAGAGCAACTAAACTTGAACTAGAAACATGCTGCTTCCCAGATGGGTGCTCTCCAGCTTGCCAGTACCAAGAACCCTGTCCACCATACATAAAGGTACAAGTTCGATTGAATTATCTCCATCTCTTCTTGATGGGATATCAGAAGGAAAATTTTCTATTCAGGCTAGCGGGTCTTAGCTGCAGCCTTGAAAAGTGGTATTGAAGCATTTACCAGTTAAAAATAAACCTCTGGCACCATTCTGTACCTTTCCCACCCTTTGTCATGAGCCTCTCTGGCAAAACATTTGGTTCTCACTGACACAAGTTCATATGATACTTAAAATAAGCCACAAGTGAAGAGAAAAGCCATGGGCTTCTCCCCAAAGAAACCACAAAGAATGCTCTCTTATTTCCATTCTTCATTTAAGTTTTGTACTCCACCTTCTTTCAAAAGCGATTTGAGATGCACAATATTAAATCAAACCTAAAGTAGGAAAAGAGAAATACCATTCTTGAAAAGCAAAGGAACAGTTACCCAAGGCACCAATGAGTTTACAATCTACGATATGAAGAAACCATCTCTAAACTTCCTAATAATTGAGTGTTGCAAGCTCACCCAAGCCTATTTAGTCAATCACAGCTGTTAATTTCTTTTGGCAGATATTGATAGCCATTAAAGCAGTCTGAGTTGTATAAGGATAGCTACTATCCTACCAACAATCACACTACCAGATGATAAGGAAACTGAGTCTTAAACCAAATTCTGACATTTTAAACTAAATTTTTTTTAGAAAGCAAGTGTAAAATCATCCATAACAACCTTTTCTTTAAGTGTGAGGAGCTACCATCTCCCTGTTCTTTTAGGTGTTCCAAATACTATCTTGCATAACAAAAAAGCAACTTCCCAAATGCAAGATTCTTTCATGTATATAGCAAGCATCAGATAACCAGAACCCTCCAGTTCACAGCTGGACATAGGAGCATCTAGGAATTTATCCTATAGTATTTTTATGAGTAAGGATGCTAGATTCTTATGCCCTACCCTTGCAAGAGTGAGAAGCATCTCTAAAATATCTTTAATCAACCCATATATCTTGGATTGCTTTAATTTTACCACTGAGAACTCATTTCTGACATTCATCTTGTCAGTTAGCAGGCCTCTAATTTCTTCCATTAAAAATATATATATTTGATATTTCATTATACTAAATGGAAAGCTTAGTGGTGTCCACCTCTGGAGTGTATGGGCTTCCTGGTTAGAATTCCAGCTAACCATCCTTTGAACACAGGCTTGTCACTTAACCTAAGAAATGCAAGCCTAATATCGCACTGTATATATTCAAGAATAAATTACAGATATAACAATGAGGCAAAAACAAATCAAATTGGGTTGTAGATATTTGTTATAATAAGAATTAGAGACATTAGTATGGAAATAAAAACATTTCCTGGGATTTAATTTAAGGTCAAATTTATCACTCAGAGAATAAAATGGACACTGTAGTAGACAACTTCTTCAAGATAAAGTTGTGAAAGATACGAAAATGTTCTTTCAAATAGGTGACTAATCTTTTACATAAAAATTGAGGAAATGAAATCTTAATTAAGTACAAAAGCTAAGATCAGTCAGTTTATATTATTTTCTGATCATTTGACTTCTCACTAGGATAAAGCTTAGAGAACCAAAAAATTAACAGCTTATTTATGGCTTAGACATGCTCTCTCAGCTGTCGCTATCTGGAGCCCTTCTCTGAAAGTATGAAGGCACAGTCAATTCCTGTTTGAAATGTATGACCTGGACCTTGAATTACTAACATTCTGAGCTGTTGCTTAAAGAAGTGTTTGTATATTTGATGTCAATGTGCTCCAATTAATGCTCTTTTCTATAATAAAGAAATAAGCCTTAGCAGCACCTGTCTTAACCACTACAGGAGAGATGCAGAGTGGAGCAACCTACAAATGGGCACAGGGCCACCATTCACATGCACATAAAAATCACTCACCTACCCAATGATAAACACTCCTACAAGTCCTGACTGCCAACTATTTAGTCATGATTCATTTTATCTAAGGCACTGGATTTCCAGAAACAACCCAAATTTCACTAAAATATAAATGTCACCTTCTGGGAAAAGCCACACATTAACTCCACTCTACCCATTGGCACTAGCATAGAGATTTTTTAGGTCAACATCAGATTCCTTGGAAAGAGGGATTAAGGCACTGCAGGACAAGGTTTATAGCAAGTAAAAAGTTTTTAAGTCAGTTTGAAGACCTGGAGCTTTGCCATGGATGACTTGTTGGTGGAATGGAGTGGACGATGGGAGGAGGAAGACGATCCCAGGCTCTGGTCGTAGATGTGGAGTGAAAGAGAAAGAGGGTTGAGACAACCAGAGGAAAACAACATGCTGGGAGGCTGATGTTTGGGAAAAGCCTGCAAAGAATGGGAAATATAGACAGGGATTTAAGGGAGAGAATGAAAGCATACAACACATTCTCTGAAGCAAACAAGTAGCCAAACTGTTCTACCTGTGGGCTAAGAAGAGGTCAGGTCACAGGATTCTCATGTAGCATCCAGTGTAGCTAGAGGCAACAGGCCATGTCATCCCAAAAACAAAAAGCCTAGTGGAGGAAGCCTAAGGATTTTGCTCTCAGCTTCAAAGTCCAAAAGAATATCCCAACACTACTTTTAGGCTGGGTCTATCTTCCATTTCTGATTGATGAATTAAGAGTCTTAAGAGTAAGCTTCATATGCCTTACCACCTGAGGTTTCTGTAAAGAGGACAAAACACCAGCAAGGGATTTATAACTTTAAGTCACCCTAAAAATATATGTGAGCAAAACAAAAGGAAGAGTCACAGCAAATAAAATCAGGGGATATCCAGGCACCTAAATTATTCTAATTGCCCCTCTATCCATCTTAATTTGACTCAAAATTACCATCCTGTATCTCTGTGAGCTTCATAGCACCTAGCGGCTCAAAGTCCTTTGTTTTAAGATTTTCTGTATTCTATATTTACACCTATTAGCCCTACTACAAAAGTCTAAATAAAGTCAACAGCACCTTTATATGCCTCCATATCATACATTGCTTTCCAATTGGGAAGATAAGCAATTTAAGGTTTCTTGACATGTTCTTAGGCAAAAATAAAAAAAAAAAAGAAATCAGAGTATGATCATTTGTGAGCTTTGTCACAGGAACTGAGTCCAGAAGAAAAAGTCACAGAATATTTAAGCCCTGCTTATCCATCTCCAGCACAAGGTTTCACAGCAATGAATAAGATCAACTTACTGAATTTAGGATTTCTTTGGTTTTTGTTTTTGCCAAGGAAAGGATGTGCGGGTCAATAATTATTGTTTCTTTTTATTCTGCTGATTCTCTTTAAATCTGTATATATCTATCACACCACTACTGATTTTGTGATGAGTCTTGTTGTTCCTCAGAAATGTCAAGCTGAATTATATTTCAGACAAACACATAGCTTATATTTCCCCCACATAATTTCCTTCTCACAGGAATCTGTTCTCATCAATAAGTTAAATGCTTTTTTTGTATAGTGTTTACCATGTCAGGAGAGCCATATACAGTAAATACATAGTATATCAATGCCCAGAATAGAATAGTTACAGTATTTTGATGAAATCCTATTTTTAGATTTTAAATTTCAAGATGTGTCTATAGTATCCTGTTTTTAAAAATTAAGAGCTGTTTGAAATTTAAGTAGACATTTTTAATTTAGGAAATCTTATATACCCATTAAAAAAAAAAAAGCCATTCTAATGAAATAAACTAATTGGCCCAAAATACAATAAACATCACTTTCTAATAAAGATCAAAGGAAAGTTAGAAAAGAAATCTTTCTTTCATGTAAATAATCATCTGATTGCTATGTCCACCTCTTTAGGCAGAAGTCTCAGTTAACACTCAGTAAAACCTGATGTACCTGGTTTCCCTGCCATCCTTCCTTAATAGAGTTTGCAGAGCACATTATCCAGTCCAAATCAAGAAAATCCTCTGGCCTGCACATTTTGAAAGGCTATGCCCAGCTTTGACTTTTTGCAGAGCTCACAGGTTGGAGTGAAAAATTAAAAGCTCTCTGTTCCAGGATGGACAGTAACACCATCAGGCGTCACATAGTCGGGACAAACCCACCCCTCTGAGGTCTTGTTGGTATTTTATGGTTGCTATTTTATGCTTCTTACAGCCAGAGCTGATATAATGTGTGTGGGATAACGCGTGGGGATTGTGGAGCACTGGGAGAGAAGAATTTGTAATAGAAGGAACCCAATGGAGTGTTGCTACAGTCTTGTCGCTGTCTGTGGTCCTGACTCATCGTTGCAAGCCTTTTCTCACAACCTTAGGGTAGGGTGACCCTTGTCAAATTTTTCTCACAAATTCTAAATCAGATAAAGTAAAAGATAATGGGGAAGAATGAGGAGGCAAAATATTCAGGGTGTGAGGGAGTTGGCCATGAAGAACAAATGGAGCTTTGTTCCCACCTTGTTTATCCCACCCCTCAATTCAGGGAAAACAAAAATATATGTGACCCCATCACCACCACCCTTAGCTTATTCTCCCATCAATACCAATTTCTTCACCTTTTTCTTTCCTCCTTTTTATCATCAGCCTTTCCCTATCCTTAAACTACCTGCCCCCTTTCTCTTTTGTTCGTGGTTCCCTGACACCACTGAGAGAAACTAAGTCTCAAGCATATACCTTCCCCTGAGCTCCACTTAGCTGCTCTATGGAATCAGATTGTGCTCAGGATTAGGTAAAAGCTCCTATTGTGTTCTTGTGACATCTTGTCTAAAGGGATCATGTAGTCGTTCTTGGACTCTTGGAAGATGTCCACTCAATCTGACCTCCCACCAAAAGAAACACTGATGTCCACATCTCAAGAAATTTAGACCAAATCATATTACCCCTGCAGGGAAATGTATACAGTCAAAACCCTGATGAAAGAAATATTTTATTTCCTGATTCATCATTTTTAAATCAAATAAAGTTGAAAAGATGAAATACCCTTTAAAATGAAGATAAAATAATCTGGATTCTAGTGCTTCTTTTCACACAGGCACTAGATTTCTATCATTTTGCAATATATGCATCATTGGAAACTAAGTGCACTCTTTTCCAGCAGTGCCCACTTAATTTTCAGCATTTTTTTAAGCAAAATGAACCTAATAGATAATAATTCTTAAGTGAAGGTATGTACATAAAAAGCATGATTGAATGGCAATATTGTACCAATGGATGTACATTTGTAATATTTGTAAAAAAAAATCCAAAACCTAAAAATATGAATTTACATATGTTAATTTGCCTCTAAGTTCTGTAAATTGCACTTCAGTGATATCTGAGAAGTGAATGTTTCTGTTAAGTGAATAAAAATATCAAGTAAAATTGCTCTTTCCAGAATTGCTGGGATTTTTTCATGAAGCAGAGTTCTAGGGGTCTCTGGAATATAAGATGTGTAGGTTTAGTTAGAGTCCATGGAGTGGACTCCAAAGTAATGCCTCATATACACAGAGAACACACCCAGCTCTAAAACCTTTTTTCTTTTTTTCAATAATTATGTCTCTTAGTGGATTCTGCCTGGATGACAGTTACTAGCTTACATGTTACCCTTATAGATTTAATACAAATGAACTAATCAAAATATCACAGGACTGGGAAAGAAAAGACTTATCTTCAAGCTCCAACTCACTACGATGTGTGAGGTGAAATGAATCACTTAATGCTGATTCTGCATCTCTGTTTTCTCAATGTCAAGTGTGGGAAACAATGCTTATCCTACAATTTACAATGTTGCTGAGGGGAGTAAATGAGTTCAGAATGTTACAGTGCTTTGTTAAAGCACTATAAATTTTTAAGATATCCTGAGTCTTCCACCCAAATTTACCATAGCAAATAATAATTTTCCTGTACAATACAAAGCCATATAAATAAGAAATACTCAAAACATCAAATGCCACTCAGGAACATTTACATCTTAGCTCTACATAACTCTGCAGGGATTGAACACTCAGGGTTCAACTAAGCATTTTCCGACTAACACTTTTTGCCCCTTTCCGGGGAGCAAGGAATGACAGAAGTTTGCTAGCAAGGGAACTTTGATTTTTCATTTCTCATCCTAGGAATAGAGCAAAATTACAAATATACTGAGCCCAGAGCTTGTATTCTATAGTTGAATGACCCTGGACAAGATTTCTTATTCAAAAGTACTCCTCTCATTCACCATGGTGTCTGAAATTATGCCATACATTCCTTTCAGGCCAGGGTGGGGATTTCTTTATCTTTTTTCAGTCTACACTTATTTCACACTAACCACAGTGATTCTTAACTCCAGTGAGAGCACATCAGATCTCAGGCTGAGGGTAGAAGTGGAGGTGTAGGTAGGATGGTCTGAAAATGTTCACAGAGCTATTCTGACACCTTCTTTTCATCCTGAGGCTGGGGTTGAGGGACCTGGGGAAGAGTAGGGCCATTCATCCTTATTGAGCATCACTGTTCCAAAGGCTTTCTCCTTTTTAAGTCTTATAGTATGTTACCCTAACAGAGATGATAATTAGGAGCCAGAGTTATTAGAAGGGAATAAAGGGGATTTAAAACCATAAATCAGGTTCAAAGACAAATGTCAAGTAGTGACACATCTCAGAAGTCCTCTGGTACTTTGAGAATCTGGATATCTGGTGACAAGAATTTTTTATTGGGTCAAAGGAGAGAAAGCTCTCTAGACAAAAAATTAATCTATTTATTGTCTCCCAAAGATGACTCTCAGGCTGGTAACCAGTCATTGCTGTCACTCACAGAGGACCCCTCTTACCAGAGAAAATCCAACATTTTTGGAAGGAAATGGTTCAATTCTTTGTAAACTCATTAACCTTAATGGTTCTACATATCTACACAAATTATTCTTCAAGCCAGTCAATTCCCAGGCTGCCCTATCATGGTGCACAGCCTCATTGCTTATGGAATTTTTCTTTCTTGGGTATTTTTTTAAAAAACACATCAAACATGAAAACCTGGGATCTGCTGTGGTACTTAAAATTTGATAGGTATGCATGACAGCTGAAGGACAAAATGGCCATAGCAGCGGTTTTTAAGCTCTGTGATCATTATGTCTTTGTCTACTTTGGAGCTTTTAAATCAGATTCCTTCAGTAAGATTTAACTCAATGACAGAAATACACTCTTCTAAATGAGCTTCAGAAAGCCACTTCCCTTAAGGGGCCACCTTCCTGGGAAAGTCTTTTTATCAACAAGGATGAAGAGTGAATAAGATTCAAGATAGCAATGATAGTCACAAATACTGGCTTACCCCAAAGCTGCCACAACAACCCCTAGCGTTTCAGAACCTAAACTATTTGACTAAACCTAAAATTGAGCTCACAAAGAATTTCAATATTTAAAAGTAACCCCCATACTCTTAGAGCCCAGATTTGCAACAAGACCATTCTAACTCATTTCTCACACTCACCTTTAGGAAACACCTTAATGAGCTATTTTTACATAACACTTTTAATGAGCTAAAGATGGACTATTTGGCCCTGTGAAGGAGGAAGAGCAGCATGGTGTAAAGAAAATATAATGCCGCTTAGAATCAGAAGGCTGGATTTCTAGTCCTTGCTCCATCAACAATAATTTCTGTGACCTTGGGAAAATTACATTACTCTTTCAGTGACTTCAAATATAAAATGCAGTAACACTTACCCCAAGAGGGTGGTGGTAAGGGTCAGACCAGATAAAGTATAAACTCTTCAACAAAGGTGGTAAATACTTGTCAGTTACTGTTCTTCAGAGAGAACACACATGAGCAAGTATCGGAGACATCTAACCACTTTGGCTGGTGGTCCAAGTGAAATACTCCCAAGGTCAAGTCCACTCAACAATTCAATGGTTTTAGTAAAAAGAGCAATACAGCTTTCCAGTGTTAGAAAATATCAGAGAATGAAAGAAGGAACTGGATCCATGGAGGGAGAAAAGTTCTCACAGAAATAGGAGAAGAAGGAGGCAAACTCCAAGAGGGCAGCAATCTGGGGCTTCTTTTTTTTCTCTTTTTCCTTTTTTTTTTTTTCTAAATGCGCCCCTAGTGCCTAGAATAGTATCCAACATAAAATAGGTGTTCAATAAATGTTTGTTAAATAAACAAATGAAAAACCATTTCTACTGATAAGGAGGGGAAAGGAAGAAGAAAGTCTTAAACAAAAGAAGGGGAAATCTGACACAGGCATCAAGCACAAATGTGAACTATTTCACTTTGTCTTTTAGCTCCAGATTATATAGAAAAGAAAAAGTCAGCTGACCCCATCTGCAAAGAAGCACGTTCCTACTTGCAGAAGAGTAGTTACCCATATCTGTATGCTGCCTCTCCTCTCTATCTATCATCTATCATTTATCTCTCTGAAATTCCCTTTCACAATCACATACAACACAAACTTACTGCCCTAGATAACATCCTTAGAAAAGTGCCTACTTGAAAACTGTTTCTGCTGATTCCATTCAACAAACAAGTCAATCTGTTCAGAAACACTTCACGTCTCTCACTTTGCTTCCCCCTTCAATTACTCTAAGTGTATAAATGTCCCTGATGACCAGACACCCTGACACTAGCTGATGCAGCCATGTAATGCCCTGGTAGTTAAGTGACACCTCAGTTGAAGCCGGAGCATCCCCAGAGGCCACCCATTAGGTTTTTCAAGCCTATTAGATCACGACCATCAACTCTGATTTGTGTGAAGCACCCATCAAAGCCGGCCACTGGGAGCACTTACACAGCCTCCATGACATTGCAATTAATAACGGGCCCTGGCAAGCTGCCACTCAGGCACAAACCAGAGCCACCAAACCTTCCTAAGGTCTCCAGGCACAGGCTTTGAGTGAGCAGAAGCCAGCAGAGGACAAAGTCTCAAAAGCTTCTCAAAGACCTTCAGTATAAACCATCCAGGAGTTTCTAATATGTTGGAATGTTGTCAAAATGTGTGACATAGACTTTAGCGATCATAGGATAACCAGATACTTTCTGAGCAACTATAATTTCAGGCTAGACATATTACTTCCCTGCTCTGCTTATAATCTATTGCAAAAGAAGCTTTATTGTTTTCAATTTTGGTTACCAGAAATGGCTCATTTAAAAATAAATTGTAATATACTCTCCAATATTGAATACCAACTGGTGGCGAGGAAAGGAGGATCAGAGAGCCAAGCCCAGGAATATATGGGGACAAAGAAGTTCCTCAGTCCAAGTTGGTGATGGTCTGGATTATTATTTTAACATAAAGGCTTGAATAATAATCATAATTCAAAGCCCGAGGTTCTCCCCACACCCCCAAGTATGGTAAACATGTACAGAGACATATACTATCTTTTAGAAGGCCAAATGCAGTTCCCAAGATGGCTAGACCCTGAGAAGTTCAAATGCTTCATACCTTATATTCTAATAATGCCAAACTGTTTTTACACCAGAGTTTAACAATCCTGTGTTAAACATTCCTAGCTCATGCCGTTCCCCCACGTGAAACACCCTTCCTTCCCTTCTTAGACTGCCCAGGTGTCATGTTCACCAGATGGCCACACGGTTCCCCTTCCTTGGGCCAGATGATGACTCAGCACGTTTAAATCAGAAAACCATTTGCACACATACCTCCATCACTGCCACTGTGCGTGCCAGGAGTTCAAGGACAGGAATTGTTTCTCATTCATTCTTGAACCCCAGTACCTAGTTCAATGCCTAGCACACACTTGGTGCCTGACAGATATTTCTTGAAGTGAACTAAACTTCAACATCTAAATCATAACATTAATCCCACCATTAGAGACCAGTGTTTGTGTTGAAGAGAAGAGACTTTTGCTCTAACTCAGTCTCCTCCAGAGTTGAAAGATCCAACTCAACTCAGCAAAACTTTTATTAGAGTTATTGGTCCCTAGTCAGCAGTTGTTACACTCCAATATTAAGAAATAATTTATCTTCTCCCTCTAAGTCACGTCAGAAGTAAAACTACCTCAAGTTCAGCTAGATAGGTTTTACAATATTGTCTTTATTTTTGTGTCAT
Organism: Choloepus didactylus; assembly: GCF_015220235.1. Lineage (NCBI taxonomy): Eukaryota > Metazoa > Chordata > Mammalia > Pilosa > Megalonychidae > Choloepus > Choloepus didactylus. The sequence continues at coordinate 25,199,060 of NC_051311.1, forward strand.
GCTATGCTAACACATTTCCTACTTTCTTTCTGTATGCCTCAAGATTCTTATTTACCAAAAACAGAGGTTAACTCCACTCAGTTAAGCAAGAAAGGAGCTCAATAAAAGTAATTAGAATAAAGATACTGAAAGAGAAAAGCTGCCAGCCCAAAATTCTTTATCCAGCAAAATGGTCCTTCAAAAATGAGGGAGAGTTTAAAATATACACAGATAAATGGAAATTGAGAAAGTTCATCAACAAGAGACTTGCCCTACAAGAAACACTAAAGGGAGTTCTGTAGACTGAAAGGAAAAGACAGAGAGAGAGGTTTGGAGGAGAGTGTATAAATGAAGATTGTCAGTAAGAGTAACTAAAAGGGTAAAAAGAGAGACAAAAATAAGATATGATTTGTAAAAAACAATGGATACAATGGTTGAAGTAAGTACTGCCTATACAGTAATATCACTGAATGTTAATGGATTAAACTCTGCAATCAAAAGACACAGATTTGAAGAATAGATTAAAAAGTATGATCCATCTATATACTCTTTACAAGAGACTCACCTTAGACCCAAGGACACAAATAGGTTGAAAGTGAAAGGTTGGAAAAAGGTATTCCACATAAACAATAACCAAAAAGAGCTAGGGTAGCTATACTACTATTGGACAAATTGACTTTAAATGCAAAACTGTTATAAGAGAAAAAGAAAGGACACTATATATTAATAAAAGGGTTAATCCACCAAGAAGAAACAACAAACATAAATATGTATGCACCTAACCAGGGTGCCCCAAAAAACATGAGGTAAACACTGGCAAAACTGAAGGGAGAAACAGATGATCATACAATAATAGTTGGAGACTTCACTACCCACCTCTCATCAATAGATAGAACATCTAGACAGAAAATCAATAAGGAAAAAGAGACTTTGAATAATATAAATGAACTAGACCTAACAGATATAAACAAAACATTTCACCTCAAAACAGCAGGATATACATACTTCTCAAGTGCTCGTGGATCACATCTTGGGTCACAAAACAAGACTCAATAAATTTAAAATGATTGAAATTGTACAAAGCACTCTTTCTGATCATAATGGAATGAAATGGGAAATCAATAACAGGAAGAGAACTGAAAAATTCACAAATGTGTCAAACAACACATTCTTAAACAATCAGTGGGTCAAACAAGAAATTGCAAGAGAAATCAATAAGTATCTGCAAACAAATGAAAATAAGAACACAATATATCAAAATTTATGGGCTGCAGTGAAGGTAGTGCTGAGAGGTAAATTTATAGCCCTAAATACCTACATTAAAAAAGAATAAAGAGCGAAAATCAAAGACCTAACTTCACACCTAGAAGAACTAGAAAAATAACAGCAAACTAACCCCCGCACATGCAGAAGGAAAGAAATAATAAAGATTAGAGCAAAAAATAAATTAAATTGAGAATAATCAATCGAGAGAATCAACCATACCAAAAGTTGGTTCTTTGAGAAGATCAATAAAATTGACTAACACTTAGCTAGACTGGCAAAGAAAAAAAAAGAGAGGAGATACAATAAATAAATTCCAAAATGGGGGGTGGGCATTACTACTAACCCCAGAGAAATAAAAATGATAATAATAGCTTACTACAACATCTGTATGCATACAAACTAGACAACTTATATGAAATGGACAAATTCCCAAAGATGCGCATACAACCTACAATGACTGTAGAAAAAATAGGAGATTTCAACAGACCAATTACAAGAGACTGAATCAGTCATCAAAACCTCCCAATTAAAAAAGCCAACACCCAGATAGCTTCATAGGTGAATTCTACCAATCATTACAAGAAGAATACCAACCCTGTTCAAAAAATTGAAGGGAGAAAACACTACCTAACTTATTCTATGAAGCCAATATCACCCTATTATCAAAGATAGATAAACATATTACAAGAAAATAAAATTAGACCATATTTTTCTTATGAATATAGACACAAAAATCCTCAACCAAATATTTGCAAATCAAATCCAACAGCAGATTAAAAGAAGGATACATAATAATCAAGCAGGTTTTTATCCCAGGTATGCAAGAGTAGCTCAACATAAGAAAATCAATTAATGTAATACATCATATTAACAAATCAAAGGAAAAACAAACACAGAGAAGGCATTTGACAAAATCCAGCATCTTTCTTGATAAAAATGTTTCCAAAGACAGAAATAAAAGGAAATTTCTTCAACATGACAAAGGGCATATATAAAAACCCACAGTTAACATTGTGGTCAATGGTGGAAGACAAAGAGCTTTCCCTTTAAGATCTGGAACAAGACAAGGATGCCCACTGTCGTTCAACATTGTGCTAGAAGTTCAGCTAGAGAAGTTAGGCAAGAAAAAAATAAAAAGCCATCCAAATTGGAAAGGAAGAAGTAAAAACTTTCACTATTTGCTCATGACATGATCCTATACATAAAAAGTCCCAAAAAATCTACAACAAAGTTACTAGAGCTAATAAATGAATTTAGAAAAGCGGCAGGATACAAGATCAACATGCAAAAATCAATAGTGTTTCTATATGCTAGCAATGAGCAATCTGAGGAGGAAGTCAGGAAAAAAATTCCATTTACAATAGCAACTAAAAGAATCTAATAACTAGAAATAAATTTAACCAAGGAAGTAAAGGCCCTATACACAGAAACTACAAAACATTTCTAAAAGAAATCAAAGAAGGACTAAATAAATCAAAGAATATTCTTTCATGGATTGGAAGATTAAATGTCATTAAGATGTCAGTTCCACCCAAATTGATTTACAGATTCAACACAATCACAACCAAAATTACAACAGCCTACTTTGCAGAAATGGAAAAGCCAATCATCAAACTTGTTCAGAAAGAGCCTTGAATAGCCAAAAACATCTTGAAAAAGAAGAAAAAAGTTGGAGGACTCACACTTCCTGACTTTAAATCACATTGCAAAGCTACAGTGGTCAAAACAGCATGGCTCTGGCATAACAAATAGATAAATTGACAAATGGAATCAAACTGAGAGTTCAGAAATAGACTCACATCTATGGTCATTTGATTTTTGACAAGGGGCTGTCAAGTCCAGTCAAACAGGACAGAAAAGTCTCTTGAACAAATGGGGCTGGGATAACTGGATATCCATATCCAAAAGAATAAAAGAAGATCACTATCTCACACCTTATACAAAAATTAACTCAAAATGGTTCAAAGAGCTAAATATAAGAGCCAGGACCATAAGTTCCTAGAAGAAAATGTAGGGAAGCATCTTCAAGATTTTGTGGTAGACAGTGGTTTCTTAGACTCTACACCCAAAGCACAAGCAAAGAAAGACAGACTAGATAAATGGGACTTCCTCAAAATTCAAAACTTTGTCAAGAAAGTGAAAAGACAACCGACCCAATGGAAAAAAATATTTGGAAACCACAAGTCCAATAAGGGTTTAATATCCAGAATATGTAAAGAAATCCTACAATCAACAATAAAAAGATAAACAAGCCAATTAAAAAAAATGGGCAAAGGACTTGAATAGACATTTTTCCAAAGAGGAAATACAAATAGCTGGAAAGCACTTGAAAAGCTGATAAACATCACTAACTATTAGGGAAATGCAAATCAAAACCACAATGAGATATCATTTCACACCTACTAGAATGGCCACTATTTAAAAAACAGAAATCTACAAGTGTTGGAGAGGATGTGAAAAAAATAAGACATTCTCACTCACTGCTGGTGGGAATGTAAAATGATGCAGCCACTGTGGAAGATAGTTTGGCAGTTCCTCAGGAAGCGAAATAAAGAATTGCCATATGATCCAGCAATCCCACTAGTAGGTATGTACCCAGAAGAACTGAAAGCAAGAATGCAAACAGACATTTTCCCATTGATGTTCGCAGCAACATTATTCACAATTGCCAAAAGATGGAAGCAATTCAGTGTCCATCAACCAATGAATGTATAAACAAAATGAGGTATATGCATACAATGAAATATTATTCAGCCATAGGAACCAATAAAGTCCTGATGCATGTGACAACATGGTTGAACCTTGAGAACATGAGTGAAATAAGCCAGACATGAAAGGACAAATATGGTATGACCTCACTAATATGATCTAATTATAATAAGCAAACTCATAAAGTTAAAGTCTAGAATATAGGTTACCAGGGATGGATTGAGGGTAGAGAATGGGGAGCTGATGGTTAATTTGTGCAGAAATTGTAGTTAGGCTGATTGTAAATATTTGGAAATGGATAGAGGTAATGGTAGCACATTATTGTGAATGTAATTAACAGCACTGAATTATGTGTGTGATTGTAGTTGAAGGGGGAAATTCAGGGTTGTGTATCTAGAAGGAAAGCTAGAGGTTAAAACCTGGTACTGTATAACATAATGAACCTCATTATGGATGATATTCTAGTTTGCTAATGCTTCCAGGATGCAAAACACCAGAAGTGGACTGGCTTTTATAAAAGGGGATTTATTTGGTTACCCAGTTACAGTCTTAAGGCCATAAAGTGTCCAAGGTAACACATCAACAATCGGGTATCTTCACTGGAGGATGGCCAATGGTGTCCAGAAAACCTCTGTTAGCTGGGAAGGCACATGGCTGGTATCTGCCCCAAAGTTCTGGTTTCAAAATGGCTTTCTCCCAGGACATTCCTCTCTAGGCTGCAGTTCCTCAAAAATGTCACTCTTAGCTGCTTTTGGGGTGTTTGTCCTCTCTTAGCTTCTCCGGAGCAAGAGTCTGCTTTCAACAGCTGTCTTCAAACTGTCTCTCATCTGCAGCTACTCTCTCAGCTTCTGTGCATTCTTCAAAGTGTCCCTCCTGGCTGTAGCAAGCTCACTTCTTCTGTCTGAGCTTATATAGTGCTCCAGTGAACTAATCAAGTCCCACGCTGAATGGGTGGGGCCACAACTCCATGGAAACTATCCAATCAGAGTCATCACCCACAGTTGAGTGGGGTGCATCTCCATGGAAACACACAAGGAATTACAATCTAGTCAACATATACGTCTGCCCACACAAGATTATATCAAAGATAATGGTGTTTGGGGGGACATAATACATTCAAACCAGCACAGATGATGACTGTGGTTAATAGTACAAAAATAAGAATGTTCTTTCATGAACCAGAACAAATACACATCACTATTAGATGTTAACAATATGGTGGTATACAGGGAAAATACACCTAATGCAAACTATGGACTATAATTAACAGCAATATTTTAATATTCTTTCATAGGTTGTAACAAAAGTAGCACACCAATGCTAAGTGTCAAGAATAAGGGGGAAAAGGGGATACAGGTTTTTGTGAGTGTGGAGTAATGAAAATGTTCTAAAATTGATTGTGGTGATGAAAACACAATTCTATGAATATATTGCAAGTCATGGATTTGTACACTTTTTATAGAATGTATAGTTTGTGAGTATATCTGAGTAAAACTGCTTTTAAAATATCTAGTTTCCTAAATGTGAAAGAAAAAGAGTAATTATAATAGGCATCCAAATCAACCACAAAATTATTGGAAGGACAAGAGACTCAAGATTAAAGCTCTGACACTAAGAAAAATATTTAAAAACATGTTCCAAACTGTCTGCTGATGAAATACTGACTATGATCACCAGATGAGAAGCATCCTCCTTGCATTTATGGGCTAGTTGTATTGGAAGTAGGTGGTCTTGATGTTGGCAGTAAGTAGTGTGCATGCTCTAGATTCCACCAGTTAGATGTATGTCTATCTCCCAAGTACAATGCAGATGTATCCTACTGGTAAAGTCCAAGTCAAGTGCTCATGCTTTAGATGCAAAGAAGCCTAGCATTTTCATCTTCTATCTTTACTCACAACCATGAATTATAAGGTCTTACTGTGGGCACTGTTGGTGGCTTGTGCACCAGTTGCCAAGCTGTTGTGAATATTGGCTGCTAATGCATGACAGATATATTTTTTTTCTATGGAGAATTTCGCTCGCTAAGCAGAAGCCACCTCACTTGTTACAGTTATGCACCAACCACAGGTACAGCCACAGTCAAAGAGAATAACGATTGTCTTGAGATGGAGCCCAATTCTGTAGTGTAATTCATTTGCCAAGGTTTCCCATGGAAAAAGGCTGAAGCAAGACTTCAGCTGAGATCATGTATTTGCTTAGGTGCTTTGCTTTTCTCCTGAGAGGCCCATATCAGTAGATCATATGCTCCAAATCTCCATCTCAGAATCTGCTTCTGGGGAACCTAATCTAAGATGGTTGCTACCAGAATGGTCCTAGGAGTTCTGCTACCAGAATGGTCCTAGGAGTCTCTCTGACCAGCTGGAAATAAAAGATCCCATAACTAGTGGTAGGAGTACTAAAGGTCCCTAGCGCTGTTAAGATTTTCACCTGTTCTAAACGGGGACAAGATACAAATGGAGGGGGAGGTACTCCTTGGTGCAATATACCTGGCATTTAAAAATATTACAAAGACTGTTGAATTTAGTGATTATTGATGAATATCATTGATGTCTTGAAGAGAGAAAATGATAGGCTCAGGATAAGTGATAGTCAATTTAAAGCAAAGTGTGACCATCAGAGAGCTTCTATGGTGGTCATTTAAAGATATGCTCTTCTCTTATAGCTGGAGGAGAAGCAAAGTTGAAAAACAGGCACAGAACTTAAGTGTGAGACTTACAGAATTTCAGAAAAAAAACTGAAATTATAGTTAAGGCAAGTTTCCCACACCAAAGTCAGGAAGGATTGGGACCCTGAGATTTGGAGTGGGCATAACAGTAGCTGTACTTAAGAACCTTGAGCCTCCAGATTACCCTGAACTTTCTGGGCCTGCAGAACTAGTCTATTTGCTTGATGACTAGGTAGAAGTCTCAAAAGAGTATGTGTCTTACAAGGCAAAGCTTTTTCCCAGGGATCTACTAACACCTCCCTTCCAGCCACCAGACCGATAACCAGGGTCAAACTCTCACTTCAGCATGACCTCCCTGGGAAAATGCTGTGCCTGCTAAAGGATTGTACACCAAAGGAACTGCAGAGCCTGGTTAATACACACTGGCAGGAATTGGGAGTGGATCCTAAGAATACACTATCACTGAAGTGAAATGTAAATTAGATAAATAGAAGTTTGTGCACATGGAGGTCCCCTCCCATGATACAGGATTTAGCACCCTGACAGCTGTCCTCTGTAAGCCAGGGATGACAGTAGGGGACACTGTCCCAGAATCCCCAGACTTTGTTGCACATTGGAATCACCTGGAAATATTTTTAACTTGCTAATGCCTGGATCTCACACTCAGAAATTCTGATTTATTTAGTATGGAGCAGGCTTTCACAACCTTGGCACTACTGACATTTTGGAGCAGATAAATCTTTATTGTGGAGACTATCCAGTGCATTGCAGGCTGTTTAATAGCAACCCTGACCTCTCCTCATTAGATGTGAAAAGCAACCCCCTGCTGATTGTGACCAAAGAAAACGTCTCCAGACATTGCCAAATGTCTTCTAAGGGTCAAAATTATCTCTGAATTAAAGCTCCATAGGTGATTCTAGAGAACTACTGCCCTAGAAGCAATGGGGATGATAGGATTCTGTATTAGAAGAGCCCAGTTGACAGCATTTAATTGTCAGAAGCCAGGAGGGTGTAATCACTATAATGGACAGCCAGAGGGGCCTGGCCACAGGAATCTATGGAGATGATTCATAGAGCATGGTGTTCATAGGGCATAATAGATGGGCAGTCACCAAGGATATTGATCAATATACATAAAATCAAAAAGAAGACAATTGGTTGAGCATTAGACTGAGGTCTACTGCCCTCAGGAAAGTCATGATTTCTTACCAGTTTCCAAACCTGATCTGGTTCTTAGATACACAACCCATCAACTAAAGAAAATATCTGAGAAATTATTGCAAGTGATACAGTAGTGATTCACCCAGACCTTCCCCCAAAGTGACCGGCAGCTATTAACGTGGGGTAACCATAAATTGAGGAAAGGAAAGCACCCAGTCCTTTCATGGTCTATTATATCCAATGTCCAATTTGATTTTGATACTCGGGGAATAAAAGCACCATCATGGCCCTCCCTTTAGAGTAGGGGCTTTTGGATGTCAGTAATGAATGGAATCTTGTCCTAGGTCCATCTTACAGTGGGTCAACTGGGTCCACAGACACTCTTACCAGTCTTTCTTGGCTTCCCAAATGTACAATCAATTAACATTCTGAGAAATTCTAGAAGTTGGCAGAAACCTCATATTGGTTCCTTGATCTGCAGAATTAGAGACATTTTAATAAGGAAAGCCAAGTGAAAGTCCCTGAAACTGTACCTCTCAGACAAAATAGTAAGTCTAAATAATACCACAACCCTAAAGGAATAGCAACAAACATTTAAAAGATGCCTCATCACATCCCCACTTAATTACCAGTCTGGTCTGCAAAAATCAGATAGATCATGGTGAATGACAGTGGACCACCACAAGCTTAAACAAATTGAAGTAACAATTGCAGCAGCAATGTTTACTATCTTACTAGAGCATGTTAACGCATGCCTCTGTTATATAGTATATGATTATTGATGCAGAGAATGAGTTCCTAACAACACCAATCAGGAAGGAGGATAAGAAACATCTGTATTTGCACAGGATGGACATCAACACACATGTACTTTTACTGGATACTTTTATTATCTTGCCCCAAGGATGGGTTAATCCTCCTGCTCTCTTTCATAATACAGTCCAGACCCTCTGGACATCCCACAGAACATCACATTGGTCTACTATATTGATAATATTGCATTGATGAGACCTGATGAACAAGAAGTGGAAAGTATTCTGGAGGCTTTGGTAAGACAATGCACTTCAGAAAATGGGAGATAAACCCTATAAAGATTCAGGGTCCTCCTTCTTCAGTGAAAGTTTTAGGGACCCAGTAGTTGGGCAGGTTGAAACATCCCCTCCAAAGTAAAGGGCAAGCTATTGTCTTGGGCCTCATACCACCGAGAAAGAAACACAAAACTTGGTAGGCTTCCTTTAATTTGGAGGCAGCATATTTCACACTTAAAAACACTTCCATGACCCACGTTTAGGGAAAATAGCTAGTTTCGAGTAGGTCCTGAACAAGAAAGGGCTCTACAGCAATTCCAATTTGTTGCTACTTGCACTATTTCACCATGCAAATCTCTTGGAATTAGAAATACACTGTGTGGAGCCTCTGGCATGCTCCAATAGGAGAGTATCAGTGTGGTCCCATAGAGTTGTGAAGCAAGTCCATGCCATCTGCAGCAGAAAACTATGCACCATTCAAAAATCAGTTTCTGATATAAGCTGGACCCTGAGAGAGATTGAGGATTTTACCATGGGACTTCAAGTGACCATGCACCCAGAATTGCCCATCATGAACAGTCATAACACCAAATCACTAGATCATGTGGGCCTATCAGCAATCCATCATAAAATGTGAGTTGTACATCCAAGATATGTCTTAAGATGCTCCAGAGGACATGAATAACTGCAAGTACAGGTGATCCAGACTCCCATGACACTTACCATTGTTGTACAGATACTTCTCCCTCACAGCATACCCTTGGCCTCATGGAGGGTTCCCTATGACCGACTCCCTATGATGGAGGAGGAAAAAGCCTGAGCTTGGTTCCTAGATGAATTGGCTCAAAATGTGGGTGCAAACCACAGATGGACTGCTGCTGCTATGGATAGTGAAAAGTCTCCCAATAATCAAGTCATGCAGTGGACCTGATAGTCCACTTAGATTGGAGAGAACATTGGCCCTAGGTAAGTGTCAGAACTATCAAAACTTTTGTGGGCTACCTCAGTATCCATCTCACTTCAGCTAAGCCTCCTGCCTCAATACCGATCTTTGGCTTAGGTACTACACAGCTTTCCAGCTCTGAGGCAAAAACTCCCCCAGAGCTCAAATCCACACCTGTGGGCACCCCTCACACCACACACATGCCTCACACAAAACCCACAGTTGGTCTCAAATGATAAGCTCAACATCCCCACCATCCTTGATCTCCCAGTCCCTTTACCTTTGTGCACACATTTGCTTTAAGCTAACCAATCCTTGACTCTCATGGGAAATCCACTAACCTCCACCCCTGGACCACAATAAAGGCACAAGCCCACTGGCCCCTTTTGTTCTGTTTGTGTGCTCCCCATCTGCTGATTGAGCCACTGAGTTGATCACACCTCCCATCAATTCCATGTGGCACTTCTCTCTCCCTGGAATTTGTGAATAATTAACTATCTTTTCTCATGCATTATTGTTTCAGTTTCCCGTTGTGTCACATCTGACCCCTACCCAGACCCAAATTTAAAATCCATCTTAACTAAATCAAAACAGTAAGAATATATATTGACTCATGAGCAATGACAAATGTCTTACTTGGTTGGCCCGGGGCCTAGAAGGAGAAAGACTGCAAGTTTCAAGACAAGGAGGTCTGAAAAAAAAAAACAGAAAAAAGAAAATGGATGGATTTATAGCAGTGAACACAAATTGTGGATATATATTTTCTTTCTTTTCCTTCTTTTTTTTTATTGAAGAAGTTGTGAGTTTATAGAACAACTGTGCATAAGATACATGATTCCAATAAACTACCCCTTTATTAACACCATGCATTGGTGTGGTACAATTGTCACAATTGATAAAAGCACATTTTTATAATTGTTCTAGTAACCATATTCCAAGGTTTAACTTAGGGTTCACTATTTGTGTAGAGCAGTTCCATGTATTTTTTTTTATTGTTACTATAGCAGTAGACACAAATTGTGGATATATTTTTAACGCATGTTAATGTCCATCAGAGAGCATCCACCACAGAGGAGGAATTAACCAGCCAAGTGGACAGGATGTCTCATCCAGTAGATGTCAACCTACCTCTGTCCTCTGACGTCCCAGTGCTGGCACCCAGGACTCATGAACAAGGTAGCCATGGTGGCAGAGACGGAGACTATGCATGGACCACTCAACATGGGATCCCTCTCATCAAGGCTGATCCAGATACTGCTGAAATTGAATGCTCAAACCTGCCAGTGAAAGAGACCAATACTCTTCCCTGAATATTATGTCATCCCTAAAGGAGACAAGTCAGTCACTTGGTGCAAATTTATTACATCAGAATCCTTCCTCACTTGGAAGGGCAACCATTCCTCCCATTTAGAAATGATATGTTGTCTGGATATGAGTTTGCCTATCCTGTCAGTAGTACCTTAGCCAAACTACTATCCAAAAGCTCATAGAGAGTCTGCTGTAACAGTGTGGGGTCACCTCAGACCCAGTGGATCCATTTTACATCAAAGAGGTATGATAGTAAGTGCATGACCAACCCATGCTACAACATATCAGACCATACAGAGAGAGTGGCGAAATGGACTTTTGGAGAAGCAGCTGATGACACCCCACAGGGTGCGATGCTATAATTCAGGAAATAGTATATATTTTAAACCAATGGTAACCATATGGTCCTGTCCACAACAGGCAGAATATATCAGTATGAGAACCAAAGGGGTGGCAGTAGGAGTGGGCCCAACCCATGATTCCATTATCCACTTGGAGAATCTGTACTTCTCAACCGGCAACTTCAGAGGGTCTGCTTCAGCCAGGGAATACAATGAGAGTCACACTATTCTTAAAACTACAGCTGCTGTTGGGTCACTTTGAGCTCCTTGTGCTTGTAGATCAGTGGGAAAAAAATTGACCCAGTCCATCATGAAGAAGTATGGCTTCTTCTACAATGTGGAGGGATATTTGTTGGCACTCAGGTGATCCATTGGGGAATGACTTGAGATATAATGCCTACTTTTAACTGTACATGGGCAAGTACAGCAACAATAGCTTAATAAAAGCCTGGTAGCTAGGGGCTCATACCCCACAGGGTTGAGCCTCTGGGTCACTCCACCAGGCAAGTCCACACTAGTGTTGTTCTAGTTCACAAGCACCAACACCTCAGGCAGAAGTGCTAGCCAAGGTAGAAGGGAATCTATAATGGGTGAGGGAAGAAGGAGATGAGTTTCAGTCACTGCCACAGGACAAACTATACCAGCAGGAGCTTGAATTCATCCCACCAACCAATCCTCTTAAAATTTTTCCCAGAAATTGTTGCCAATGAAAATCCCAGAGGAGCTATGCCTATATGGAGTGATTTTAATGTGAGAAGTAAGTGGGACTTTACAGTGCATGAGATGGACTATAGTAGACAGTACTTTGACCTAGCCTAGATCCCCTTCAACTTTGACTTAGCCTAGATCCCCTTCACTAGCTGGAGCACAATCACCAGTCAGTGTTGACGGCTAATGATTCACACCTGCCCCCTTCACCAGAGTATCACCCTCAGCCCAACAGGAGCCAATGCATTCTCCCAGCCCCAACCCCCCCACTGAAGAGGGATAACCTACAGCTGGTTGCTGACTGACTCAGGGAGACAAAAATCTGACCTCTCTTCCCTTGGGACCAACTCTGTGGTACAATTCTTACTCCCATGCACCCTGTGGGATCAGGCTTGAGCTAGACCCCAGCTGAGACCACATTTATGCATAGTTGTCCTATTTTCCTTACTGCCTTTCTCCTGAGAGCATGCCCTCCAAAAATCAGGTACACACAAATATTTGTCTCAGGCTCTACTTCCAGCATAAGACAGAGGGTAAATTCCCTGCATACAGAAATAGATTCAGAAACTTGGTGGCCAAAATGAATACAAATATCCACTACACTTGCTATTTAACTATAGGTATATCTAAGGAATCTTTTGTTGACATTTGAGAAGGGAAACATTTCTTTCTGCTGTTGAAATTCTCTCTTCCTCTTGATTCTCATTTTCACATATCAAGAATTGTAGATTAATGGCACTTTTTACGGGAATTCAGACCCATCTAGGCTTGTCAGTCAGAACAATCAGGCAGAGCAGCCAGGAATCTATTTTCGGGAGAGACCCAGGAGTCTCCCTCATCAAGCTTTGCCTCCACACTCTGCTTCAGTCTGGGGAGTCAAGTGGCAATTCGCTGTCCAGCAGGAGGTCAGCCACTCGTATTTGTCCTTTACCTTAGCCCACATGAACTCATGTATAGGACAGAACAGAAATGCACCATAAAATGGACCATAATTGCTATTTTCACTAAAAACACTTTCACTTTACTGCATTGGACTAAAAGACATTGAAGCTTTGATGCTCATATGACTAAGTATAGCATGAAAGGAAGAAAGACATTCTCACTCCCCCATGAAGCATAGCATGGCTTCTGCCTTTTCTGGGGTCTAGAGAGCACAGCGCATCCCAGCAGCCCCCGGGGCCTGGCAGTGGGACTGCCCAGGGCAGCAGCTCCTGGTGGGAGCAGCGTCCGCTCAGGGCACTCTGGCCAGGGATGAGCTGCCTTCACAGCACTTTGCAGGCAGAAAAAAACTGAGAGTTTTTTTTTGAACATTGTGTCTGACACACCAAGGAGACTCCCCTCAAAAACATGAAGGACTTGGAAGAGATTGCATTTCCTAAATTTAGTATGTAGGGGCAAGATCCAAAGACTGAAGCTTATCATTGCTAATGAGACCACATTTTAACTCCAGGATGGTGTGGCCTCCATTCACCTTTGCGATAGTGTCTGATTTTTAATTTCCTTTTCCTCACAAAGATCCAAACTGCACATTCTTTCTCTCTTTGAAGGGAAGCAGTCTATCTCAGTACTGTATGAAGTTAATACAACCCTTGCCCTGTCAGCCATTAAGCTTCTTCACATAAATACCAGAGATTGAAAGTCTCCAATCTTCTGTTCCTTATGAAGGACTATTTTGCATTTCAAAGGAAAAAGTGCTACACTGAAAGCTCACTGTGAAAACAAGGGCTACTTTACAGATAGCATGGTCTATTGCAAAATCCTAGCCTCATGTCCCCATCCAAAAAGGGAAGAAAATGCCCTAAGTTTGAGATCCAAGGAACACCTACCTTATACTGAATTGAGTTCTATGCAGATTCATGCTATAGAGTCCTTTACACTGATCCTGAGCTATCCAGATACCTGGCTTAGTTGATTTACTTTTAGTGAATGGAGGCTATTTTCACATAAACTATGGCCTCAGAAAGACCTGCGTTCACTACAAAGCTTTGAGCAAGTTACCTTACTCCCTTTGAGCCCCAATTCTTCACCTTTTAATAATAGATAATAATACCTACATTGAAGGACTATCATGAGGATTCAACGAGATACATATGTGAAGGGTCAGGCATCGTAAGCACTCAATAAATAGTAATAGTAAGGAGAATCATTATTATAGTCAAGGAAAAATTTTCTCCCATTTACTATTTATTTTGGAGATCACCCTTTTCCCAGCCATTACTGTAATTAGAATTTCAACTGGTCACTTACTGTGAGAACCCAAAGTTCTCACTGTAGTGACCCCTCTCTCTACCAAGTCTTTAATAAATATATATTTGTTGAGCCCTGCTGTGAGCAAGTCACAGTACTAAGTCCTTGGGGACAATTAAAAGTATGGGACATGATCTCTGACATCAAGAAGTTGACAGATTATTTGATGAAAAAGAACATAAAAGCATGGAGAAATTAAATAATAAAGAACACTAAGGGTTGGCAAACGGTAGAACATAATTAATAGCTAAATGATGGTGCTTTAAATTTAAAGCAGAAGAGAACAGCAAAGTAGAATGATTCTGGAAAGGCACATGCATGAGGAATTGATTTGGGCAGGGAATAGCTGGTAGGATTTGAGTAAACTGAGAAGAGAATAATGGTGTTTGGCAGGGGGAGGAGGGCAGTGCAAAGTTAGAGGTGCAGGAACATACTGAGCAGCAGTCAATAAGTACGAAGGGGTAGAAGGGGTAAGAGTGCAATAATTTTATAGTCAGGGAAAGGGAAATGCCAGTTGTCTTGCTTCAAGGAGAGATATCTGAAATCCTTGATTTATAAATACTTGTGGTCATGGTTATGTAGTCTCAGATCAGGGGGACTATTTCAAGAGGCAGCAACTGTGTGACATGTTCCGGAGATTTGGAGACAAAAACTTAGAATCCCTTTTAGGAATCCACAACCTGATAGATTCAATCTGACTTTCTTGATTGTGTTGGAGGACCTACTGCAAAGGGGTCATTGGAGCCAGCTGTATTGACTCCAGATGTGCCTCCATTTTAGAAAGATCCCAATAAATGAGTCCGACTCTTCATGAGCTTCGGTTTGGAGGTTTGAGGAGGGAGAGCTGTAGCTGGATGGTGGAAACAGAGAACACACCATCCAGTTTGTTAGCTAAAACTAAAGGAGCTACTACAGAAAGCTTTCTGATTGACCTCCTCTTCAGCCCAGATCAATAATAAGAAAAAAACTCTAATATGATTCTTGATTATAGTTCCAATTGCTATGAGAAGAGTACTTAGCAGTGTTATGAAATTTGAAAATCCTTGGCAAGCAAGATATTACCGAGAGGTGGAGATCACCTCTGTACCTGCCAGCTTCTGGGCTGCAGCACTGTGTGTACAATATACAGACAGAGGGGAAAACAGGCCCAAGGAAATATGTACAGTGGGGAAACTAAGCACAAAAAGAACTGTACTTCAACATTGTACTCTAGTCTGTAATTTGCCTTCATTAGAGTATGGATTAACAATCCTGAATGTACTCTACATCTCTTCTAGAGTTTCACAAAGTAAATAAATGATAGAAAATTGGAGCCAGGTTTCTCAATGTCAGAGAAATAAGTTGCAAATAAGCAACGGGGTGGTGTTAGAATAAACCCTGTGGTAATAGATTAGAGTCAGGGACATCAATATAAATTCATGTTTACTTTAACATAAATATTCATATATATGCACTAAAATAATATAAATATGTGTACATATAGATTAGTATAAATGCATATATTTCCTAGTTCTGTCCACTGAGAAGACCTGAAGCAATGAAACCCAATAGCAACAAGCATACCCACACCCAGATCTTGGTTTCTAAATTTAATTCTATAATAAAAGGCACTAGGACTCCTTGGAGAACTGGTTGATTCTAGAGCTGGGGCAGAGAAAATACAAGATGAGCCAGGGACATCTTACAGTGCCAGAAATTAAGGAAATGCTCAAAAACCTAAGGATGGGGGCATGCCAATGGACATAGGAACCTTATCTGAAAGGGAAGCCACTGGCCAAAGCTGGAACCATTTGAGCAACATCATAAATAATGTAGTATTGGATTATAACTCAAACTATAAAATAAATATAGATAGATCATTGATAAATAAAGGGTGGAAAAAGGAAGAGACAAATTGTCCTTACAAAATATTTCCAATAATATCTATAGGTACTCCCCCATCCAGGAGGTGGAGCTCAATTCCTCCCATACCTCCAACCTGAGTGTGGGCTACATTTAGTGACTTACTTCCAAAGAACAGATTATGTAAAGGAAAAATTAGTACCTTTACAGTGGAGAGAGCTGGTTACCATCAGGAGTGGTCAGTTATGTTCACATGATGTACCCCTGGTACAATATGACGAGAATGTAACTTTACTTCTATTGTGTTCTTCCCCAAAACTCAAAACCCCAGTCTAAACACAAGGAAAATATCAGAGAAACCCAAATTGATGGATTTTATACATGACTGATACTCTTAAAAACTAGCAAGTTCATGAAAAACAAGCAAAGACTGAGCAACTGTAACACACCAGATGAGTCTGAGGAGACATGAAAACTAAATGCAATATAGTATCTTGGATTAGATACTGGGATAGAAAAAGACATTGGTGGAATATGGATGAAACCCAAATGAACATACTAATGTGCCATGGTTAATCTCATAGTTTTGACAAATGAGCCATATTTGTATAAGATGTTAACACTAGGGAAAATTAGGTGAAGGGATGTCTGGTTTGGATCTATTATGTACCCCAGAAAAGCTTATTTCTTTTAACCCAATCTTGTGGGGGTAGTCCTATTGTGGGTGGGACTTTTTGATTAGGTTATTTCGATGGAGATATGACCCCGCCCATTCAAGATGGGTCTTAATCCCCTGCTGGAGTCCTCTGGAAGTGGATAAAAGACATTTTGGAGAGAGGAGAGAAGCTAAGAAAGAAAATGACTCAGGAGATGCAAGAAGGAGTCACAGAAACTGAGAGAGCCGTTTTGAGACCAGAACCCAGAAGAAGAAGGACAAGTAGATGTTGCCATGTGCATTCCCATGTGACAGAGGAACCCCGAATGCCATCGGCCTTACCTCAGAGAAGGAACCTTCCTCTTGAGGCCTCAATTTGGACATTTTCATGGCCTTAGAACTGTACATTTGCAACCTATTAATCCCCATTGAAAAAGCCAACCCATATCTGGTTTATTGCATTCCAGCAGTTTTAGCAAACCAAAACAAGGATATGTAGAAAAACTCTCTCTGTTTTTCTCTGTATATATTTTTAACTTTTTTATAAATCTGAAATTATTCCAAAATAAGTAATATATAAAAAAGAAAGCGAGTTCTAGCAAATTTGTTGATTAAAAATCAATACAAAAAATCAATTGCATTTCTTTTTATGAACAACAAATACAAATTTTTTAAAAACTTTTAAAAAACCATTTTCAAAAGTACCAAAAAATATGAAGTTCCTGTGAGTATCTATAACAATAAATGCTGATCTTTATAAAGAAAATTATAAAACTTTATTGAGAAACATTAAAAATGAAAAGACTTAGACAAATGGAGAGCAAATTCCAAGTTTATGTACTGGAACACACATTTTTTTAAATGTCAATCCTCCCCAAATTGATCTCCAGCATCAATGGAATGTCAATCAGAAGTCCTAAAGGGCTCCTTTTTTTTATAATTCTGGGCTTTCCCTGCTAGATATCAAGACATTATCAAATTTAACTAAGATATTGACACAGGGATTGACAAATAGATAATGGAACAGAATAGAGAGCCCAGACACAGACACATGTATATTTGGAAACTTCATAATTGACACAGGTTGAACTATATGTAGATCATTGGTGCTAGAACATTTGAATATTCATATCGAAAAAAAACGAAACTGAATTCCACACTCCAGTCATATGCAAAGTTAATCTCAATTGTACTGAAGACCCAAATTTGAAATTTTTAAATAGAAAGCTATCTTCATGACCTTGGGGCAGGGAAGTATTTGTTAAATATAATGTAAAAATAAAGCCAATAAAGGAAAAGATTCATAAATTTGACTACATTAAAATTTTTAAAGCCATAGAATGGAAAAAGATGTTTATAGCATACATAATTGACAAAGGATTGCCTATGAATGAGGAAGAAAAATACAACCCAATAGGAAATGGTTTAATTAAATAAATAAAATAAACACAGTAAGATATTTCACAACAGAGGAAATGGCCAATAAAGACACAAAAAGATGTTCAATCTTATCAGTAATCTGGGAAATAGGAATTGAAACCACAGCAATAGCACTACACAATTACCAGATTGGCAAAATTTTTTAAATCTGAAAATACCAAGTATTTATAAGGATGCTGAATAACAGGAACTCTCATACATTGCTAGCAGAATGTAAGTCGGTCAACCACTTTGGAAATAGTTTGGTGTAATTAGCATGACCGGCTACATAATTTTCCCAATGCAAAATAAAATTTGCCCTTATTGAAAACTAAGAATTTCAAGACATCAACAACAAAGCATTAAACCAAGTGTGGGGCCTTTTAAGTGTGGGACTCAGTGTGTGCACAGTCATGTGTCCATGAAGCTGATGCTGATTATTAGTATAAACGTGAATATCTGACAACCCTCAATTTCTGGGTACATATCCAAAAGAAATATTTGTGCATGTACACCAGTAGACTTATACGAGACAGTTTAGAATTGCATTGTCCATAATAGCAAAACCTGTATGGTAGCTGGTCTCCAAAGTTTCCCCTTTCCCCAATGAGCCACACCTCTAGGAAGCCATGTCTTTAAGTTGTATAGTCCCCTCCCTCTGAATTTGAACTCAGCCTGCACAACCACCAAATTTAGTTCATAAGAAGCCTGGAAGTTTCCTTCTGA
The DNA here is from genome assembly GCF_015220235.1 of Choloepus didactylus. Taxonomy (NCBI): domain Eukaryota; kingdom Metazoa; phylum Chordata; class Mammalia; order Pilosa; family Megalonychidae; genus Choloepus; species Choloepus didactylus. The sequence goes on from NC_051311.1 coordinate 25,218,057, forward strand.
GTTTCTTGGAGGGCTCAGTCTGGTGATACACCTTCTTGAAACCCAGACATCTTGCTGTGAGAAGCCCAAGTGACAAGGAAAAGCCACATGGAGATGTTCTTGTCCACAGCCCAGCTGAGTCCCTGCTGACTGCCAGCATCACTCGCTGGCCACGTGAATGAGTCGTCTTTGTTGTCCAACTGTAGAGCCTCCATATGGTTTCAGCCCCAGCTGCTATCTGACTGAAGTTGCATGAGAAAACCCAAGACAGAAATGCCCAGCTGAGCCCAGTCAACACACAGAACCCTGGAAGATAATAATAAAGTTTTCATTTAAGCCTTTAAGTTTGGGGGTGGTTTGTTACACAGCAATAGAGAACCAGAACAACTGGAAGCAACCCAAATTTCCTTCAACAGCAGCTTGGATAAGTAAAGAACAACTGCCTGTATCAAAATGGATGAATCTTGTAAACATAACATTGAACAGAGAAAGTAATAGAAGAATAAATACAGCATGATTCTATTTACATAAACAAAAACAGGAAAGACTAAGTGATATGTAGGTTAAGGTAAAGTACATGTTAAAATTACCAAAAAATAAAAATTCAAAGGAACAATTTTCACAGAAGTCAAGATAGCAGTTACCTTTAGGGGAAAGGAAATAAGATGTGATCAACAAGGGCACCCAGGAGCCGTCTAAGTCACTCACAATGTTCTATTTCTTATCCTGGGTAGAAGTAACTTTCCCTATTTCTACATATTGCTTTATAATTTGTCTTTAAATTGTATATGTATTTAAAGCATAATTTTGTAGGTGTGGCATATTTCAGTTTAAAAGTAGTTTAAATATCTTTTATTTTTAGAAAAATAATGCAACTTGAAGATTTGTGTTCCTTGAATATTTTTATTAATATCAAAAATAATAATAGTTTTCATGTATTAAATCTATAACCTATGACATGTGGATTGCTTAAGATAGCAGGTCCTGGAGCCAAATGGAACACAGTCTCCTCCACCTACTAACTATAAGGAACTCATCAATCTATGCCTCGGTTTCCTGTTAATTAAATGAATTACAAATAAAATAATAGTACCTACTTATACAGTTGTTGAATAAAAGTGCTTAATTCTGTATCTGGCCACAAAGTAGGAATTCAATGAATATTAATAACTTCCTATTATTTGATCTCATTAATTTCTTTTAGTGCAAACTATGACATCAGCTATGTCTTCACATGCTTTTCTAAGTAACTCGGTTTTGTTCGTCGAGGCCTCTGCACCATCACCAGTCACCTGGCATATTAATCTGCATCCTTCTTTAGGCTCTCTGAACAGGTAGAATTAAATATACAGTTCACAAGATGTTTGCATTTAACAGGTGTTGCACACAGAACTGGGACAACTACTCCTTGTCTCCATAACAAGCGCAGAGTGATGGGAGCTGCTTCCACCTTACCTGCTTCCTCCTTCAGAGCCCATCAGGCTGGTGCCTTGTCAGGCCCAGTCTCCTGGTCTCTCAGGAAGAGGCGAACCTGTTGGCCCCGGCAGCCCTTGCATCGTCACTCAGCCCTTCACTGTTCCTCTGGCAGAGCACACAAAATCGCCCAGCCCTGGCCACGGCAGCTGAGACCACACCATATCATTTTTCAAAATAAAGCTAAGTGTCAGGCTGGGTTTCAGAAATACCCTGACAGACCTGGCAAAAAATGACCCCGGGGGCTCCCACAGGTGTGGGGAGGAAGCCAGAGAGTAGGAGATGTGGACAACCAGAGCCAGAACATTCTGAAGGTTGAAATTAATTGCCAGATGGCCCTGCAAGCTCATTTTTCTCTCACTCACCAACCCAAGTGGAATTTTTCACAAGTTAAATGTGTTTTTTAAAATTCCTCATGCAATCTCATGAAGCCAACACTTCACCTTAAATATGGTACTTCTATGTAGCTTGAAAGAACTTTAACTGAATGAACATTTTTTAAGCACCTGCTACACCCAAGGCACTGTGTTAGCTGCTGTGAGAGCAGAGATGAATAAAGAAATCAACTCTATCCTTAGGTAGCATATATTCTAGGTATGGAAAACAAATGCACATGCAAGAGAAGGGCTCTGGAAGCAGGAAGAGCCATTTCCTTTTGTCTAGTATTGAAAAGTGTCATTAAGTTCTGCTACAAATTGAGTTCTTTGTGGTTGGTGGTTCTTTATATAGGAAGAAGTAAAAGAAAGTTTCCAGGATTCTACAACTAGGAAAACAGGTCAGACAAATTACAGTGCCCAAGAGAGCTAGTTTGCTGAGTTATAAAAAGAAAAAAATGGTGCTTTACAAGATTCTAAGAGTATATTGAATAAAAACAACATGACTAGCATCATTTTGTGAGATGCAAAGATTCTGGTCACACAGGAATCTTCTTAAAGCTGTATATTCTCTTTATATTGAAATGCAATTTAAATTTCCCATTTCTAAATATTATGGATTTGTTAAAACAGTGAATGAATAACGCAAAGGTTACAAGCATTCCTGAGTAGATTTAGTAGCCGCAGTCCCAATCTCCTTCAGACTTACATTTTAAAATCAAATGCATAAGACATCAGATATTTGCACTGAAAGAATCAGAGCAGGGAAGTGGTGTGAATCATTGCAAGAGACTCTGCTTGACCTCACGTGCTTGGCCAAACTTTAATGTGGGCTTCCTTAGTCAGGTCCCTGCACAGACCCCTGACCCCATCCTGAGCTGTTACCTAAAATGATACATTACTGCTAAACCACAGAATGTACTATTCTCAGAAAAACTGCACCACCGTTTGACAGTCTTCCATAAGCCCATTGCCAAACCCCATCCAAACTTCTCCAGGCCCCTCTCAGTAATCCTCCAGTTCCCCTTTCCCATTCTCTCCCAGACCTCCCACACTTCCTTTCAGTAATTTTCCAGTTCCTCATTTCACCTTCCCTCTTGTGCCCTTTAAAATATCTAGCTGCCTCTGTGCTGACTGGAGTTGACACCAACTGTTGCTGCTTCTTTTGTCCCCTGCCATGGCAGTTTGAATAAAGTCTGTCCAGCCACTTTCACTACTATCCAGAGATTTTCTTTGACAGTGGGGAGTGGGGAGAGTGGAGATAGAGATAAAAAGACTGGTCATGAGATGCTGATTGCTGAAACTGACTGGAGGATAGATGAGATTCATTATACTCCTCTACTTTTGTACATGTTTGGAAATGTCCATAATAAAAAGCTTAAAACGAAGAAGAAAATGAGGAAACGAGGAGAAAAAAATAACCATTTCCTCTTATTTCTTGCCCCTGCAAAGAAAATAAAATTATGTATTTATACCATTCCCCTCTTTTTTGCAAAGAGAAGATCCAGAGGAATATCCTTTGTGTTTTGAGTGAAATAATAAATGGGGATAAAAACTGGGAATGCTGAGTGAGGACTAAATGCCTCCAAATAAGAGAAGAATATAGAGACCTGAAAGGATGTTCCTGAGAGGGCTGGGAGCCTGCAGAGGGGGAGGGACAGCAGCTGGGGAGTGGAGCGGGGAGAATTGTATGAGAGCAACAGAAAAGGGAGAGAGGTGGCACCTGTTAAGGGGAGTAGAACTTTGGGGAAAGAGAATTGTACAAATTTTCTTCTATAATGTGAGCTAATATGTCCCCTCTTGTTTCCACAAGAAAGTCTCATTCTAATCCTGCATTATTCTTGTGGGGGAGGGGATGTGTCTGTGTGTGCCTGTGGGCGTGTGGGCATGTGGGCATGTGTGTATATGTGTCTGTGGATGTGCAGTATGTGAAAGTATGCCTGTGTTGGATTAACAAAGGAAAGGCCCTGAAGACAGATCAAAAATGCAGGAGGAGGAGAGTGAGATCAGGGTATTTATTCCCCAGTTCGCTCCTTGCTGGCTTTCTGTAAAGCACCTGTTGTCCTCTCCCAAGGGCCGCAGCTCCCACTGGGCTGTCTTCTGCAGATACAGCCTCCAAGTTTCCATCCCTACTCTCTGTCGATTCAGTCCTAACTGTGGTAACAGTTCCCCATGGTGTTGGCCCAGAGATGCTGCACATCTTAATCAGTTTCCTTTAACCCTTTCCACAACTTTTTAAATGGTCCCTTTATTAAATTTTCCTCAATGCCCCACATGAATGTGCTCTTTCCTCGAGGAGTGCCACTGATAACCTCGTCTCCAAATGCAAGATCCTATCCATCCATCCTGCAAAGAGCTTCTCAGCTCCATTCTCTTCCATGAACTTTTTCTCCACCATTCTAGTCCCCACTGCCCTCCAAAACTGTATCTTCTCTACACCAAGAAGCACTAGATTATATACCACTTTAAATTGTTCATAGTTCTTTCCTGTGTTTAAGACTTTTATTCTAATTGTAAGTTTTTTTGCAAGCAAAGACTTTAATACTTCTTTTGTGTCTCCAAGAATAACCAGCACTATCTTGGGCAAATGGCAACTCTCTGTGTTAGAGGGAAAAGGAAAGTATTTTGGAATTAAATAGAGCTGGAATCAAATCCTAGCTCTGCCACTTATTGTGTCCTTTTGAAAAAATTGTTTAACTCCCCTAAGTTTGTTTACTCATTTATATAATTAGGATATAATAGCCAATAATATCTGCCTCCTAGACATATTGCAAGGATTCAATGAGATAAGGTTTCAAAAGTAGAGTTTCTAGCATTTAGTGGGTAATTTATAAGTGTTGGTACCTGAAAATTCTTGCTGAAATGAGCCAAGGCAAATAATTCAAATACTTTGTTCATCAGATGCCTTCACTCAGGACAGGGATAAAATACTAATGATCAGGAGTTCTGTAGTTAGACCATCCATGCCCACATCCTAATTCCATAACTTATTAGCTATATTATTTTGACCAAATTATTCAACCTTTTTCTGAGTCTCAATGTCCTCACCCTTAAAATGGGGTTAATATAAGGATCAAATAAACTGCTGTATGTGAAATTGCATTATAAACTGCAATGAGCTACACAAATATTAGCTAGTAGTAAGTGTAATGTTGAATTAAATTCATTTTCAGTCTATCTGGTCAATGCCCAAAGAGAGCATGAACCTCAATTACAGAGAGAGAGAGAGAGAAAGAGAGAGAGGCTATGTTACAGGGAAGCTGTTTTACCCAGTCATTAATTTTGTCACTTACAAGCTGTGTGAACAAACATGGGTATGTTCTCTAACTCCCTAAGCCACGTTTCCTCATCTGTGGTGATTGGAAGCTGTATGTATCCCAGAGAAATATGTTCTTAAATTTAATCCATTCTTGTGGGTGTGGAAAGCAATGAAAGGTGGAAGAGATGGGAGACGCCAGCAGATACGCCATGTGCTTTGCCATGTGGCAGAGGAGCCAAGGATTGCCAGCAGCTGGTCTTCAGGAAGAAAGCATCACCTTGATGATGTCTTGATTTGAACATTCTCATGGCCTCAAACTGTAAGCTAATAAATTTGCATATTTTAAAGCCAACCCATTTCATGGCATCAGCTTTAAGCAGCCTAGGAAACTAAAACTCATCCATAAAATAGGGATAATAATAGAACCAACCACATAGTGTTGCATAAGGTATAACTGAGACAATATTTAAAATATTGAGACAATACTGGACACAGAGTTAATGTTCAATTAATCATAATACTGTTACATTTTGGGGTTGAGAGGAAATGAGAGAACCCCAAAATTTGGTGTATTTTGGGGGAAATAGACTCAGGAATAGGTAACCTTGGCAGCTGGTAGCAGCACAGAGGCATGGGGATAAGGGAAAGGAAGAAGGAAGATGCTGGAAGATCAGACAAGCTTGTCAGTGTCAAGTGTTACCTGTCGTTTTAGTTTCCTAGGCTATTCAAAGCAAATACCACGAAATGGGTTGGCTTAAACAATGGGAATTTATTAGCTTACAGATTTGAGGCTACAAAAATGTTCAAATCAAAGCATCATCAGGGTGATGATTTCTCTCCAAACACCAGCTGCCGGTGATCCTTGGCTTCTCTGCCACGTGGCAATGCACAGGGTGGTGTCAAATGGCCTATCATTCTCTTCCTTTTCATTGTTTTCAGCTTCTTGCTTCCATGGCACTCTCTCTCTCTCTCTCTCTCTCTCTCTCTCTCTCTATCTCTCTCTATCTCTATCTCTATCTCTATCTCTATCTCTATCTCTCTCCCTCATTATTCCATTTATAAAGGACTCCAGTAAGAGGATTAAGACCCATCCTGAATGAAATGGGCCACACCTTAATGGAAGTAGCCACATCAAAAAGTCTGACTTACAGTGGGTCTACACCCATGGGAATGGATTAGATTTAAGCACATGGTTTTCTGAGGTGCATACAGCTTCAAACCACTACACCTATCTTTAGGCTGCTACTTGGACTCCTTCTGAGGCCCATGGCTGGTATCTTACAATCAAACAGCAAGATCTGAACTAAATTAATTTCTTCTGGAAACTGCTGTAAGCATCATATTTCATACAGGCATCATATACTCTTAAATAAAGCACTGTGGAGGTGGTGATCTTGTCTCCAAGCCAATATATTCATATGGATGCAGTACCTCAGAATAAAAATGTACAGTTGGACACACTTTGAGCTAAACTCAGCATTTTGGGTGTTGGCCATCTATCACCTGTCATGGAGAGTCAAAGAGAGGAGCATCACCCCCTTTAGATACAATCAACAACCCTCCATGGACAGACTTACCAAGGAAGAGCTGCTCTAAAATTTCAGGATCAATTCCAGGTCTAATCAGAGACAAAAAAATTTTTAAAGGTATAAGAATTCTCATAGAATTTAACTAAGTTTATTATGATTCTGTGTTAGACAGGCTATTGTTTCAGCTACTTAAACAGACAACAAAGTAACAGTGGCTTAAATAATTTATGATTTATCACTGTCTCATGGAACAGCCCTGAGGTAGGCCTCACATCTCCGGCTTCATCTTCTCATGAGATGGAGAAGGTCTGGGAAACTGCTCTAATATTCCCTTTTTGGAATGTCAATCACATGGCCTCACTAAGTCACAAGGGATGCTGGGAAATATAATCTCTAGTTGGGTGGTCTTATGAAGGAGCTCCACCAAGGAGATAGAAAGGGGAAGCTCATATAGGGCAAATATGGAAGCAAGTGAGGAAATGTTCTGATTGGTTGACATTAAGTTTCCATTTTATTTAAGGGGGTCTTACAAACTGGGGAGCAAATGGTTGCTTAGGAATGAGGAAATTAGTGTCAGTAACTGGCTATATTTAAATTTGGTCTCCTGGACCAGTTGGGCATATACAGGAAAGAGAAACTAGCTTAGATTTTTAATTTTGCCGACATGGGGCTTAGTTAGCATGGGCACCTCCATGTTGGGCTTAGTAGATTTTATTTATCACAGTGGACAAATAGCAGGGTCTGCTACAGTCTCTTTTCAACAGCAGGAATTGGCCTAGGGGGGTACCAGAGAGCTCTATCCAACTGCTGTATCTGGAGATAAGCCCCTCTCTCTGCTTTCAATGATGAGCATTCAGATTTGAATTATACAATTTTCTTTTCCCTGTTGTCCTGGGCTTTCATAAATAGGATATCATGTTTTGATTTGCCTAGCTAAAAATCTATTTTTTGAATAATGAATGAATGAATGAATGAAGTGCTACAAAACTGAAAGTTAAGGAAGATGTATCAGTTCAACTACAACACACCTACAATACATACTCCAGATCAACCTATCCCACAGGGCTGTTATGAGGATCAAAGCAAATTTATAACAGAAAGAACTTAGTACCCATAAAAGCAAAGTCAGCTGTTTCAGCACGTGGCACCATGCTGGGCTCATAGGAGATGTTGAGAAAACTTGCAACACAGATCACATATACCCCACTGATTTCAATGGAGTCAGGATGCAAGCGAATTCCCACTCTGCAAACCTAACTCTGCACACTCACTGAATCATTAGTGAGTCTGCAGTATATTTATGTTTGTTGCACATGAAAGCATTTAAAATCACTATTGTATTAAAATATGCCACACTTTTCTGGTTGCATCCAATGAAAATTCTTATTAACTTAGTTAAAATTGAATATTGAATTTGGCCATATAGATAAACCATATAGGAATGTCACATAAACATGCTCATTTGCACTTCAATAGATACATGGGATACTCTTCTGGGAAATTCAGCATCCTGGGAGAAATGAGTATATGGGCAGTGGACAAAAATGGAGCTGGATTTGAAACCTGTTTCCATCACATACTTACCTAAGCCCTCTAATTTGTTTTTCTCTTCTGTGAAAAGAGAGTAATACCAGCTATCTTGCAAGATTTTTAAGAGATATGAAATAAAATATGTAAAGTGTTTCTTTACATATCAGTCATAATAAAAGATAGCTATTATTATTAACTAATTCATGCTCAATAACTTTATTGTTAGTGATATGGATAAAAGAAAAGCTCTTATTTCAAAAAAATTGAACACATCCCAATTTGATATAATTGTATTAGTATCTGTTTCACCAGGTCAACAGTGATTTCTCTGAAAGCAGAAAAGGCACTTATTACAAGGGTTCAGTACATAATTTTTTAATCAGACATACTCTTTGTCAAATGATCAAATTATGTAATATGCTCCTTTGAGTGAAAAGGGTTTTTTTTAAATTATCTTTTCTTCCTCTTGGAAAAGAAAAGAAGCAGCCTAAAAATATTGAAACCTGAAAATATTGATTATGCCCTTCCAGTTCATCTTAACAAGGTGGGGTATTTATGTCCATTGAGATTATGATTATCAACATAATCACCTTACTATGGTCATCAACTATTTATTAAGGGTCTACAGGCAAAAAAGATGCAGATATAGCTTTAATCAAGTGCAATACGCTGCAAAGAACTTGAACACTGAGAATAAGAGAATTATTGATGTTATGTGTTCTAGTTTGCTAATGCTGCAGAATGCAAAACACCAGAGATGGACTGGCTTTTATAAAAAGGGGGTTTATTTGGCTACACAGTTACAGTCTTAAGGCCATAAAGTGTCCAAGGTAACCCATCAGTAATCGGGTACCTTCACTGGAGGATGGCCAATGGCATCCGGAAAACCTCTGTTAGCTGGGAAGGCACGTGGCTGGCATCTGCTCCAAAGTTCTGGCCTCAAAATAGCCTTCTCCCAGGATGTTCCTCTCTAGCAAGCTTGCTCCTCTTCAAAATGTCACTCACAGCTGCAGTGAGTTCCTTCTCTTTGAGTCAGCTCATTTATATGGCTCCACTGATCAAGGCCCACCCTAAATGGGTAGGGCCATGCCTCCATGGGAACATCCCATCAGAGTCACCACCCACAGCTGGGTGGGGCACATTTCAAGCAAATCCAATCAGCACCAGTATGTCTGCCCTGCAAGACTACATCAAAGATAATGGTGTTTGGGGGACACAATACATTCAAACCGGCACATTCCATCCCCTGGACCCCAAAATGACATTATCTTTCCATATACAAAATACAGTCATCCCACAACAATATCATAGAAACTTACATCATTTCAGTAACAATAGTTAAGTACAAAATCCCATCAAAATCAATTTAGGCATGGTCAGTCCTAAGGCATAATTCCCCTCTAGCTGTAGATTTGTGAACTTAGAACAAGTTATGTGCTCCCAATATACAAAGGAGGGACATTCATAGGATAAACATTCCCACTGCCATAAGGAAAACCTGAAAGGAAAACAGGATTCACAGGACCAAAACAGTTCCTAAATCCTGCAGGACAAACTCCATTAGATTTCAAGTCTGAGAGTTATTAACAGAATGACATTGCATCCTTGGGGCTTGAGAGAGCGGGAGTCTAACCCTTCCTAAGGGCCTTTGTGGCAGCCCTTTACTCTCCAAACACTTAGGTGAGTGCTCCAACATATCCACACATTGGGGAGACCACTTTCTTGGCCCCACCCTCCTCAAACATCGGGGCAGCTCCCGGATTCCCTTCTATCTCTGGGGCACACGCTCAACCCCTTTAGAACAGTGTGGTGGCAGCCAGGCTCTCCCCAATTCCCTGGGAATGTGCTCCACCTTCTTTGGGGCTTGGGGTGGCAGGACATTTCCTGAGCATTGAGGTGGAAGGCCCGCCCTCGACCTCCAGGGCAAACTCACCCTTTCCATGCGTGTGGGCTGCTCTGCTCTCCCAGCCCGAGACCTCCTGACTCCAGACCTCAACCTCCATGGCTCTGTCTTTGAAGAAATTTTTCCTTCAATTTGTTCCTTGTCTGTCTTCTCCAGTCCAGACTGGCAACAGCTCTGTCTATAAAGATCTCACAAAAATTCTGTTGGCTTTACATGAAGCACACAGGGGTCAAAGCCATCAGACAATAGGACTTTCCACAGATCCTTTCTGGATAATTCCATCTCCAATCTTGGCTGGGTTCCATGTTTGGTTACGTCCTCACATTGGGCTCTAACTTCTGGGATTCCACCCACTGGAAGCCCATAATTTTCCAAGTCATCAGCTTCTGGTTTCTTTGAACCCAAGAGTTCAGTTCTAAGTTTATCTCTCTCTGCTCGCATTTTACTATAAGCTGCAAGGAGAAGCCAAGGTACATCCTCCACACGTAGTCTGGAGATCTCCTCAGCTAAGTATTCCAGGTTGTCACTTTCAAATTCTTCCTTCCATCTGACACCAGCACTCAATTTTGCCAAATTCTCTGCCACTTTAAAACAAGGATCACCTTTCTTCCAGTTTGCAACAACACATTCATCATTTCTGCTCAAGTCCTCATTAGAAGTATCTTTAGAGTCCATATTTCCATAAACAGTCTCTTCAAAGCAGTTTAGGCCTTTGCTATCAAGCTCCTCACAATTCTTCCAGAATCTTCCCCTTATCCATTTGAAAAGCCGTTCCAACATGTTTGGTATTTGCAGACTCAGCAGCAAAAGCACCCCACTTCTCTGGTACCAAAATCTGTTCTAGTTTGCTAATGCTGCAGAATGCAAAACACCAGCGATGGATTGGCTTTTATAAAAAGGGGGTTTCTTTGGCTATACAGTTACAGTCTTAAGGCCATAAAGTGTCCAAGGTAACCCATCAGTAATCGGGTACCTTCACTGGAGGATGGCCAATGGCATCCGGAAAACCTCTGTTAGCTGGGAAGGCACATGGCTGGCATCTGCTCCAAAGTTCTGGCCTCAAAATGGCCTTCCCCCAGGACGTTCCTCTCTAGCAAGCTTGCTCCTCTTCAAAATGTCACTCACAGCTGCACTGAGTTCCTTCTCTTTGAGTCAGCTCATTTATGTGGCTCCACTGATCAAGGCCCACCCTGAATGGGTAGGGCCACGCCTCCATGGGAACATCCCATCAGAGTCACCACCCACAGCTGGGTGGGGCACATTTCAAGCAAATCCCCTCAGCACCAAGCCTTCTGCCCCACAAGACTACATCAAAGATAATGGCGGTTGGGGGACACAATACATTCAAACCGGCACATTATTTGTCTCATGTAAGAAAATGCAACAGAAGAAATTCCACACTGATCAAATATTTAAAATCACAAAGTATTAGAACTAAAATCTAATCTAATCCAGCTCTATCATTAGTTTAATAAATGGTGAATATTGCTATTACCAGAAGAAACTTCTCTAAAAAAATTTTCATGCCATTGTTGTTCCCAGGATATGTGAATACATTTAAGAAGCTACTTAGTTTTCTACAATGAGATATATAAACCCTATTTTATGAAATTATCTCACAAAAGGAGACCACTTGTATTTTCAAAACCCCATAACTTTTGGAGAAATTCTTACCCTAAGAAGAAAGCAAATCACAGACAGAAATTATATAATAATTCTTTCGGGCACATAGGAAGTGCTCAATAAGGCCAAAATACATATTCAGATACACTAGATAAATGAATTAGATGCATGTCTTAATATTGAGTACAATTTCATGTTTTATCCAAGTATTTCATGATAAAGTGTTCATGCAATACTAAGTGGGAAAGCAGGTTAAACCTATATACTATACTACTAACTTTATTTGAAAGATACTCAATTGAAAGATACACAATTGTTATCATTGGTTCTCTCTGAATAATGAGATGGTGAATGACTTTTCTATAATTAATATGTTTTATATTTATAATTAGGGAAAAATTATTTTCAAGATATTAATGCCAATTTAATTAAACCAAGGGAGTGGTTTAACATCCTAATATCCTAATATGATGCAATAACAAACATTGATGCCGACACTTCGCTTTCTTTAAAATGAAAGCAATCTTCTTTGAAAATATTTTTCTCATATTCAGGGATATTTTTAAGTTCCTTTCATTTGAAATGATAATTTAAGTGGAGGCAAAATCCAAAGATTTCCCTGGAAATAGCTCTTGCTTCTTACCGTGTCTTTTACTGCTCATGCTGGTGTGTAACCACTTTTGATTTCATGGTGTTTACCTGAATGGCTTGTCAAGATTTCATTTTTTCCAATTTAAAGCATGAGTTTTGTTCAAATAAAGGTATTTTACAGTGTTCCAAAGAGAATTGAACTCTTGGCTTCCCTGAGTTGCTGTCCCTAGCACTTCTGGAGAATTTAGCTCCTCATAGATCATTTGTCAGTGTACTGTTCAAGAACGGATCCCAGTGTTTTCAGTCTTAACCCCAGTTCACTGGCAAGCCACCTTCCAAGGCAGTTGTGAGGCTGCAGATCTGATAAAGGAGCAGTCTATTTAAAAGCACTGCTGAAGGGCAAACCCCAGTTGTGCAAAAGGGAAGGAGGCTGGGGCTCACTTATGGGGTCTGAATGTGTTTGGTTCCCATTCAGACCTTGATCTTTGGGTGTTTCTGGATAATAACTTTAAAAGGTGATGCAGAAAGTAGTTTATCATGACAATGGAAAACCAAGCTTTAGAAATCAGACAGATCTGAACTTGAGTAGTGACCATTCCACTAACAGCTGAGTTACCTCAAACAAGGTGTTTTTCACATCCTCAATTTCTTTATCTGAAAATGAGGTTCCTATTACCTACATCATGGAGTGGGGATTATAAGAGCTATGTTAAATAATTAGTGAAGGACCTATGTTAAAAAATCCAATGAGTGTTTGTTGAATGAACAAATGGTAGCCATATCATTGCCTCCTGAGAAGATGATGGCAGCTTCCTCAAAGCATCCTTTATCTGCACATGTCCACATGTGCAGCAATCATTTCTGATTGCTGATGTAGTAAATTACCACAATCTTAGTGCCTAAGACAATACAAATTTATTATCTTACACTTCTGGAGGTCTGAAATTGAAGTAGGTCTCAGTGGGCTAAAATCTCGGTGTCAACTTGGCTGTGTTCCTTCTGCAGGCTCTAGGCTTGCATTTATGAGCTTCTAGAGGTCACCCACATTCCCTGACACACAGCCCCCTTAGATCTTCAAAGCTAGCAATGTCAGGCCAACTCCTTCTCACACTGCCATTTCTCTGGGCGTCCCTCTTCTACATCTTCCTCCCTTTTCCCGGAACTTTTGTGGTTACGTTGAACCACCCAGATAATCCACGATAATGTCCTCTCAAGGTTAGCTGATTTGAAAACTTAATTCCCCTTCACCATATAATATAACATATTCACAGGTCCCAGGGATTTGTACATGGACATACTTGGGTGCCCATTATTCTGTTACCACAGTTGGGATCTAGGGTACCATAACTTGGTAGCCAAAGGCACACCCTGAATCCCAGTCTTAGGATCCACATTCTCGTACAAAAGGATGAACAAAGGGCATGGAAAATATGGCAGAGGAAAGACAGAGGAAAGGGAGAAGGAAAGGAGGAGAAAAAGTGTGGAGTGAGAATGCAGACTGGATTCTGAGTCCATTTCCCAAATCAGCTGTATAGACACAGATGCTACAACTGCCTCTGTCTCCTAATTGCAAGCAGAATGTGGGACAAGCAGATTCCAGGTTTGATAAAAGGCAGGGTGTCATGTGTTTACTGCAAAGAACAGGAAGTAGAAGAGAGCCTACTCTTCATGGGCACAGGAATTAAAAGAAGGCTAGATCCTGGAATCTTGCTTTTATGTATAATAACCCCTCCAACTAGTAAACGTGACTCAATGCCTTGTATTCAGCAACTACTCAACAACTGACAACTCAAAAAACAATTACCAGAACCCAAGGGACAACATTCACTCAGACCGTATGTGAATTTTGTCCCCTGGAGTTGAAGCGTGCACAACCTATACAGCTAAAAATAGCAGATGGAGAGTGGGCTACCTCTCTGGCAGTCCCTCCTGTTGGTAGAGATGGCAGAAGCAATCCTTCCTTTGAAATGAGGCAATCGTATGAGAAAAGGGCCAAAAACTTCCCTATGTTGACTAGATGTATTATTTTTTAAAATAAAACAAAACTTTCGTACCCAGACAAGTGAACATTTAATTCAATTTAGAAAAGTACATTAAAACAACATTAGAATTATGACAAAACCAAGTAAACTCTAAGAAAGTCAAAGTGACACATTATCTGCTAATCTGTGAATGCAAAATTCCCCAGGCACCAGAGGACATTTCTGACAGTGGAAAACTTTCTGGTCTTGAGCATGGCATGGAGTAAAATGATCATATTTAAGTCCTGGGGTCTTTCATGTGTATGTTTTTGTTTTTGTTTTTGTTTTTGTTTTTTTAATTAGAGAAGTAGTAGGTTTACAGAAAAATCATGTAAAAAATACAGCATTTCCTTATACCCCCTATTATTGACACTTTGCATTAGTATGGTACCTCGGTTGCAATTGATGAAAGAATATTAAAATTGTACTATTAACTGTAGTCCATAGTTTACATTAGATGTGTTTTTCCTGTTTACCACCCTATTATTAACACTTGTGTTAGTGTAATACATTTGTTGCAATTCATGTAAGGACATACTTATACTTTTACTATTAACCATAGCCTATCATCTACAATGGGGTTCACTGTGTTATGCAGCCCTATGTTTTATCTTTTAATTTTTATTCTAGTAACATATATACTAGAATATATATCTAGTAACATATACCTAAAATTTCCTATTTTAACCACATGCATATATATAATTCAGTGCTGTTAATTATACTCACTATAATGTGCTACCATCACCACCATCCATTTCCAAAACTTTACAATCAACCTAAATAGAAATTCTGTAAAATTAAGCATCAATTCCCCACTCTCTTTCCCCAATCCATTCCCTAGTAACCTATATTCAAGATTCTAACTCTATGGCTTTGTTTTTATAATTAGTTCATATCAGTGAGATCATACAGTATTTGTCCTTTTGTGTCTGGCTTATTTCACTCAATATAATGTCCTCAAAGATCACCCACATTGTCACATGCATCAGGACATCATTCCTTTTTAAGGTGAAATACTGTTCCACTGAACGTATATGCCACATTTTGTTTATCCATTCATCGGTTGATGGACACTTTGGTTGTGTCTATCTTTCGACAACTGTGAATAATGCCACTATGAGCTTCAAAATGCAAATGCCTGTTAGTGTCCCTACTTTTAATTCTTCTGGGTATATATCTACTGGTGGGATTGTCAGGTCGTATGGTAATTCTATACATAGCTTCCTGAGGAACTGCCAAATTCTCTTCCGCAAAAGTTGCACCATTTTACATTCATACCAGCAATGAATGAGTGTTCCTATTTCTCCACAGCCTTTCTAACACTTGTAATTTTGTTTTATTATTTTAGAGTTTTTATTATGAATGGTTATGCAATTTTCTAATGTTCTTTCTGCATGAATCAAGAGGATCATAGTTTTTTTTCTTCCACAGTCTGTTAATATGGTTTGATATTACTTGATCTTGAAACCCCACTCGATTGTGATGTTTTATTTTTTTTATATATTTGTCATGGAATCAATTTTCTAACATTTATTGAGGACTTTCGTGTCTATGTTCATGAAAGATATTTATCTATAGTTTTCTTTTCTCAAAATATCTTTGTCAGATTTTGACATTAGAGAATGTTGGCTTTATAAAATGAGTTGGCGATTGCTTCCTCTTAATCTATTGTCTGGCTGAGATTGTGTAGAAATGGTATTATTATATCTTCCATAAATAGTTGGAAGACTAGAACCATGAAACTATCTGATACTGGAATTTTCTTTGTTGGAGGAATTTTAACTATGACTTTATGTACTAGATAAAAGATTATTCAGGTTATCAATTTTTCTTTATGAGTTTTGGTAGGTTGTATCTTTAAAAGAATTTATCCATTTCATCTAAATTGTCAAGCTTGTGTTTATAGAATTGTTTGTAGTATTTCCTTTATATATACACACATACACACACACACACACACACACACACACACACACTTATTATTGTGAAATATAAGATGTATACCAAACAGTAATAACTTTCAGAGTATGGTTTAACAAGTAATTAGAGGGCAAATTTCAAATAATGTTATAGGTTACAGTTCCACAATTTCAGGTATTTCCTTATTGTGAAATATAAAATATATACAGAATGGTGTTAACTTTCAAAGTACAATTTAACAAGTAGCTATAGAGCAAATTTAAAACAATGTTATGGGTTACAGTTCCACCATTTCAGCTATTTCCTTCTAGCTATTCTAATACTCTACCATCTAAAAAAAATTTTTTATAAAGATTCAGTATTCATAATCCTTTGGTAAATCCTATCTTGTCTGTTTCTACCCTTTCCTCTCATTTAATCATTTTCTCTATCTTCAGGGCTGTCCAGGAAGTGACCACTCTAACTTGTTCATGTTGAAATGGGGTATCAGCATTATGGGGAAAGGGGCTGCATCAGGTTGGTGTTCTTGAAGAGGCTGTTGCTATGAGTTTTGGAACTTATCTGGCATAGGAACCCTCTGGAGGATTTAAGTTTCTGAAAAATAAACTTAGTGAGTGGAACCTTTATAGAGCCTCAGACAGGGACTTGGGTATTTCGGGACTACTGTTGGGTAGGGCTTGACATACTGTGGCTATTTGGAATATCTATCTGGGGCTTGCATAAGAGTAACCTCCAGGATAGCCTCTTGACTCTATTTGAAATCTCTTAGCCACTGCAACCTTATTTTGTTACCTTTCTTTTCTCCCTTTTGGTCAAGAAGGCATTCTCAATCCCTCAATACCTGGGTCAGGCTCATTCCTGGGAGTTGTGTCCCACATTGCCAGGGAGATTCACCCCGCTGGGAGTCATGTCCTACATAAGTGGAAGGTTAATGAATTTATTTGCAGAGTTGGGCTTAGAAAGAGAAAGGCTGCATCTGAGTAACAAAAGAGGTTCTCTGGAGGTGCCTCTTAGGCATAATTTAGGTAGGCTTAGCTTACCTTTTAAAGCCATAAGTTTCACAAGAGCAAGCCTCAAGATCAAAGGCATGACTTATTAAGTAGGGGGTTCCTAATTTCACATAACATATATTCTGTCCAAGATAAACAATCATTGTCTCACATTATCTTCATTTAGCTGTAGAATCATCATCACCCTCAATTTTAAATAATTATCATAACACAAAATACCCCAAAACTCTTCTCAGCCCCTAGTTATTCTTCCCTAGTGTTAGTGTAGTACTGGTAAGGTATTCCTATTAAATATAGTCTATAATACGCAATGGGTAGTTTTTCCCTTATACCACTCTGTTGTTAACTCTTTATACCAGTGTCATACCTTAGAAGTTTATCATACAAACATTTATATTTGTAGTGCTAATCTGTGGGATACGTGCCTTCAAACAACCACTTTACATTGTTTGCCTTCAATGTGGCAGTGATAATACCATTAACAAACCATTTTCACCCCTGTCCATTCCCATACCTTTAAGTTCACCTTCATTAACATGTCTGTACATATCAGGTTATCATTCTCTCTTCACTACCTTCTGTCTATCTCTAATTCTACCTTATAGGACACTGATATTACATTGTCCAGAGAGTTCGTAGTAGTAACAACATACAATGTCTCTCCTTTTGTCTCTGACTTATTTGACACAGCATTATGTCTTCAGGGTTCATCCATGTTGTCATGTTTCAGGACCTGGTTCCTTCTTACTGATGCATAGTATTCCATCGTATGTATATACCATATTTTGTTTATCCACTCATCAGTTGAAGGACACTTGGATTGTTTCCATCTCTTAGCAATTGTGAACATTGCTGCCATGGACATCAGTGTGCAAATGTCTTTGTGTCACTGCTTTCAGATCTTCTGGGTATATCCTGACAAGTGGACTTGCTGGTATCTCAATATCTAATTTTCTGAGGAACTGCCATACTATCTTCCACAGCAGTTGTACCATTATACATTCTCACCAGCAATGAATGAGTTCCAATTTCTCCACATCCTCTCCAGCATTTATAGTTTCCTGTTTGTTTAATGGCAGCCATTCTTATTGGTGTGAAATGATATCTCATTGTGGTTTTGATTTGTGTTTCCCTGATAGCTACTGAAGAAGAACAATTTTTCATGTGTTTTTTAGCCATTTGTATTTCCTCTTTGGAAAACTGTCTTTTCATACTTTTTACCCATTTTATAATTGGGCTGTTTGTACTATTGTTGTGGAGTTGTAGGATTTCTTTATATATGCTGGGTATCAATCTCTTATCAGATATATGGTTTCCAAACATTTTCTCCCATTGAGTTGGCTGCCTCTTCATCTTTTTGACAAAGTTCTTTGAGATAAAGAAGGTTTTAATTTTGAGGAGTTCCCATTTATCTATTTTTTTCTTTCATTGCTTGTGCTTTGGGTATAACATCTAAGAAGCTATCTCCTAATACCAGGTCTTGAAGATGTTTCCCGACATTATCTTCTAGGAGTTTTATGGTACAGTCTTTTATATTGAGGTCTTTGATCCACGTTGAGTTAACTTTTGTATGGAGTGAAAGGTAGGGGTCCTCTTTGGATACAGATATCCAGTTCTCCTGGCCCCATTTGGTGAAGAGACTATTCTGTGCCAGGTCAGTAGATTTGAGGGCTTTACCAAAAATCAGTCTACCATAGATCTGGGGGTCTATTCCCAAGCTCTTGATTTGATTCCATTGATTAGTATGTCTATCTTTGTGCCAGTACCATGCTGTTTTGACTACTGTGGCTTTATAGTAGGCTTTAAAGCCAGGAAGTGTAAGTCCTCCTACTTCATTCTTCTTTTTTAGAATGTTTTTGGCAATTTGAGGCCCCTTCCCCCTTCCAAATAAATTTGATAACTAGCTTTTCCAAGTCTGCAAAGTAGGTTGTTGGAATTTTGATTGGAATTGCATTGAATCTGTAGATCAGTTTGGGTAGAAGTGACATCTTAATGTTGTTTAGACTTCCTCTCCATGAACATGGAATATCTTTCCCCTATTTCGGTCCCCTTGTATTGCTTTTAGTAAAGTTTTGTAATTTTCTCTGTAGAGGTCTTTTACATCTTTGGTTAAGTTTATTCCTAAGTACTTGATTTTCTTAGTTGCTATTGTGAATGGAATTTTTTTTCTTGAGTATCTCTTCAGTTAGGTAATTTCTAGTGTATAGGAACATTACTGACTTTTGCACATTTATCTTGTATCCCGCCACTTTGGTGAATTTGTTTATTAACCTAAGTAGCTTTATTATCAATTTCTCAGGGTTTTCCAAATATACAATCATATCTTCAAATAACGACAGTTGTATTTCTTCCTTTCCAATTTGGATGCCTTTTATTTCTTTGTCTTGACAGATTGCTCTGGCTAGAAGTTCTAGCAAAATGTTGAATAATAGTGGTGACAGCAGGCATCCTTGTCTCATTCCCAATCTTAGGGGGAAGGCTTTTAGTCTCTCACTGTTGAGTACTATGCTGGCTGTAGGTTTTTCACATATACCCTTTATCATGTTGAGGATGTTTCCTTCAATGCCTACCTTTTGAAGTGATTTTATCAAAATAGGATGCTGAATTTTGTCAAATACTTTCTCAGCATTTATTGAGATGATCATTCGATTTGATTTTTCCTTTTCAGTTTGTAATGTGTTGTATTGCATTGATTGATTTTCTTATGTTAAACCACCCTTGCATGCCTTGAATGAACTCCACTTGGTCATGGTGTGTGATTCTTTTAATGTATGTTTGCTTTCAATTTGCAAGTATTTTGTTGAGAATTTTTGCATCTATATTCATTACGGAGATTGGCTTGTAGTTTTCCTTTCTTGTAGTATCTTTATCTGGTTTTGGTATTAGAGTAATGTTAGCATCATAAAATGAGTTAGGTAGCATTCCTTTTTCTTCAGTTTTTTGAAAGAGTTTGAGCAGGAATTATGTCAGTTCTTTTTGGAAAGTTTAGTAAAATTCCCCTGTGAAGCCATCTAGCCCTGGACTATTTGTTGGAAGCTTTTTGATGACTGATTGGATCTCTTTACTTGTCATTGGTTTATTGAGGTCTACTACTTCTTCTTGGGTCAGTCTAGGCTGTTCATGTGTTTCCAGGAAATTATCCATTTCCTCTAAATTGTCTAGTTTGTTGGCATGTTGTTGTTCATAGTATCTTCTTATGATTTTTTTTAAAATTTCTTTGGGATCCATAATAATGCCCCCCTATCATTTCTAATTTTGTTTATTTGGGTCTTTTCTCTTTTTAACTTTGTCAGTCTAGCTAAGATTTTGTCAGTGTTGATGATCTTCTTGATTGATTGCAAATCTTGTTGATTGTTTGTCTTTTTATTGCTAACTTGTAGGATTCTTTTTATATTCTGGATATTAAATCTGTATCAGATATGTGGTTTACAAATGTTTTTCCCATTGGGTAAGTAGTCTTTTGACTTTTGTGACAAAGTCCTTTGATGTACAAAAGTTTTTAATTTTGAGGTGGTCCCGTTTATCTATTTTCTCTTTCACTGTTTGTGCTTTGGGTGTAAAGTCTACAAAACCATTGCCTAACAAAAGATACTATAGATGATCCCCTTCATTTTCTTCTAGGAGTTTTATAGTCCTAGTTCTTATATTTAGGTCTTTGATCCATTTTGAGTTAATTTTTATATAAGGTGTGAGACAGGGATCCTCTTTCATTCTTTTGCTTATGGATATCCAGTTCTCTCTGTACCATTTGTGAAAGAGACTATTCTTTCCCCATTGAGTGAACTTGGCAGCCTTGTCAAAAATCAATGTTCAGAGATGTGAATCTATTTCTGAATTCTCAGTTCAATTCCATTGGTCAGTTTATCTATCCTCAAGCCCATGTCATGCTGTTTTGACCACTGTAGCTTTGTAATAAGCTTCAAAGTCAGGAAGTGTGAGTCCTCCAACTTCTATCTTCTTTTTCAAGATTTTTTGCCTATTTGAGGCCCCTTAGCCTTCCAAATAAATTTGATGACTGGCTTTTTTAGTTCCACAAAGTAGGCTGTTGGAATTTTGATTGGGATTGTGTTGAATCTATAAATCATTTTGGGTAGAATTGACGTCCTAACAATATTTAGCTTTCCAATCCAAGAACACAGAATGCCCTTCCATTTATTTAGGTCATCTTTGATTTCTTTTAGCAATGTTTTGTAGTTTTCTGTGTACAAGACCTTTACACCCTTGGTTGAATTTATTCCTAGATACATGATTCTTTTAGTTACTATCATAAATGGAATTTTTTCTTGATTTCTTCCTCAGATTGCTCATTACTAGTTTATAGAAAGACGACTGAATTTTGCGTGTTGATCTTATATGTCACCACTTTGCTGAATTTGTTTATTAGCTTTATTAGCTTTGTTGTAGATTTTTCTGAACTTTCTATCTATATAAGAGCATGTCACCTGCAAATAGTGAAAACTTTACTTCTTTTCTTATTTGGATGCCCTTTAATTCTTTTTCTTGCCTAACTGCTCTAGTTAGAACTTCTAGCTCAATGTTGAACAACAGTGGGTGTCCTTGTTTTGTTCCAGATCTTAAAGGGAAAATTTTCAGTTTTTCACTATTGAGTATGATGTTAGCTGTGGGTTTTTCATGATATGCCCTTTATCATGTTGAGGAAGTTTCCTACTATTCCTATTCTTCCAAGTGTTTTTGTCAAGAAAGTATGCTGGATTTTGTCAAATGCCTTTTCTGTATCAGCTGAGATGATCATGTGATTTTTTTTCCTTGGTATTGTTAATGTGCTATCTTACATTAATTGATTTTCTTATGTTGAACCACACTTGCATGCCTGGGATAAAACCCACTTGGTTATGATGAATAATTCTTTTAATGTGCTGTCAGATTTGATTTGCAAATGTCTTTTTTTTGGGGGGGGGGGTTGGGGAGATGCATCTATATTCATAAGAGAAATTGGTCTGTAATTTTTTCTTGTAGTCTCCTTATCTGGCTTTGGTATTAAGATGATGTTGGCTTCATAGAATAAGCAAGGTAGTTTTCCTTCCTCTTCAATTTTTGTGAAGAGTTTTGTCACAGGTTCATCTCTTTACACTTTAAACCTGTAATCACAGTTAGAAAAGGACTAAGACTTATCAGATTGTGATTCAGTCAGTTTGGGCTTCAAGCAACCTTCCACTCAAATATAAGTATAAGACATACAATAGTTTAAAAGTAAAGAGCACTCAAGACAAGAATTGAATTGTTACATATATTTACTAAAGAAGCATTTAAGGTAGAAGGAACAGGTTTACAAAGTAATAATAAATGGATACATTACCAAGCCTGGGAACTACAGTCTTCCAGTTGCAGCTGGATGTAAGAGAGTTCCTTCTAGTCTAAGTCACTGAGTATACACAGTCTAACCTTAATCATTTGAGTCGCACTCTATTTTTATTTTTGAATCTATCTTCAATCAGGGGATTTTTTTGTCCAAGTCTTCAACCTCAATCATCTGAGTCACACTCTATTTTTATGCTTAATAAGCTGTTGAGTCTAAACTCAACCTTTATTAGAATCAAAGAAGAGTATTCACAACATTATTAGAGATTTGAACTTAACCTTGAATGTGTGTGATACTTTATTAGAGAGATTTTTACTAATTGAGTCATGACTCCTGTAAGAGCAATATAACACACCTTTTACTTATATTAAAACTAAAAATTAAAAGAGGAATTACTATTACTTATAACTAACTTATTAGTATAGATTTTCTATTTCAGTCTAGTCATTACATCACACCTCTCACTTCCTCCTTTCCTTCTTGGGTCTGTTTAGCTTCTCCTGCAGTCTTCTAATACAGGACTCAAAGTATATGAATCATCTGTCCTAGTTATTATAGTAAGGCCTTTCCACTTTCTATCATTTGGAAATTGTACTTGAGAATTTGGGGGGCAAAAGTTCTGTTAAGTAAGCTTCAATATTTGAAGGAATAACTGCTTCCTCACTATCAGAACAGAAGGCTTCAGGTGGTATATGAGAGCCACAAGGCTCCACAGCTGTCTGATCCCTGTATAGAAGGAAAAGGAGGCAGAATTTCATTTCAGATTCCTCAGTAGAGGTACTATCCTGCAACAGTTTGAGCAGGATTAGAATTAATTCTTCTGAGAATGATTGGTGAAATTCACCTGTGAAACCATCTGGTCCTGGGCTTTTCTTTTTGGGGGATTTTTGATGACTAATTCAATCTCTTTACTTGTAATTGGTCTGTTGAGATCTTCTATTTCTTCTAGAGTCAGTATAGGTTGTTTGCGTGTTTCTAGAAATTTGTCCATTTCATCTAGGTTGTCTAATTTATTGTCATACAGTTGTTCATTGTATCCTCTCATTTTTATATCTGTGTGGTCAGTAGTAGTGTTCCCCCTCTCGTTTCTGATTTTATTTATTTCCATCTTCTCCCTCTACTTCTTTGTCAGTCTAGCTAAGGGTTTGTCAATTTTATTCACTGTTTCAAAGAGCCAACTTTTGGTTTTGTTAATTCTCTCTATTGTTTGATGACTCTCAATTTCATTTATTTCTGGTCTAATTTTCATTAGTTATTTCCTTCTGAATTCTTTAAGATTAGTTTGCTTTTCTTTTTCTAGTTCCTCTGGGTGTGCAGTTGGGTCTTTCATTTTAACTCTTTCTGCTTTTTTAATGTAAATATTTCAGGCTATATATTTCCCTCTCAGCACTGCCATTGGTGCATCCCATAAATCTTGATATGTTGTATTCTCATTTTCATTCATCTCAAGATATTTACTAATTTCCCTTGCAATTTATTCTTTGACTCACTGATTGTGAGTCTCTTCAGTTTAGTTCATTTGTCATATTATTCAAGTTCTCTGATTCCTTGATGATCCTTTCTCTAAATGAGCTATGTATTGATAAGAGTGGTATACTGAAGTCTCCAATTATTATTGTAGAGACATCTATTTCTCCTTTCAGTTTCACCAGTTTTTGTCTGATGTATTTTAGAGCACCCTGGCTGGGGGCATAAATATTTATGATTGTTATTTCTTCTTGGTGGATTGTTCCTTTTATTAATATATAGTGCCCTTCTTTGTCTCTTATAACAGCTTTTGATTTAAGGCATTTTGTCTGATGTTAGTTTATATACCTCAGCTCTTTTCTGGTTACTATTTGCATGGAATATCTTTTTCCATCCTTTCACTTTCAACCTATTTATGTCCTTGAGTCTAAGATGAGTCTCTTGTAAACAACATATTTGGATCATGCTTTTTGTCCATTCTGCCAATTTGTGTCCTTTAATTGGGGAGTTTAATCCATTAACATTTGGTGTTATTACTGTAAAGGCATAGATGATATTTTGGGCCTCTAGTCAATATTAAGAAACTATGGCAGTGTGAAATATTTTACCACTGTGCATTAATGTAATATGAATGCAACATGCCCCCTTTCATGTTTGATTGGTGCGGGAGCACACTCATTTCTGAGAGTACATTTTAAGATGATAAGTATGAACCAATAAAATGTGTTCTTATCTTGGTTTTTGCCATTATCTAGAACTAGAACATAGGTAGGTAGGTAGATAGGTATGCAGATAGATGATTGAGATAGATAGATAGACAGATAGATAGATAGATAGATAGATAGATAGATAGATAGATATAGATAGATAGATAGATAGATAGATAGATAAATAGATAAAAATATTGTATCACAAGGCTGAACCCCTTGGAGAGGTAGTCAACAATGAGCCACATCTCTCAGAGTTTTTTATGAAATTCCACATTTACTATCACAAAGTCTTAAATGATCATGTGTGCCAGTTTGGACATATTATGTCCCCCAGAGAAAGCCATGTTCTTTAATGCAATCTTGTAGGGGCAGACATATTAGTGCTGATTAGGTTGGAACCCATTGATTTAGTGTTTCCATGGAGATGTGACTCAGTCAACTGTGGGCAAGAACTTTGATTGGATAATTTCCTTGTAGGTGTTACCCCACCCATTCAGGGTGTGTCTTAATTAAATCACCAGAGCCATATAAAACAGCTGACAAATAGAAGGAACTGAGAGCTGCAACTTACAGAGACACTTTGAAGATGGCCATTGAAAGCAGAGTTTTGCTGATACTTTGGAGGTACTAGACCAGAGTTTGCCCTGAGAAGCTGACACAGAGACATTTTAGAGAACACCATTTTGAAACACAACCTGGGAGCATGCAGATGCCAGCCACATGCCTTCCAGCTAACAGAGGTTTTCCAGATGCCAATGGCCTTTTTCCAGTGAATGTACCCTATTGTTGATGCCTCACCTTCGATACTTTATGGCCTTAAGACTGTAACTGTGTAACCAAATAAACCCTCTTTATCAAAGCCAATCCATTTCTGGTGTCTTTCAAAATGGCAGCATTAGCAAACCAGAACATCATGTGTGTGTGCGATTTCATCACAGATCATTATAAGAAGGTTCTGGATACTTTTCCAAAAGGACCATGGTAATAGTTTGCAAACCAGGTCATGAATTGAAAACACATGTGGACCAACCAGCTTCTCTTAAAGGATAGACTAACACTCATGTAATCATCCATCATCTCACAAATGCCTGCCATTGGTACAGATGGTGACTTGGTGTGAAAGTGCCAAGGCATCAATTCAAATAATAATGGCCATTATTGAAAAACACACACACACACATACACACATACATTATACATTTTCCTGAGATCTCTTAATTAAATCATCTCTAGGTGTCTGGAATGTACCTTTGCCATTTGACACTGTTCAGCACCCAATCCCCATTTACTAGCAGCCTGATTTATTGGGGCACCACTTTTCCTTGATTATTTATTGATGTGATAGGACCATTTCTTACCATAGAAACCAAATGGGCTAGATAGTTCCTTCTTCCCCCTGTCTCAGCTTGGAGGGAGGTTGGCATGTGAATTAAACCTGACCTATCAGAGACTCACCACTAAAACTTTGACTCTTGAGGTAAGGACACAAGGAAATATTGTGATGAAATTGTTTCTGCATTTCTCTCCTTATTCCTCAGCCAAGATCTGATGATTTTGTAAACACCTGATATTGCCTTGGATGATTAACCAGAGTCAGCTTCTGTTGCTTGCTTCTAAAAATCCCAACTGATTAAAAAAATCCACAAAAATAATTTGTTGGATAATTCAAAAAAATTTGAATTATCCAACAAATTATTTCTGGATTTAAATTTTTAACATTTTCATTAACCTATTAAGGTCTCTTCTGTAGATAGAAGGTTTTTCAAAACAATGCTGTATTATATTTGTTAGTTTTTTTTTCCCCTACAACAGAACTAAGATTTAGAAAGTAAGGATCAGTGTGCTAATGGAACTAGATGCTGGACAACACAGATGATGGACAACTACGTGTAATAGGAGAGAAATAGCAGTCATCAAAATTATAAAAGTGTTTTCCTTTTAGAAAAATCAGAAGCAGCAAAATCACTCTGGAACAAAATGTCACCAATATACAAAGTATAATAAAAGACTATATATGCCAACTGAAGCAAACCCAGAGTTTCCTAAATCCATATACATTCCCTCTTTAATATCAATATTTTGAAAACTGTTAGAAAAAATGAACATAGGCTCATTTGAAGCAGTTAGCTACAATACAATCCAAGGTGCATTAAAATGCCAGATGTCTCAACAGAGTGAGATTAGTTTTCCTCACATTGTATTTCTCAGATGTGTTATTCCATCATCACTCATCAACAGCAATGTAACCGAGTCCACATGCTCTTGAGAAAGTGAATCGCTGTCTGTAATGTCTGTACTTTCTATTACGCCTCTGCTGTCTGCTGGGTGACTAAACTGCCATGAAAAATGTAACACCTATTGTACCTCCAAACATATGTTCTCCTTGTGTAAGCCAAAACTCCTGAGAGAAAAACAAAACAAGATTCCCGACTCTTCCCCCACCTTTCCCCAGGAATTCATTGCAAGCTACTCACCACCACACTTCATTATATCCCTTGATTATTAGTCCAGTTGTCTCTGAAATATTTGTATAGAATGAAGGCACTAGTATTTCCTAATTTAAGAAGTCACAATGATCACAGTGCTACCGAAGTTGAGGGGACATTTTTACAAACACAAATCTTTACATTGTTTTTTCGCCACAAACATGAAAAATGCTCATCAAGTTTTCAGTTCTACCTCAAAGCTACTGAACTTTTTTTTACTTCCTTATTTCTATTTACTTTTTTTTTTTTGTAACAAGCTAACCAGCTAAAATAACAAATTGATTTTCAGTCAAGCAGTTCCAATAGCACACTTGATGAACGCACATAATTTCCCACTTTTTGGAACATCAGATTCTCCATCTCCAAAACGTTGTTTGAGGTTTGAAGTCTCTATTACTGATCAGATACCTAATTGGATTTAATTGTTCTGGAAGCAAGTGGCCCATGTAGACTTGGCCTTCTGGAAGTTGATTTCAGATATTGAATAGCAAAGCCAAAGGAAACTGGTCTCCATGCTGCATCCTGCTCACCATTCATTGTCATCTCTGGAAAGCAGCCCCTGTACCCTCTTGACAAATTGAAGTGAGGTGGTGGTGTCCATTTCACTGTCTGTCTTGCCTTGGATTCTCCCAGAAAGAGACTGTGAGCCAAGGATTTTGGTACAAATGATTTATTAAGGAGCTGCCCCCAGAATAAAATGGTCAGATTAGAGAAAGAAAGGGGAAAAGTCAAAATGGATATGATTTCATGTGAAACCTCAAACTCAGTCTAATTTGAAGTTGTGAAACATAAATGGTACCTCAGAGTATGTCCCACCTTGGGGGTGGGGGGTGTGATTTGGGGGAGTTGAGGAGTTTTACAAAACAAAATTCCCAAAGAGTCCCTTCTTTCCTCCCAGGGAGGTAGCTCCAGTGCCATGGAGCAGACTCTGAAGTCCTCAGGTGGAGCAGGTCTGCAGCAAAGCACACGGGGGTGGGAACACAGAGCCAGGAAAGGGACCCAAGGAGACCTTATCAAGCAACAACAGTGTCCTATGTCGCTGGAGTAGACTGAATTGTGGCTCACAAAAGATACGGCCACTGCCTAATGCCCAAAATTTGTGAACCTGACCTTATTTTGGAAAAGAGCCTTTGCAGATATGATTAAGTTAAGGATCTTGAGATCATATCTTTCTGGATTATCTGGATGGGGCCTCCACCCAAAGGCAGTGTCCTTATAAGAGACACAGAGAGGAAGGCAACGTGACCACGGAGGCAGGGTTTGCAGAGATGTGGCCACAAGTCAAGGAGCACCAACAGCCACCAGAAGCTGGAAGAGTCAAGAAACAGACCTCTGAAGGGAGCACAGCATGGCCAACAGCTTGATTTCAGACCCCTGGACTCCAGAACTGGGAGAGAACAAATTTTCATTATTTATGGTAATTTGTTACAACTGCCTGGGGAAACTAATACAGTTGCCCAAAACAAAGTAGCATATTCACCACTCAACATTAGTAATATGAATATTTATTTTTTTCCATTTTTAACTCTCTCGGATAGTTATTTAACATTTATATAATTCTCTATTGGGTTAGTGTCTTTATATTTGTCATAGGCGGAGATTATGTTTTAATTAGCTCTGTCCCATTTAATACCAATGTCATCATGGTTTATGTCCCTAATATAGCTTTTGTCCTAAACTCCCACCCTTATTCTTTCCACCTTTCCCCTCATCTCAACCACAACACATCATGTGCTGCCAATAAGGTCCTTCAACCTTGCCATTATCCCTGTCCCAAACCCAAAATTTCAGTCAGCCAAAGAACCTCAGTTGTTCCCACATGAAGCCTAAATCTGTAAGATTATAAAAGATTTCAATTTCCTAATGATCACTGTATTAGTCAGGGCTCTCCAGAGAAACAGAACCAATAGGATGTGGTGTGTGTGTGCATGCTTG
Organism: Choloepus didactylus; assembly: GCF_015220235.1. Classification (NCBI taxonomy): domain Eukaryota; kingdom Metazoa; phylum Chordata; class Mammalia; order Pilosa; family Megalonychidae; genus Choloepus; species Choloepus didactylus. The sequence continues at coordinate 25,247,190 of NC_051311.1, forward strand.
TGTGTGTGTGTGTGTGTGTGTGTGTGTGTGTGTGTGTGTTCATAGATTTATTTCAAGTAATTGGCTCACACAATTTGGGGGGGTTGGGGGGTTGGCAAATCTGAAATCTGTAGGGGAGGCCAGCAGGCTGGAAATTCAGGCAGAGGTGTGTGCTGCAGTCTTGAGGCAAAATTCCTTCTCTGGGGCACCTCGGTTTTTGCTCTTACAGCCTGGACTAGAAAAGGCCCATCACATAATCGAAGGTCATCTCCGCTTCAGTCAACTCATCGTAGATGTTAACCACCTAAACATCTAAAGGTGGATAGATGTTTGATTAAATCACTGGGTACGATAGCCTAACCAAGGTCACACATAAGACTAACCATCACAATCATCAAAAGGCATATAAAGCAGTATAATCATCGGACAAGCTTGAAGAGAATTTACTTACTCATTCAGCACATTTATTTGGTAGCTACTATATGCATGGAAAGAAGCAATCTCTACAGTAAACTCCATTTCCATCTTGAAGTTTCAAACTAACGAGATTCCAGATTTTTCTGAATAATCGGTAACAAAGTCTTCCAAACTAAATTGAAGGAAGAAAGTTTTCATAAAAACTCAGCCCTGGAGAAAAATATATCACAGGGGAAAAGACATGAATGCACCACTTTGCATAAAGAAATGAATTACTATGGCCAAAGAAGAGTCTTATATATTTATTGGAATAGGCAACCACCTATGCAGAGAGTTTTGGGAAATACCAAATGAGTCCTTGCCCCAAAGGATTACCTCCATGGATTTTGAAAAGTCCTGGAGACCTCAGCTTAAAGGGTACAGCACACTACTGTCATTAATATTATTCCATGACTGACTTTATAGATCTGCTATTCCAGTCACCCAGAGGCCTTCTGAAGGAATGGATCATAAGATTGGTGAGTTTTACCAAATGAGAAGATATCTGAAAAGTTTTATAACATGGTCACAGGTTCTGTTAATTGTCCTCCAATTTCCATACTCACCTTCTTTAGTAATAGATGCCCTAGATCTATAATTATTAATTTAAAAAACTTTATTCTGGCTTCCTGGAATAAACATTGTATTTCTTGGCACCCCCTAGGTATGGCCATATGCCAGATTTCTAACTAATAGGATGTCGGTATAAGTGGAAGGCAATTTCTGGGAAATGTCCTTAAATGGAATATGGATGCAACGTATGGAACTAAAGAAGCCATCTTGGACAATGAGATGATCTTGCGAATGAAAGACACACCCAATGGAGCAAGAATTTTTTAAAAATCTGACTCACTGACTTCAGGAAGCACTATACCATTCCTTGATAGATTACTTACAGTTTTAAATATGAGCATGAAATAAACACCCATTTTTTAAACCAGTGCATTTAAATTTTTTAAACCAGTGAATTTAAATTTTGAGGAATCACCTGGGAACCTCATCAAAATGTAGATTCTTTCCAGAAAGTCTGGTTTGGGGATTGAGATTACACAGTTCTATAAAGCTCCCAGATGATAGTAATGCTCCTGAAATATAACACACACCTTGAGTAGCAAAGGCTGAAAGCTACTGTCATTTGGGTTTTTATATCACCACTGAAACCAAGCCTGACTAATTAAAACAGATATTACTCATTTGAGAGAGAAATTTCTATCTTCTTTACCACCACTATGGTTTGGGGCTTTCTGTTACAGTGTCCAAAACAATACCTTAACTAATATACCTCACTTCACCCAATTTAATTTTGGACACAAAATGGCAAATAGGATCACAAATCTCTTTAGAAACTCCTCCTCAATCTTCATAGCTCAGCTCAAAAATCACTTTTTAAGGGAACATTAAAAATGTGTGTGATTTCACACCCACTAGAATGGCTACTATTTTTTTTAAAAACGTAAGTTTGGGGGAGGATGTTGAGAAATAAGAACATGCATTCATTGTTGGTGAGAATATAAAATGTTGCAGCCACTGTGGAAAACAGTTTGGCAGTTCCTCGGAAAGTTGAGTGTAGAATTACCATATGACCCGGAAATCCCACTTTTATGTATACACCCACAAGAATTAAAAGCTAGGGCTCGAAAAGATATTAGCACACCAATGCTCACAGTGGCATTATTCACAATTGCCAAAAGATGGAAACAATCCAAGTGTCCATCAACAGATGAAGGGATAAACAATGTGTGGTATATACATACAGTGGAATATTACTTGGCTGTAAAAAGTAATGAAATTCTGATAGATGCTACAACATGGATGAAACTTGAAGACATCATGTTGAGTGAAATAAGTCAGAGACAAAAGGACAAATATTGTATGATCCTACTTATATGAAATAATTAGAACATGCAAATCCGTACAGAGACTAGACTACAGGTTACCAGAGGCTGAGAGGGAGGTAAAGTATGGGGAGTTGATGGTTAATTGGTATAGAGTTTCTGTTTGGGGTGATGGAAAAGGTTGGTAATGAATGGTGGTAATGGTAGCACAACATGGTGAATGTAATTAACACCACTTAATCAAGTATTGTATACGTGAAAGTGATTAAAATGGGAATATATGTTACCAGAATAAAATTTAAAAAAAAAACCATGGAACTGTTCAACACAAAGAGCGAACCCTAATGTAAACAATGGACTATAATTAATAGAATAATTGTAATAGTATTGTTTCATCAATTGTAACAAAAGTACCACACTAATGCAAAGTGTATTAATAATAAGGAAAACTGTGTGTGGGGGGGCTATATGGAAACTCTGTTCTCTCTGCATGATTTCTCTACAAACCTACTTCTCTAATTAAAAAAAAAAAAATCCCTTCCAAGTAGGATTTGATGATTCTGATCATATCTTTTCATTGTGAAAGGAAACGGGTAAGTACACAAAACCATGCTTGCTCTATAATAACTGATTGTAGATCCTCTGTCACACTTCCTTTAACTGAATTCAAAGACAGTTTGACACAGAGTTTGGATTTACACATATAAGGAGTTGGAAATAAAATATATGTGTGGGTAAAAAAATTTTAGTAATATGAATACATGTTTTTCAGTAGATAAACTGATGTTAACAGCTATTATAAAAATACATCACTTAGTATCTCAAAAGAGTTGTATGTGGTCTGGTAGTGATCTGAGTGGGGATTCCATGGACTTTTACCTATTTAAAAATTCACTTATATACATAAGATTTGTGCATTTTACTATAAGTAAATTATTCCTTAATTTAAACATGCATATAGGGCATGTGCAGAATATTGGAAAAGTACTTTTTTGACATCATCTATCATTTCTTATAACTTCCCTATCACAGAAGAGCTAAGAAGAGATACTGGCTCTGAGATTTTCAGAGTTCCTTCTGTTTTTCCCTCCTATTTAAAATATTCAGCCTCTGAATACACAGGGAGAGAATGGAGAATTGATGCTGCTAAGAAAGAAGCGAGGGATTGTGGGAAGAAAAGGCTGAAATCAAAGATAGATGCTTTCCAAACAGCAAACCTCTTAAAATCACTTCTTTGCCCTCGGAGGCATAATGCTGAGCTTTAACCTCCTAAGGGTGGTGGGGGATTCCGCAGAAGTCCAGGGAAAAGGTAGAGTGTATTTGTGTAGCTGTGTGAGATTCCGCATGCTGCTACATTGATTATAATTGGGCTGCTTTTAAAAATAACGCAGCTTGGAGCCCGCTGAGGACATGGGAATGAGGTAAACAGTAGACGCTCTGTTGGTCGGGATCAGCTGCCACTGCTGCTGGCAGCTAAATGTTTAGAAACTTGCCCTCTTTAGGGAATTCTAAAGTGGGAACTTGGCAGGGTTAAGTGCGTGAGACACTTGGTCTGCGGGTTTACAGGGGAAGGCTTAATAAACTCCTCGTGTCAGCTGAGGATATCACTGCCTTAGGTGGCAGCCATGCCTGTTCATTGTTCCAACTTCCCACAAGATGCAACTTTGTATTTTGAGCCCAAATGAAAAAGTTCTGAACATCTGCTTGCCAGTATAGACACTGGGGTTTCCTTTTTTTTTTCCCCCAAATTTATTTTGACTAATAGGTTGAATTGATTTCTTTTTAATTTTATTAATTTTCAACATCATTGACTCGGAGTTTTTTTTTCAATCTTCATGTGACTGTATTTTTTGATGGATGGTGTTTGAAAGTTTTATTTCAATGATGGGTCAAAGGAACTCCAAAACCCTGTCTCCTCAGTGATGCACCAATAAAGCGGTTAAAGTGAGTCTCTAAGTGGGCATATGACTGTTTTTACTTTTAAGAAAATGTAAAAGAAATAGAAACCCCACCACTATTGAAGTCAAGTGGCATGAAATCAAAATGCTCCCATGGCCTGACAGGTGAGGCCCCTCCCACACACTCCCAGCAGAGTTAGCCAGAGTTGACTGTGCTTTCATTGACGATGATGAGGCATCCTGTCATCCATATCTCACAGACATTTGAAATCCAATATTTGGAAAACTGAACTCATCATCTTTTTTTACTTCCCCCCAAAAAGTCATTTTTGAATTTCATCCCAACCTACTTCTTCTTCTTTGGTTCTACATTTTCAAAATTTTCGAGTCTACTTAGACTCTTCTCTACCTCCTTTTCAAACTTCCTCAAGACAGTTAGTCACCAAGTTATGACAAATTCCTTGTTTACTTTAACAGCATTGCCTCCAGTCTGTTAACCAATAGAGTTGCTCCACTGCAATCCATCTTAGATATATCAATGAAAACAGCTCTTCCCCAGAAATATTTACATGTTGGTCCCACTTTCAAAAGCCTAGAAAGTTCCTTACTACTCTATAAAATCCCCATGACTCTATGTGGTTTTCACCAACTCTCCACATCACAATGACTTTTTTTCCCCATGATTACCTGACCCAATCTTTCAATTGAAAAACTATTGAACTGCATGTTAAAAATACAAACAAAAAAATCTCCAAAAAAATTGTGTCAGGAGCTGTGAGAAATTAAAAAGAAGAAAGGCAAATAAATGTGTGCCCTCTCCTCATAGTGACTTTTTTCATTCTTGCCTTTGTGCTTGTTATAATGCATTCCATTCACTTGTTTCTCTCCTACACACCCCTTCCCCCTGCATCCAACCATATTTATACACAAGATCACTCTCCTTCCCTCGTCCCACCTCTAGCACGCACATTTTCTTTTCACCCCACCCTTGGACTCCAAAAGTCAAATTTCGCTCTTACCACTAACAGGACAGAAGGCAGTGTAATTCATTGATAATAGGGTGCTATGAAATGTTTCCTTCCCAGAAGCGATTTGCTGGAAAATGCTTAAAAACCAGCTCTTAAAAAACAATACATTTTTTGAGAACTTCCTGGGACCAGTATGAGTGGGCACTGGAGAAACTGCAACAAGCAGTGACATTCTCCATGCCAAGCCTGGGGAAACCATCAGGCAGCATGACGTCCATGATCTTGGGGTGCTCCAGCCCCCAGCTCACACGGCCATACTCTCCATGTGTGAAGAGAAGACTTCTGCACTCATGTGAGACAATGGCTCTGGCCAGTGCAAGGCCGGTTCCGCTGGAGATGACTTCCCCCTCTGTCTTCCCCTTCATCATGGGCCACCTTGGCCACCAGGATATAATGATGGGAATGGACCAGAAAGACAGCTACATAGGACATGAGGCTCAAAGCAAATGAGGGATCCTCACTTTCAAACACCCCATTGATCCCAACATCATACCAACTGGGATGACATGGAGAAGATCTGGCACCACTCCAGTACAGTGAGCTGCAGGCACCTGAGGAGCACCCCACCCTGCTCCACGAGGCCCCCCTAAATCCCAAGGCCCACAGGGATAAGATGACCCAGATCATATTTGAAACCTGCAATGTCCCTGCCATGTGTGTCGCCATTCAAGCTGTGCTCTCCCTCTTTGCCTCTGGCCACACCATGGGCATCATCCTGGATTCAGGGGATGGCACCACCCACAGTGTCTCCATCAGTGAGGGCTATGCACTATCCCAGGCCTTCACACACCTTGGCCTGGCTGGCCATGACCTCACAGGCCACCTCATGAAGATCTTCACAGAGAGAGCCTATTCCTCTGTGACCAGAGCCAAGAGAGAAATCATGGGAGACATCAAGGAGAACTTCTGAAAATGAGATGGCCACAGCGGCCTCACCCTCCTCCCTGGAGAAGAGCTAGTTGCTGCCAGATGGGCAGATCATCACCCCTGGCACTGAGCACCTCTGCTGCCCCAAGACTTCTTTCAGACTTCCTTCACTGGCATGAAGTCTGCCAGAATTCTTGAGACTTCCTACAATTCCATCACGAAGTGTGACATCAACATCCATAAGGACTTAGAAGCCAAGAATAAGGCATCTTGAGGACCCACATGCTCCTCTCCAGGTACACCACCAGGTACCCTGCTGCCAACAGGATGTGGAAGGAGGTCACAGCCCTGGCCCCCAGCACCATGAAGCCGAAGATCACTGCTCCCCATGAGAGGACGTACTCATTCCGGGGCCTCCATCCTGGCCTCTCTCTCCACTGTCCAGCAGACTTGGATCAGCAAGCCCAGGTGTGACAAGGCAGGGCCCCCCCGTCCACAGGAAGTGCTTCTAAAGTCAGAACAGATTCTCTGGGGGTCCCCTCGAGATGGCTCTGTTACCAATCATGAAACAGTAAAACCTACAAGCCTTAAAAAAAGAAAAAAAAAAAGACCATTTTTTAAAAGACCCTTTGGTAATGCTGATCCCCTAGCGTATAACCTGATTGGTCTCTGGAACAATGCATATTTCTGAGACACCTGAAACTCAGAGCTAGAGCTCGGCAGATATGAATGTCAGTATTAGTTCATGCAGCCACTGTCAAAAAAAAAAAAAAAAAAAAAGCTGAAAAAGAGCCCAAACTTCAATTAGTGATATGAATGAAGCAGGTCTGGTTAAGACCAGGGCAAGCCAGGCTAAAGGATAAAGGTTTGAAACTGATTGTGTTTTAAAACTTCAACTTTCGTATGAGACCAAGGGAATAGATATCTATTTGGTACAGGATCTAAATTTTCTAAACCGTACAACTCTACAGTCGATTTGTTCAGACACCACAATTGCATGGAACTTTGAATAGGAAGTGAGATACGGTAGGTTAGTATAGGCTGGAGTGAAATAGTGACACATCCTAGAGTAATTTGAGCAGACAATAAAAAATATATTTACAGCCTCCCCCTCCCCAGCCCCAAGGATCTGGGGGAAGGTGCGGATGTGTTGGACATCCTCACCTGGACTGGTGTTGATGTTGTCACAAACATTGGGACTGGCGGTTTGATGTGCTGAGCCCTCAAGCATGGGACTTGCCCTTATGAGGCTCATTACCACAAAGGAGAGTCTAAAGTTGTATGTAATGGTGCCTAAGAGTCTCCCCCTGAGTACCTCTTTGTTGCTCAGATGTGGCCCTCTCTCTCTCTAACTGAGCCATCTCGACAGGTGAACTCGCTGCCCTCCTCCCGATGTGGGACCCGACTCCCAGGGGTGTAAATCTCCCTGGCAACGCTGAGTATGACTCCCGGGGATGAATGTGGACCCGGCATCGTGGGACTGAGAGTATCTTCTTGACCAAAAAGGGGATGCAAAATGAGACGAAATAGTTTCAATGGCTGAGAGATTCCAAATGGAGTCGAGAGGTCACTCTGGTGGACATTCTTATGCACTATATAGATAACACCTCTTAGGCTTTAATGTATTGGAATAGCTAGAAGTAAATACCTGAAGCTACCAAACTCCAACCCGGCAGTCTGGACTCCTGAAGACAATTATATAATAATGTAGATTACAAGGGGTGACAGTGTGATTGTGAAGACCTTGTGGATCACACCCCCTTTAGCTAGTGTATGGATGAGTGGAGGAATGGGGATAAAAACTAAAGGACAAATGGTGTGGGATGGGGGGATGATTTGGGTGTTCTTTTTTCACTTTTATTTTTTATTCTTTTTCTGGTTCTTTCTGATGTAAGGAAAATGTTCAGAGATAGATTGTGGTGATGAACGCATAACTATGTGATCATACTGTGGACAGTGGATTGTATATCATGGATGATTGTATGGTGTGTGAATGTATTTCAATAAAACTGAATTTAATAAAAAAAAAAAAAAAAAAAAAAGACCCTTTGGTAGTGGTTGCTAATTGCTATGGTTTAAATACAGCCACATGGCCAATTCCAAGCCACCAACATGATGTCACTGCACACAGAGATGCAAGGAGATGCTCACCATCAGCTCCAGCAAGCAAGTGCCAGCTGTCTCCAGCACATGATTCCCAGCATTCGAGACCATCCCTGACTATGAAGACACAACTGCTGTGATCAAATCCTTTTGGGATTCAAATGAATTCCAGGTCTTTAAAAGAAAAGTGAAAACAGAAAAAAAAAAAAAAATCAATGAGTGGATACTACCCTATGGTCTCTGCTTAAGCTTGATGGCTGTTCATTAGGTACATGTGCTGACAGGTTAACAGAAGGGATTTTTTCTCTCCAGAAGACATCAAAGATGGGCAACCATTCTGTATCTAGAAAATGGCTTTCTCCCCACCTAGCAGGATAACACATTCACAGACCCACAAATCAACTGACTATAATATTAAAGATTTTTAAATGGGCATCCCATGGCTGTATACCTCTTCTCCATTATCCTGCTCAGAACAATTATTCATTAGATGTTCTACCATAAGAACGATTATTTATTGAAGAAAATCATCAGAGCAGAAGCAAAAGTGCTTTTCAGGACTCACAAGCAAAAACCAAGCCACTGTTTTGATGCATTCATTCTGTTTTTCTAAATACTATGTGGAAAAGTTTAATGAATGAGGCTCAGGTAAGCCTGAGGGGTTTTCTCTAAATCAGGGCATCAAAAGCTATGGCACATTCACATCAGTTTTAAGATAGGTTGTTGATAGGTGTGTTTCAAAGCAAACAACATCACTGCCCTGACAGACCAATTATATTACCTTACAATGCCTACAGGCACATAAATTATACACTAACATATTTTAGCCTACTCTTCAAGTAAGTCAAATGTTAAGCTATATGAAAAACCGTTCTCAGTTACGATAGCTTTGCCCTGCCCCCTAGTGAGCTTTGAAGGAAAAGACTTATTGCTGGGAACGGAAGAGACTGTCAGTAAAACTCGCCATCCGTCAAGGGGGAGGAGTAGATGTAGACCCAAAACAGATGAACTCAGACATAAGATGGAAAGTAGCACAAAATGAATGGGACAAACAACAAGCCTGTCTTAATCAGAATTAGACAGGAGACAGGAGTGGTTCAAAATGACAGGTATTTAAGATACCTTCAAGAAAACCAAAGCAGGATAAAGAGAAGATACAAGGAAACTGACAGTGATGCAGTTGCCAGAAGAAGGAAATGTATTACTCAGCAAGTGAAAGCTCCCCTGTTTGAACCAGGGAGTGTTTCCAAGTGATTCTGGGGCATTCAAATTGCGAGAGCTTAAGAAAAAGAAATTGAAACTAGAGAAGACATTCATCGAGCTACAAAACCAGATAAAAGGAAGTTTCAAGGACCTAGAAGACATTTTGTTTATTTATAGTATTTTTAAACTACTAGCAAAGAGGTTAGTCATTCCTCTTTCCTTGGGCTCTTTTCTCACCAACAGACAGCTTGTCTGGTATCCAAATGTCACACAATGTGGGGTGAGACCAGAAATACAATAAAATGCCTCAGGAAGAATCAGAAAACTGTGAGACTTCCAAACAATCAAATAATCAAAAAGGCTATTTTGCCCTCCTTGAGTTACTAAACATTGCAGCATTTGTTTAAACAAAATATGAAAGCCCTCATATTTTATATGTCCCTTCTCCATCTATTTCACCCCCTCCTGCAATTACATTCATTTCATTGATTGCTGAGACATTTAATAGAAAGTGTAGGTCCTTTATTTAGAGTACTATTTTAGGTGAATTATTTAACATCTTGTGAACTAGCCTCCCTTGAAAGCTAAGATTTCAGTAAAAATAAAGTCAAATAATAGTATAAGAAATCTCACAAAATTTTTCAACATTTGGAAAGATATCTAATCTCCCCATACAGATTGCAAATTTCCTTAATCATATTTTATGGCTTTGATGATCATAACTAATTTGTAGGAAGTACAAAAATCTCATTTTACAGATGCAGACAGTGAGACCCTGAGAATGACTTGCTTCTGTTAAATAACTTTTGTCTAATTTGGAGTGAAAAAAAATATATAATATGGTACTGTAGGCTGATAAATGCATTTTTAGAGAATGGTTGAAAATTAAAGAGTGTATAACAAGAAGCTATTACAAAGTGTGGCACATGAAAGAGTTTAGAAATACACTGGTTTTTAAAACATTATACAACAAATTTAGTTTAGATTGCAGTTGTGGAAAGGAAATTATTTAAATGAGTTACCAGCTTTTGTAGACAGAATAATGCCCCCTTCCCCACAGATGACCACATCCTAATCCAGGGATATATTACCTTATGTGGCAAAGGTTGTTAATCAACTGCCCTTAAAACAGAGAGATTATCCTGGATTATCTAGGTGGGCCCAATGTCATCACAGAGTCCTCAGAGTGAAAGAGAGATGCAGAGGAGAGTCAGGGGGATGTGACTGCAGAAGAAAAGCACAGAGAGATCCAGATGCAACGTTACTGGCTTTGAAGATGGAGGGAACCAAACGATGTGGGTAACCCTAGAAGCTGGAAAGGCAGAGAAACCGATCCTTCCCCAGAGCCACCAAAAACGAACACAGCCAGCCAAAACCCTGATTTTAGCCCACAGAGACCCACATTAGACTTCTAGCCCACAGACTGTAGGATAATAAATGTGAGCTGTTAGAGGCCTCTAAGTTTGTGGTAATTTGTTATAGCAACACTAGTCAATTAATACACCAGCATTAACTAAATTATAAATTTTCATGTCTGTCAGGTGTTCTTAAGCTACTGTTGAGATATGAAGATAGATACAAATCAATATATTAAAAATGTTAAAATACTGACTTTTTAACTAAAGGTGATAAATCTGGCTAAAGTTTGTTATTTTTGAATGCAATTTTATTGAGATATATTCACATACCAGATAATCATCCAAAGTGTACAATCAATGGTTCACAGTATCACCATATAGTTGTGCATTCATCACCATAATGAATTTTTGAACATTTTCATTACTCCAAAAATAAAAATAAAAATAAAAAAATAACACCCCAAACATCCCATACTCCCATTGTTCACTTTTTATCTTTGTTTTCTTACTTATGCATCCATACACTGGATAAGAGGAATGTCAGTTGCAAGGTTTTGCAATTACACAGTCACATCTTAAGAGCTATATAGTCATACACTCATTTTCAAGAATCAAGGCTACTGGAATACAATTCAACAATTTCAGGTATTTCCTTCTAGTTATTCCAATACTTTAAAAACTACAAAGGGATAACTATATAATGCACATAAGAATGAAGTTTGTTCTTAAATGAGAAATTGCAAACATTTTGTTTTGCCAGCACCTGAATGGCAATGTGAAGATCCACAGGGGTAGAATTTCAGGAGGTCCAACTTGAAATTTTCACAAGATTTAGCATTACCTGGCTCTCCTCCAAGAAAGCTAAGCTGGTAAAACATTAAAAGCTATATATGGGATATTATATGATGTTATTAAAGGAGTAAAAAAAGAAGGAAGAAGAAAATAATAAAGAAGGAAAGCTGGAGGCAAAAATATATAAAGGAAATGGGAGAATAGCAATACTTAAAAAAAAAAAAAATAGGAGAGTATTCAACACCAGAAATAAAAGGGAAAAAGAAAAGAGAATATAGCAATACAAGAAGAAGACTATGACTTAGAGGGCAAATGAAAACGTGGGCAAATGAAAGGAGATTTATTATTCTTAACCAAATAATAGCCTGCTCTTAAAACAGGAGTTGAGCTCAGTCATAGAAAAGGACAGGACACATTGAGAAAAGGGGAACACAGACACGGACAAAGTGGGGAGGAGAAGGTGGAGCAGGGATGATACAGTCAGCATGTCCCCCAAGGCCTCTAACACCTTAATGCTGGACATGCTTCAGAGCTGTACTCTGTTTCTTTAAAAAGAACTTGAGAATAAAGTGTAATTCTGATTTTTCCCCTTGTGCTATAAAGGCCATATTTTTTAATCCAATCTTGTGGGCGTATATCCATCGTGGGTGGGACATTTGATTAGATTATTTCCATAGAGGTGTGACCCCGCCCATTCAAATTTACTGGTGTCATCTATGAGAGAATAAAAGTCAGAGACATTTAAAGAGTACAGAGAGACAGTTAGAAAGAAAATGCCCAGAGACATTTTGGAGAAAGCTGTTGAAACCAGAACCAGGAGAGAAGCTAAGAGATGAAAACCAGAGTTTGCCCTGGAGAAGCTAAAAGAGGACCTCCAGATGCTTAGAGAGAAACTCCCTGGGAGAAACAAGAGAGGATGCACAGGAGCCGAGAGAGAGAAGCCAAGACAGAGCCCAGGGACATTTTGGAGAAAGCAACGGAAACCAGGAGTTAACCCTGGGAGAGGCTCAGCAGACGCCAGCCATGTGACTTCCAGTGCGACAGAGGGACCCCAGGCACCATCAGCCTTTCTTCAGAGAAGATATCGTCCTGTTGCTACCTTAATTGGGACATTTTCATGGCCTCAGAGCTGCAAATTTGTGAACAAATAAACCCCCATTGTAAAAGCCAATCCATTTCTGGTATTTTGCATTCCAGCAGCTTTAGCAACCAAAACACCCCTTTTTCACTAGGGGGTCTTAGAATATGGATTGAAGACAAAATTTTTTTCTATACCTAATATGTGTGTGTGTACTCACAAAACAAAGCAATTTTTTCTTTTCCTAAATAAACAGAAAGAAAACAAATGATTAAAACTGTTGTGTCTTCTATGGGTACTTTTGACTGACTTTGAACTATACTTTATCTAGGCAGAAATTGAATGCCAGAAAGACTGCTGAGAAAATCTAAGGTTCTTTTCTTTCTCAATTGTTCTCTGGTTTACAAGATAATACAAATTACTCACTGGCTGAGTAAGACCATTTATCCCTTTACCTCTGCCATTCTTAATCAGAAATACAAATGTTTAGAAATACCATTTTAAATTCACTGAATCAGTACACATTTTGCTAGTATAAATACATAATTTGCTAGTATAAATATATTATATTAGTTGTGTATATAAACCATGATATATATGAAAATTGTTCAACATCTCAACCCATTTTTGCAAGTAATAACTCTAGTCCCTTTATTCATTTTCCAATCAGCATAAATGGATGTGTTCTGAAATTAGTAGGTTTTGGTGACTGGAAACCTATGATTCAGTGGTTCATTGCTAAAGTCACCAACTTTGTAACATTTTCTAAAGTGGATCTGTAAGTTCAATAGCCTATATGTCCAATGAAGAAACTATGAAATTTCTGAATATGTGTGTGTGTGTGTGTGTGTGTGTAGACTATGGATACAGATAGGTTAGGACTCTCAATTACATTATAATCTAGTAAGTAAATAAGTTAGTAAGCATTTATTTATCTTCCTTATTGAGTTTTTAAAGCTCTTTGAAGAAAGAATCATTGTTATCTTCACCTCTGCATGCTACGTTGTACACTATCTTTATTCTTTTTTTTTTTTCAGTTGTGTAGCATCTGAGTCCCCTTCTAAATCTGGAAAATTCCCTACCTTATGTGTGAAAACTTGAAACCACTTCTTCACGCTCCCTTGCAGCCAGGGTTGGACTAGTAACCAGTGTTCTAATAAACAGTTACACTCATTGTGATTTTACTTCAGGAGCTAATGAATTTTTTAAATGGCAACAGTCAAAGATTTTTTCCCCAAATCAGTTTTGTAGTCTTTTTTAGGATGTGATTAAGTAAGACTGGTGCTCAATCTCTTCTGAAGTCTCTGCCAGCTTTGAATATCCTTTTATGCAACCCCTTCTCTGTTTGACTCAGCATATATAGTTTTTTGAGCTTGCAACTATGAAACCTGAGTGATACATCCAAGTAGATAGTAAACAATAATTATAGAATTAATACCTGGTAAAGTCCTAGATTCTATTCTTATCTTTTATTAAAAGCTGCACCATACACCAGCCCCTTGAAGATGTTTATTATTTTTCAACGGACAGCTCTTACAATCTAGTGAAGACTCCATTAAATTAAAAAAACAGAGATCAACTCAAATAGTACAGATGTTCTCAGGAAACAGTAGTTGGTGTTTCTTGCTTGTGGATCTTTGGGTAGAAAAGGCATTGAGATCCATATTTCTTTGATGGAACTGTGTACAACATCAAGTTACACATTCTCCTTCTACATGTAATATCCTTCATTAAGTTTTTTTCCAATTTCTATTAAGACCATGAGTCAAACTGAATACTAAATTAATTGAAGAGTTCAGAAGAAAACTCTTTTTTCACTGAGTCAGTTCAATATGTGATTCAGAAAATCTCCCACTGAACAAGTTCAAACTTGACCCATCTGTTATTTTTTCCTAAAACTGCAGAGCAAAAACATAAGAAATATTTTATGAGCTGAAATACAGTTAATCCTTTCAAACTTCTGATTCAAAGGACACGCAGTGTTATTTGCAAACAGCTCAAATTGCTATATTCCCTGGAACACTGATGAATTGTTCTACATGTTACAAAGGTAGAAATGGCTTTAAAAGTAATATTAATTCTTCTCTTTCTCTCAGCTCACTTTGCTTTTGAGTTCTTGACCACCTTCTGGAAATAGTGGCCCCTCAAATGAATGTCATTAGCCTGTGAATTATTATTCCATCCCAGCAGTCCTTACCAAACCTGCTTCACTCAGGGACTTTCCATTTATCAAGATGAAATCAGGAATTAGTAAGAAGTTCCATAGACTCTGTCTCTCTGTGCCTTGGCCTTTCTGAAGATTTAAGAAATTTTATGGTGTTCTCCTGCCATACACATATTGCTCTACTGATGCTTTACAAAGAGGACTTGTTCTGAAATCATAAATTGATTCAGCACTCTTTACCCCCAGCCTTCATCAGCTGTGCTCTCCAATCTCATTTTCCCATCTTCTGCACCTTCCCCCCTTTTCACACTATTCTATTCCACTTCCCTATAACCATCCATCTTCAAACCTCCTCCTAGGACACCCTGGGTGCTTTAAGTGCCCTCCATCCCACAATTTCTCCCTCCTATCATTCACAAAGACCTTTCAAAATTTAAACATGAAGCACCCTGTGCCCATCTTAGTTCACCATTCTATCCAAATGTTCATCAGTTTACCCTTTATACCTGGTACCTCATTCATTCATTTATGCAACATACTTACTTGCTTCCGGTGAATTTGTTCTTTGTACAATCTCTTACCCAGGGTTAAAGTTCTAGAAGGCAGATATTGGACTTGACTATTTAAATATGCCAGAATGTATATGTGATGGCTTTCCAAAAAATGTTAAAAGACCATAATCACTACTGTTCTAAATTATTGCACAAAAGCTTTGAAAGTTTTACAAATGAGCAACTTCCAACATGGTGCAATGTGAAATACCTTAAGAAACTTCCAAGAAGTTTATTTATACTGCATCTCAGCCCTTGCAGTAAACTTTCCCTTTTTAAAAAGAAAATGCACCTAAAAAGAGCAGTTTAATTGAATTCAGGTACCACGATTATAGCTATTAAAATTTAGAAAAAGTAAACTTACTAGTGCATCTTTAAAATAACATCATTTAGAACAGCTCTGCCAGAGACGACTCACCAGAAGTATACTGTAAAAGGGATTCAGAGGCATTTGCAGCCAAAACAAAGACAGTGAGGAAAAAGTGCCTCTGCTGTGTGTGTGTGTGTGTGTGTGTGTGTGTGTGTATGTGTGTGTGTGTGTGTGTGTGTGTGATGGAGAAGGAAACCAGGAGGGTACCAGGCAGGAACTTGAGGGTAGAAAAGGAATCTGAAAACAAGGAAGATAAATGATTTAGTTACGCCTTGAGTGTCCCCTGCTGGCATTACCCACTAGCTTTAAACGCAATCTTTCTACCCTCCAGGGATTCCTGAGACCAGTTTAAATGTCCCTACCATCAGTTGTGATCAATGGTTTTAAAATGGCAGGGATTATGGGAGATATTTCCTCTTTCCTTATCTTTCGTTCTTCCACAAAGAGAGACTGCCAGAGCCATTCAATTTAACAATAAATCAGTTTTTCCTACCAGGCACTGATTTGCAGAAGGGGCTAATGTGCAGATTAAAAATGGACACTGCTGAGTGAAGCAATTTCCACCCTATGATATTTGAAAACACTGATAACTGCCATAGTAACCCACTCACTGCATTTTGGCTTCTTTCAGCTCTGGTCTTTAGAGCTGTTTATGGTGGCCAAGAGGTTACACTCATACTTAAAATGCTAAGACAGTGTTAGCTTTCTGAAGGTCAGCTTTCTGTCCAGATGGAAATATGCCTGGACATTTAATGGGAATTCAATGCTTCCAAATTTAAAATGATATGGATTTAAGAGATGTTATTAGGAATTTGGAAGCTGAAAATTGTTGCTGTTTCTGTGTGTTTTTAATTTCAATATTTAGAGAAATTCACAGAGGAAAGCAAATAGCCTTAACATAATAGGCAGAAAACATGAACTGAGTCAAAGTATATTGCCCATTTTTCAGCCCAAAGTTACTCCATTAACTCTTCAGTATCAAGAGGAAAGAAGAACCTTAGTGTGAAATTGCAAGGCTGTGGGCAGTTGTAAGATGGATAAAGAGTTTGGATCCCCTTGGATGGTGAGTTGGGGTAAGAGGAGAGAAAGAGGAGATAGTGCATGGAATCTTTTAAATGATCATAATAAATGCATAAAGCTAAGAAACATTACAGCTATAGAACACTTTATTAAATAAAATTTAATTTCTCAATAATTCTTTATATATTCATCTAATATGCATTTTAACTGATACCCTGCATTAGACATAATGCTAGAAAAGAACATAATTCCTGATCTCAAGGATCTTGTAGTCTATATGACAGTTACAAATATAGTAAATAATTACAATAAAATGTTACAGATATTATGACTGAAATTTAATGAGGGTGTCAGCATTATGGAGGGATTAGGGGAAGGGTTCAAGAAGGCTTAATAGATGACGTGAGCGTTGGGCTGAATCTTGAAGTATGTCATACTTTTTTCTGCAAGGAAAGCTTGGGAAAAGGGGAAAAAAGTGTTCTTAGCCCATGGAGGAGCATGGGCAAAGGGACAAAGGTGCAGCACCACATGATGCAACAAAGGATCTCTAAGCAAGTAGTCCAGTCAGGCAGAGCTGTAGAAATTGGAGAGGTCCGATTATGGAGGATATCGAATGTGATGTTCAACTTTAATCTATAGACCAGAGGCCAGAAAACTATTGACTATGGGCCAAGTACACCCCACCACTTGTTTTTATAAATAAAGTTTTATTGACTATAGCCCTGCTTTCATGCTACAATGGCAGAAATGAGTGGTTGCAACAGAGACTGTATGACCAAAAATGCTTACAATATTTATTCTCTGGCCTTTCAAGAAAAAATTTGCCAACCCCTGCATAGACAAAGGGGAGCCATTGAAGGGTTTTAAGGAAACAATAACATGATCTTAACTGCATTTTAGAAAACTACTCTGAGAGTCATATGAGGGCTATGGAAGGAGACACTACTTTTAGGCATGTTAGCAGTCCAGGAAGGACATGTCAGAGTTAGGGATGAATCTAGACTTGTAGAATTGAAAGGAGATCAACACTGGAATGTTAGAGATAGAATCAACTTGGCAAGGTAACTAACTGAATCTCAGGAAGATCTGACTTACTGAAAAGTAGAGTAGGTTTAATTTTGCCATGATTAGGCTTCAATTTTGGCATAGCTGATTAAGCTCTGATTGAACTGACTTTCTTTCACATAACAAAAATAAATTCTAGATAAAATAATAATTTTTAAAAACAGATCCTAAGGGCACTGGATAGAAATCAAAAGTAAGCAAATTGGAGAGGAGTCAACTCTTGTGGGAAAAAAATGAAGTGGGTGAGTTTCCTTTTTTTGTGGCTTCCAGGCTGAGGACGGGCCTCAAAATGAAGATTCTAGTCTTTCTATCATGAAGTACCAGAAGAAAAAGTTCAGGGCAGCCATTGGTACTAGAAAGTGAGGGAGAAATCCTAAAACAGAGAACCAGAGAAAGGGAGCCTCAAATTTTGTTTACAAGTAACCAAATCTCTGGCTGCCTGCTGCTTGGGATAGACTCCAAGCAGCCTAGTTAAGGATAAACAAACAAACAAACAAACTGGGGTTTGAGCTGCTGCCAAAGTAATAGAATTTGCTATTTGAGTTACAAGAAAGTAAATTGTTTGCTAAAAGAAAAATAAGAAAACAGAATTCTTCAGAGAATATAACAGAACCCAGGTCCTCCAAAATATAACATTGAAAGTATCAAATGATATGACCCAACATAAGCAGAAGCAGGAAAATGTGACCCTTTCTCAAAATAAAACACAATCATTAGAGAACAAACATGAGATAATCCCAATGTTGGTATGCTCACTGAAGTAAGGAAAATGTGCACTTAATGAAAAAAAGGATAGGAAATCTCAGGAAAGAATTAGAATACATAAAAAAAAACTGAATGGAAGTTCCAGAATTAAAATATATGGCTTCTGAAATTTTTAAAATAAATTCCTTGGGAGGACCTAATGTCAAAATAGAGGTGGCAGAGAAAAATGACAGAGAAAACCTTGAAGATAGATCAATAAAAATTAACTAATATGAAGAAGGGGGAGGAAAAAATATTTAAAACAGTTAGCAAAGCCTAGGGATCTGTGGAAAAATACCAAAAGTTTTAATGTATGTGTAATTGGAGTTCCAGGAGAGGAAATCACAGGGCAGAAAAAATATTTGTAGAGACAATAGCTGAAAATTGCCAGTTTTGGTGAAACACATAATTTTATTAAGAAATTTAGTGAAACCCAGGTAGCATAAACATAAAGTTATCCACAACCAGCCCTATCACCTTCAAACTGCTGACCACAAAAGAAAAAGAGACAACCTAAAAATCAGTCAGTGAAATATAACATTTTACACACAGGAAAGCAATGACTCAAATGACTGCTGACTTGCGATCAGGAACAATGATTGCTACAAGTAAATCAAAATGAAATTCTAACAAAATATTCAACCAACACACAGAAAAGCTGAAAGGGAGAAAACTAACAGAAAATATGCAGTCTTAAGTCCCGACATATAAATAATTACTTTAAATGTAAATAATTTTAATACATGAATTAAAAGTCAGCAATTGGCTGAATGGATTAAAAAACATAACCCAACTATATACGATCCAAAATTAAAAAAAAAAAAGAAAAAACAACACACTTCAAATATAACAACATAGTAAATTAGAAGTAAAAGAATGGAAAAAGATATACCATGAAAACATAAATCTAAAAAAAGCAAAGTGGCTGTATTAATATCAAATAAAGTGGACTTCAGAATAAAGAAAATTACTAGGCACAAAGAAGGACCTTGCATGATGATAACAGCATCAATCAAACAATAAGACATAGCAATCCTAAATTTTCATGCTGTAAACAACAGAACTTCAAAATACATGAAGCAGAACTGATAAAACTGAAGGAGAAATAGAATATTACATAATTATAGTTGATTTCAACACTGCACTCTCAGCAATTTATAGAACTACTAAAAAGAAAACCAGTAAGGATATAGAAGAACTGAACCACACCAACAAAATCTATTTTTTTTTTCACAGAACATTCCACCCAGCAATAGCAGGACACATATTCTTTTCAAGCACTCATAGAACATTCACCAAGATAGACCATATCCTGGGTCATAAAAAAATCTTCGATAAATTTTAAATAATTGCAATTATACAGAGTATGTTGTCTGAAACTAATGGAATCAAACTGGAAATCAATGATAGAAACACGAAAAGGAAATATCCAAATATTTGGAAAGTAAATAACACACTTTTAGAGAATCCATAGGTCAAGAGGAAGTCTCAAAAAAAAGTTACATACAACTGGACAAAAATTTGGGGGATAGATAACATGAATATTACTATGACCATTAAAGAAATTAAATGTATAATTTAAACTCTCCCAAGAAAGAAATTTCAGGCCCAGATGGTTTCACTGGAAAATTCTGCTAAACATTTAGAGGAATCAGCACCCACTTTTGCACAATCTCTTCCATGACCAAGTGGGATTTATTCCAGGTGTGCAAGGCTGATTCAATATTTGAAAATTAATCAGTCAATTTAATCCACTATATTAACAGACTAAAGAAGGAAAATCATATGACACTCAAAATGAAAAGGCAAGTCACAATCCACTTGGCACTGCGCCACCCGGGTCCTAGTCCCTTCCCTTCCACCGCCGGTGCTGTGTCTCTCCCGCCAATTCCTGCCGTTGGGAGGGCTCACCCAGCCCTCCTGGGCCTGAGGGATCCCTACCGGCCTCCGAGGAGGCGCTGAGTGCCGTGTTGGCGCATCAGGAGGCCGGTTCAGGACGCGCGGGCACACCACAGCACCGCGGCATGGGGCTGCTCACGCTGAATGAGGCCTCCCTCCCAGGGCCGCGCCGCCGGCACAGCCCGCTGCAGATCTTCCTGAGGAGGCAGCCGAGCGCAAGGAATGCTGCATGGCCATTCCTCTTTCCCAAATCGTGTTCATTGAAGAACAGGTGGCTGGCTTTGGGAAAAGTGCCTAAATAGTGGTTCATCTTCACCCAGCACCTAACAAAGAAACTGGTCCATTCCAAAGTAGCAAGAATTCCTATATCAAATTTTCCTTCAAAGAACATGGTGAGAATGAACTTCTTTAGCAGTTGCTGTATGGACTACTGCTGACTCTCAGAGCTGCAGAATTTCAATTCTGAGTCTCAGGTGTCACCCAGATATCCAGAGTACCAGGGAACTACCAGGCTATACACAAAGAGCAGAGCATCTCAGAATTTAGAAATAACAGCTTAAACTGAGGAATAGATGTGGCTGCTGTAAGAGTTGTTTTGTACTCCTTAATCATCAATTGCCCAATCTCTGCCCACTGTATCTTCTGAAAACCTATGCTTTCAGATGCAATTCTCAGTGTTTGTTCATTACAGTTATATTAGTGAGACCATACAATATTTGTCCTTTTGTTTCTGGCTTATTTCATTCAACATAATGTCCTCAAGTTTCCTTCACACAGTTGTATGCCTCACAACTAGATTCTTTCCTGCATCCACTCAATATTCCATCATATGTACACACCACTGTATGATAAACAGAAGTTCGCCCTTCTGTTTATCAGTTGATGCACCCTTAGGCCAGCTCCATCCATTGCAAATCGTGAATAATCTGCCATAAACACCAATGTGAAAATGTCTGTGCATGTCCCTGCTTTGAGTTCTTCCAAGTATATACCTAGTAACAAGATTGCAGGATCATATGGCAAACGTATACTTAGCCTTTTGTGGAACCACCTCACTGCCCTATAGAGGGGCTGCATCATGCTACTTGCCTACAACAGTGAATAGGTATATCTCTCCCTCCACATCTTCTCTGGCACTTGTATTTTTCTGTTTATTTTTTTAACATTTTTACTCACACACCTAAAATCCACCCTAAATGTATGATCAATGGCTCCCAGCATAATCACATAGTTATGCATTTACCACCACAATCTATATGAGAACATTTCCATTTCTTTCACAAAGAAAGAAGAGGAAAAAAAAGGAGAAACAACAACAACAAGAATCCCGTACCCCTCCATTATTGACATTTGACTTTGGTGTATTGCCTTTGTTACAATTAATGAAGGAATGTTACAATGTCACTGTTAAATATAGACCTTAGTTTGCATTAATCGTATTTTTTCCAAATGCAATCCTATTTTCAACACCTTGCAATGTTAACATTCATTTGTTCTCCTCCATGTAATAACTGTCTTGTATTTGTACATTTAATCACCATCATTGTCCACTCTGAGTTTCGCTAAGTTATACAGTCCCAGTTTTTATCCTCTCTTTCCTTCTGGTGTCCTACGTGCCCCTAACCTTCCTCTTTCAACCACATTCACACTCAGCTTTGTTCATTATACTTACAGTATTGTCCTACCACCAGATAATATTGTGCTGTCCATTTCTGGATCTTTACAATCAATCCTATTTAGTATTCTATACTCCTTCAGCATCAAATTCCCAATCTCTACCCACTTTCTATCTCCTGATAACCTGTGTTCTTAACTTCAACTCTCTGAGTTTGCTCATTATAGTTAGTTTATATTGGTGAGCCCATATAGTATTTGTCCTTTTGTTTCTGGATAATTTTGCTCAACATAAGGTCTTCAATGTTCATCAACATTATTGCTGGCATTATGACTTCATTCTTTCTTACAGCTGTGTAATATACTATTGTATAAATATACTGGTTTATTTATACACTTGTTTTCACCAAGAAAGGATGCTGGGTTTTGTCAAATGCATTTTCTGCATCAATTGAAAGGATCACGTGGTTTTTCCCCTTTGATTTATTGCTGTGGTTTATTACATTAACTGCATTTCTTGTGTTGAATGACCCTTGCATACCTGCAATAAAACCCACTTGGTCATGGTGTTTAATTATTTTAATGTGCCGTTGGGTTTGATTTGCAAGTATTTTCTTGAGGAGTTTTGCAGCTATTGTCACCAGAGTGATTGGTCTGTAATTTTCTTTTCTTGTAGTATTTTTATCTGGCTTTGGTATTAGGGTGATGTTAGCCTCATAGAAAGAGTTAGGTAGTTTTCCATCCGCTTCAATTTTTATGAAGAGTTTTAGAAGGATTATTACTAATTCTATCTTAAATATTTGGTAGAATTCACATATGAAGCCATCTTGTACTGGGCTTCTTTTTTGGAGTTTTTCTTTTTTGATGCAATTTTATTGAGATATATTCATACACTGCACAATCAAACCCAAGTATATAATTAGTTGCTCATAGTATCATCATATAGTTGTGCATTCACCATAATTAATTTTAGAACATTTTCATTACTCCAGAAAAATAAATAAAAATAAAAAAGAGAACTCAAAAAAAAAAGAAAAAAAGGCAAGCCACAGACATAGAGAAAAATATATAAATTAATTTATGTATAAATGTATATAAGGAGAAAATAAATCAAACATATACGTTATAGGAGCCTTGTATCAGAATATACAAAAACACTTACAACTCTGTGATAAATGGAAAACAACTCAATTTTTTAAAATGGGCAGAAGATTGGAACACTTTACCAAAAAGGTTACATAATGGCAAATAAGCAAATGTAATGTTAAACTTAATATTCTTTATGGAAATGCAAACTAAAACCATAATGAGATACTGCTACACTACCACTAGAATAGTTCAAATTATAAACTGACATTACCAAGGTTGGAGAATATGTGGAAAAACTGGAACTTACATACATCACCAGTGGGAATGAAAAGATGGTGCAGCTCCTTTGGAAAACAGTTTAGCAATTTCTTGTAAAGTGAAATATACACTTATGATACGATCCAGCTATTCTACTCCCAGGTATTCACCCAAGAAAAGTGAGAAAATATATCCACATAACAGTCTGTATGTAATTGCTCACAGCAGTTTATTCCTAATAGCCCCAAACAGGAAACAATGCAAATGTCCATCAACAGGAAAATGGATAAACAATTTGTGGCATATAAACAAATTTTAGCATAGTCACACAATGTAATACTACTCAGAGATAAACAAAACAAACTGCTGAGACATTCAAGAAGACAGTTTAATCTCAAAAATAGACTGAGTGAAAGAATGCTTACATGAAAGATTACAGACTGCAATTTGACTTTTATGAAGATGAAGCTATCTATGTTGGAAAAAATATCAAAAAATTGGCACCTAGGGGAGACGTGATGGAAGTGGGAATTGACTGAGAAAGATTATGAAGAAAATTTCTGAGGTAGTGATAGTGCTCTCTATCTTGATAAGGATTTGGTTACACAGAGGATGCATTTGTCAAAACTCAGCAAATGTGCATTTAAGATTTGTACACTTTGGAGAACCTAACATGGCAGCTAGGTTAGACAGGGCAAAAAAACACCTCTGTGAAAAATACTAGATAAAAACCGGAAAGTGACCCAGAATACCAGTTTCAGAAATGCACCAGCTGGACAAGGTCTGCTAAAACCACAGGGACCATGCACTTGGTGAAACCGGGAGTCTGCATTCTGAAATGAGTGAGTGAGCCAGCTGAAAGTCCCACGGCCACGCTGCAGTGTGGGGAAACCAGGGGTTGGCGTTTGGAGATGGACAAGCTCTTTTTAAAAAAGAAAAACCCAGGAGCGGCTGCAGTTATGACGGTGAAAACCACGCAGTGAAGCGCAGCAGGACCAGGTTGTGCCAACTTCTCAGTGTCTGTCATGGAGGATAGACCACTGCTGATTCCCTCAGGGCCAGGGGGGCAGAGGGGAGAGCCAAAAGGAGAAAGAAACCATGCTGCTTGCAGCCGGCTACCTGGCAGGCTGGAGACACTCCTGCCCGGGGCCGGACTCACAGCCCAGAGCCGTACCAGGAAACCCAGTGTGATGGGAAGTGTATCCCACAGCACCGTGCACACGCCACAATATTGGCCATGGATAGTGGCCTTGGGTGCATACACAGCTAGTTGTCCCAGAGCTGGGAAGGTGGAGCTGTGAAAAAAGGGGGGGGGGGGATCGAGATGCCCCATTCAGCCATCTTTGCATCAGGTTGGGAGTGCCCCTGCATGGCCCGGTGGCCTGGGGCTTCCCTTGAGGGAAGGCATGCACTTGTGACGTAGCACAGCCTTCCCTCAGCAGAACTCCTGGAAGATCACAGATGAGAAGGGGGGCCCACTTGGAAAACCCAGGGATACTACATCAATGCCAGGGACTTGTGGATCAGCAGCAGAGAAAATCTGTCGCAAGACTGAAATGAAGGCTTAGACTCTTGCAACAGCCTTAAATCTCTGGGAACAACTGGGAGGTTTGATTATTAAAGCTGCCCTGCCTCCCTAACCACCCAGACACACACCCCAAATATAGGGCGGACAGCACCAACAACACACCCAAACTGAGTTCACCAATTGAACCCCACAAGAATCATTTCCCCACACACCACAAGGACAAAGTTGAGGAGAACTGACTTGAGGGGAATAGGTGACTCACAGATGCCATCTGCTGGTTAGTTACAGAAAGTGTATGCCACCAAGTTGTAGCTCTGAAAAATTAGTTTGGTATTTTTTACAACTTGAAAGAACCCTATCAAGCAAAGCAAATGCCAAGAGGCCAAAAACAACAGAAAATCTTAAAGCATATGATAAAACCAGATGATATGGAGAACCCAATCCCAAACACCCAAATCAAAATATCAGAAGAGACACAGTACTTGGCACAATTAATCAAAGGGCTACAATCAAAGAAGGAGAGCATGGCACAGGATATAAAGGACATGAAGAAGAACATGGCACAGGATATAAAGGACATAAAGAAGACCCTAGAAGAGCATAAAGAAGAAATTGCAAGAGTAAATAAAAAAATAGAAGATCTTATGGAAATAAAAGAAACTGTTGGCCAAATTAAAAAGACTCTAGATACTCATAATACAAGATTAGAAGAAGTTGAACAATGACTCGGTGTCTTAGAGGACCACAGAACAGAAAATGAAAGAACAAAAGAAAGAATGGAGAAAAAATTGAAAAAATCAAAATGGATCTCAGGGATACAATAGATAAAATAAAACATCCAAATTTAAGACTCATTCGTGTCCCAGAAGGGGAAGAGAAGGGTAAAGGTCTAGAAAGAGTGTTCAAAGAAATTGTTGGGGAAAACTTCCCAAATCTTCTACACAATATAAATACACAAAGCATAAATGCCCAGTGAACTCCAAATAGAATAAATCCAAATAAACCCACTCCGAGACATATTCTGATCAGACTCTCAAATACTGAAGAGGAGGAGCAAGTTCTGAAAGCAGCAAGAGAAAAGCAATTCACCACATGCAAAGGAAACAACATAAGACTATGTAGTAACTACTCAGTGGCCACAATGGAGATGAGAAGGCAGTGGCATGACATATTTAAAATTCTGAGAGAGAAAAATTTCCAACCAAGAATACTTTATCCAGCAAAACTCTCTTTCAAATTTGAGGAAGAGCTTAAATTTTTCACAGACAAACAAATGCTGAGAGATTTTGCCAATAAAAGACCTGACCTACTTCCGATACTAAAGGGAGCCCTACCAACAAAGAAACAAAGCAAGGAGAGAGAGATATAGAGAATTTTAACAGACATATATAGAACCTTACATCCCAAATAACCAGGACACTCATTTTTCTCTGGTGATCACGGATCTTTCTCCAGAATTGACCATATGCTGGGACATAAAACAAGCCTCAATAAATTTAAAAAAAAAAAAAAATTGCATATATTCAAAGCACATTTTCTGACTACAATGGAATACAAATAGAAGTCAATAATTTTTGATTCGTAACTCCACTATTTACTTCCTACAGGATCTAAAATACACAAACTCTAATGACAAATCAGTGGGTTTGGACTCAATGTAAAATATGTAATTTTTGACAAGAACTATGTAAAGGTGGGGGAATGGAGGAGTATAGGAGCATAGTTTATGTGTCCTATTGAAGTTAAGTTGGTATCAAAGAAAAACAAGATTGTTATGGATTTAGGAGGTTAATTTTAAGCCCCACAGTAAACACAAAGAAATTATCAGAGAATATGACCATAGAGATGAAAAGTGGAGTATGGGTTATGAGAAGTGGGGGAAGGGGCAATGGGGAGTTAAGAAATGAGTGTAGGGTTGCTGTTTGGGGTGAAGGGAAATCTCTAGTAATGGATGGTGGGAAGGTGATAGCATTACAACATTCGAAATGTGATTAATCCCACTAATGGAATGCTAGGGAGGGGGTGGAATGGGAAGATTTAGGCTGTATATATGTTTCCACAATTGAGAAAAAAAAAAGAGACAGTCTAAATAGATGACAATTGAATGCCAAGGATGATCCTGGATGGGATCTGAGGATGGAGGAGAGGAGGCTCAAAGGGACACAGTTCAGACACAAGAAAAAAAAAAAAAAAAAGGAAATATAGAATGTAAGCTTTGTATCAATGTTAAATTCTTGAACTTCTTAGCTGTCCTTAATGGGATTGCATAAAAGAATGTTCTTGTTCATGGGAATTGTATATGTGAATTATATATACACATATATATATACATATATATATGTGAATTATAGTGTTTGTTCAAGGATGTGTGCAGTTTGCTCTCATATGTTCAGAAAACAGAGCAATAGATGATAGATGATAGATATGGAAGGAGAGGGAGGGAGGGAAAGAGAAATGGCGGTATGACAGGATGTTAAAGTTGGTGTATCGGGGTATCTGGGGAGGGGGTCAGGGTATGCTGGAGTTCTGTGTATGGGGTTTGTATTGTTTTTGCAACTGTTTTTATAACTTTGAATTTACTTCAA
Source organism: Choloepus didactylus (assembly GCF_015220235.1). Lineage (NCBI taxonomy): Eukaryota > Metazoa > Chordata > Mammalia > Pilosa > Megalonychidae > Choloepus > Choloepus didactylus. Next base: position 25,274,674 of record NC_051311.1, read on the forward strand.
AACAAAATTTAAAAAAAAAGATTTGTACATTTTACTGTATGTAAATTTTATTTTAAAAGAACTAAGACTATAAAGAGTTTTTAAATTATGATTAATGATATTAATCTTGAAGTATTTAGGAAGAAGTGAACTGATGTCTGCAATTTACTTTGAAATGTGCCAAAAAATAAAATGGATTGAAAGAGGGATAGAAGGATAGAGAAATAGATATGTGATAAAGCAAGAATAGTAAATTGTTAATTGTACAAGCTCAGTAGTGGGAAGACAGACTTTCATTATAAAAATCTTGTAACTTTTCTGTGGGCTTGACAATTTTCATAATAAAATGCTGTAGAAAACTAAATTTTGACATGAGTTTTATTTCATCCAGGATATCTAGGACATCTGGATGATAGATTCTGGAGCTCACCACATGTCTTGGCTCTGGAGATAAATTTTAGAAAGCTATTAGCCTTGTTTCAGTGGGTGCAAACTCAAATTGCTACAGGAGCCAAGCAGTTAATGTGATTGAACAAAGTGGACTAGGAGAGGACTAGGCTGATCTGAATCATGGCTGAGCTAGCTAAACAGAGCAGCTGTTCTGCAGCCCCAGCTAACTGCCACATAGAAATACTGGCCTGGCCCAATTTTGCCTGATATTCTGATGTTTACAAAAAAAGGCAAACATCTGAATTTTTATCCTGATTCATAAATGTGGGTAACATTCAAATGCAAGTTTAAAAGTAATATAACATATCAGAAGGCACCATTGGGAGTGTGGTCTTTGGGGTTCTGGGAATGCTCTTTCCTTATAAAATCTTCTAGGACTTTCTCCCACTGAGCCACCCTAGGAGAGCCACTTCAGTCTTATGCCATTTATTGTGGCCTTGAGTCCACTCTCCAGGTGATCAAATCCATTCATCTAATCCCTACAAGAGCCATACAATTTTTCATGAATTCTCCCTCCCACAGGCAGTAATTAATGCAATGAAATATTGTTGGCTTGCTCTTTCATAACACATTTGGAAATATTTGAAATACAGAACATGAGCACAAGCTAGAAAATTAATAGAAAATATATACTGCATCACAAATACATCAGACATTAAATGAGTTCATTGCATGGGGAGACTGAAAATTCTTGAACAATCTCAACAACAAACCTGAAATTCCACCTATAACCACTGGTGTTTTAGTCCTTTTCCCAAGTAGTCATGAAAAAACTTGAGATTCTTAAGTGACTATTGGGAGGTCCACAACCCTGAAAAAGTGACAGTGTTGTTATTGCTTGTTTAAAATATATTGAAAATCAGATGTGAATGGAAATTTTCTTTTAAAGGCTCTGCAAAGAAAAATGGATTGGAAAGAATAGTAATAATACAAGAATATGACTTCAAAAAGGAAATGGCAGCACTGACACCTCTATAGCTTGTTCAGATTCCATGCCAGCAGCACACTTAATCAGTCTTTACAAGACATTTTGATAATGAGTAAGAAAATCACTCCTTTCATAAAGAAACATCTGTAAAGAGAATTTTGAAAACCAGTTGTTTGGAAGCATTGTTAAATAATTTTGTTGCTGAAAACAACGTGTGTATATGAGGGAGAGTGGTAGCAGCAGCAGAAGAACAGGGAAGAGAGAAAAATTCATAGCTTGTTCAGATTCCATGCCAGCAGCACACTTAATCAGTCTTTACAAGACATTTTGATAATGAGTAAGAAAATCACTCCTTTCATAAAGAAACATCTGTAAAGAGAATTTTGAAAACCAGTTGTTTGGAAGCATTGTTAAATAATTTTGTTGCTGAAAACAACGTGTGTATATGAGGGAGAGTGGTAGCAGCAGCAGAAGAACAGGGAAGAGAGAAAAATTCATAATGATAGACAGAGAGGTTTGATTGGAGCCTTGCAATTAGAATCCTATGACTGGACAGAGGACCACGAGTGGTCCTGCCCAGTCAGCCCCTTCCTCTTCTTTTAATGGACCAGTAAAGGGAAACACAATGTAGGAACAATTTCAATGGGCATTAAGACCAGGATGGTATTTGAGGTTATCTAATCAGGATGATTCATAACCCATGTATGTGATCCAAACATAGGAAGATTTCAACCACTCCAGATTCTGATAATTTAATTTTGTTTTTAATTCATTTTTTAATTTTAAAAATATATGTACCATTCTTGAGAAAAAAAGGAAGTAACCCTGCAATGTGGCTGTGTAATGTTTCATAAGTATAAAGGAATAATGAAATGTGGCTTTGTGTTTTTGAAGATGACCTTTATGTTTTTGTGACTCTACTTTTTCTAATAAAATGTTTTGGTTTAACAACAACATTGACATCAACCAAAAACACCACAAAATATGTCATATATATAAAATGGTCTCATATTAACACAATAGGATAACATGGAAACAATTTTTAAACTATTTTACTATCTTCTAAAGGAAGATTTTTGGTGAGTTTTAATTCATTTGTCAAAAAATATTTTAAAAATTATAGTTTCCAAGTACTTTAAAAGAAGAACTATTTTGACATCAGAGAAGATGAGAGAAGATGACAATTTTTAGATAAACTTTTTCTTTTTCTTTGCTGCATAAAAGGAGTAACTTGTGCACCTGCACAAAGAACTCCCAAGTTCTAAGGAGTGTCTCCTTTGAGTATTCAACTGCATTCCGATCAGTGAACACATGTGAAGAAAACTCCTTGGCTCAATAAACAATGACCAGAAAGGGTAAGAAGAACTAGTTTCCAAGGATTACCCAGGGTCAGGAATAATGCCTGTTACCACCAGCCAAGCTGATGGAACACAGGGTAGAATATTTCTAAGGGTCTTTCCTCAGTAGTAAGAGATAATTAGCTCTAGACTAAATATTGTTCTAGTCCAACCTAAGAAATCTTAAAAGCAAAACCCAAATGGATGAAACTAGCTTTAAGTAATGTAACTGTAACCCAGAAAAAAGATCAAGAATATCTATAGGAACACAAAATATCCAGCATACAAAAAGGTAAAATTCACAAGATCTAGCATCTAATGAAAATTTACCAGGCATGGAAAGAAGCAGGAAAATGACCTACAATTATGAAAAAAAAAATCAGTCAACTAAAACTGATTCAGAATTTACACAGTTGTTAGAATTAGCAGACAAGAACATTAAATAATTATTACATTATTATAGTAAGATGGTAGAGTAAGATGCTTCAAGAATGAGTCCCTCTACCAGAACAGCTATTAAACAGGCAGGAACTGTCTGAATCAACTCTTTTGAGACTCAAGAGTCCAGTAGAACACTCTGCAGTAGCCAGGGAAGAAAGGGAGGAAGAGGCTGGTAAATTGTGGTAAATACCAGGGATTTACACTCTCTGTACAGCAGCAGCAATCATTTCCCATCCTCCACCTCATGGCAGCCTGCAATAAGGTACTGGCACAGTTTGATGGTGCAAGAGTGGGACATAAAAACCCAGTTCCTCAAGACCTGAGGGTTTACAGTCTGAGCATTGACCACTGCTTTTGATTAGTTACTTCAGATCACTGGAGACCTGGCCCTGAGGCAGCCATTGTTCCAACCCAACCAGACAAAAGCAGCAGAGGAGACTTAAAAATGGTACCTTCCTCAGACCAGTGGAGAACATTACAGGGCTGCCTTTGCTGGGCGGATGCCAAGACAAGTAAGCACAGTTTGGAGAGCTGTGGGGAAAGAAGCTCCGCTGCCCTTCCTGGTCTCTCCCTCACCCCTCCTCAGCCCCTCTCCAGGCAATTTGGAGCCCACCAGTGTTCCCTGTTTTGGCCTTGCCTGTATCCCTTTGTGGGTCCTTGGTAATGTTCCAGCTGGGAAAGACTGACTTTGGAAACTCTTCTCTGACATGCCTTCACCTTCCAGAGATTGTCCCTTGAGCAAATGCAGCTTGACACAGTGAAAGCAGAGTAATAAGCAATTGAGTTGGGGGCCACAGACAAAGGCTTACTTTAAGTCCTGTGGAAGAACAAGTCAGGGAGGGAGAAGTTCTGCTTCTGACAAAAAAAAAAAACTTCCCAAACTTAGCAAAAAATGTAAATATGCAAATCCAAGAAGCTCAAAGAACACCAGACAGGATAAACTTGAAAAAATATATATGCCCCTTCATATACTGATAAAATGAAAATAAAAAGGAGAGAGTTCTAAAAGATGCAAGAGAAAAGCAATGTGTTATGGAAAGGTAGTCCCAATTAGATTAAGTTCCAACTTCTCCTCAGAGGCAAGAAGGCAGTGGATTGAAATACTTAAAGTGCTGAAAGAAAACAATAGCCAACAAAGAATTTTATATCCAGTAAGACTTTCTTTCTCAAAAATGAGGGAGAGATTAACATTTCCAGATAAACAGAAGATGAGGAAGTTCATTACCAGTAGACCTGCCATACAAGCAATGCTAAGGGGAGTTCTTCAGAATGAAAGGAAAGGATGCTAGACAGTGGCTCAAAGTGGCATAAAAATTAAGGTATCCATTAAAGGAAACCATATGGACAATGACAAATGCCAATACTATTGTGTTGCATTTTTTGCTATGTAACTCCACTTCTTCTTATAGGTGCAGAAATGCAAATGCACAAAGAGTAATGATAAATCTATGGTTTGGGACACACAATATACAAATATGTAATATGTAACAAGTACAAAAAAGGTGGAGGGATGGAAGGCTATCAGAACAGTGTATGTGTTTGCTATTGAAGTCAACTTGGAATCTAATCAAACATGATTGCTATATTTAGGATGCTCACTTTTAATTCCCTGGTAAACACAAAAAAAATGTATGAAAAATAAATCCATAAAGAAACAAGAAGGGATTCAATATAGTACAATACAAAAAAATCAAATAAATATGAAAGTAGGCATTAATGGAAGAATTGAGGGACAGAAAGATGTAAGACTTAAAAGACTAAAGAGTAAAAAAGGCAGAAGAAGTTACCACATTATCAGTAGCTACTTTTTTAAGATAAATTGGTTAAACTCTCCAGTCAAATGCAGAAATTAGCAGAACGGATTTTTTAAAAAGCATGACACACCTATGTGCTGTTTTAAGAGACTCATCTTAAATGCAAAGACATATGTAGATTGAAAGTGAAAAGATGGAAATATATATACCATGCAGGTAGTAACCAAAAGAGAGCTGGGGTAGCTATACTAATATCAGATAAAATAGACTTTAAGTCAAAAACTGTTACAAGGAATAAAGAAGATCATTATATACTAATAAAGGGATAAATTCAACAAGAAGACATAACAATTATAAATTTGTATATTATATATATATATATATATATATATATATATATAGGCAGAACCCCAAAATATACAAAGAAAATATTAAGAGATTTCAAAGGAGAAACAAAGAGTTCTACATTAACAGTAGGAGACTTTAATACAGCACTTTCAATAACAGAACATCTAGAAAGAAGATGAATAAGGAAATACAAGGCTTGAACAATACTCTAAACCAGCTAGACCTAAAAGACATATATAGAACATTTCACCCAACAGTGAGAGAATATACATTCTTCCCTAGTGCACATGGATCCTTCTCCAGTAATGACTACACTTTAGTCCACAAAACTAGTCTCAGTAAATTTTAAAATACTTTAATCATACCATGTATCTTCTCCTACCACAATGGAATGAAGCTAGAAATCATAACAGAGGGAGAAATGTAAAATTCACAAATACATGGAAATTAAACAACATACTCTTTTAAACAACCAATGGGTTTAAGAGGAAATCACAGGGAAATTAGGAAATATCTTGAGGATAATAAGAATGAAAACACAACATACCAAAACTTATGGGATGCAGCAAAGGCAGTGCTGAGAAGGAAATTTATAGCTCTAAATGCTTTCATTTAAAAAAAGAAAAAACATTTCAAATCAGAGATCTAACCTCAAAATTGGAGGAATTAGAAAAAGAAGAAAATAATAAACTCAAAGTGAGCTGAAGGAAAGAAATAACAGATTTGAGTGGAGATAAATAAAATAGAGAATAAAATAGAGAAGATTGATAAAACCAAAAGTTGATTCTGTGAAAAGTTCAATAAAATTGGCAAACATTTAGCTAGACTGGTGAAGAAAAAAAAAGAGAGAGGACACAAATAACTAAAATCAGAAAAGAAAAGATGGACAACCTACTAACCCAACATAAATAAAAGACTATACATGATACTACGAACAAGTGTAAACCAACAAATTCAATAACCTAGATGAAACAGACAAATTCCTAGAAACACACAGTGATTCAAGAAGAAATAGGGGCGGGGCAAGATGGCAGACTGGTGAGCTGTAAGTTTTAGCTACTCCTCCAGGAAAGTAGGTAAAAAGCCAGGAACTGCGTGGACTGGACACCACAGAGCAATCTGTCTTTGGGCATACTTCATACAACACTCATGAAAACGTGGAACTGCTGAGATCAGCGAAATCTGTAAGTTTTTGCGGCCAGGGGACCCGCGCCCCTCCCTGCCAGGCTCAGTCCCGGGGGAGGAGGGGCTGTCAGCTCCGGGAAGGAGAAGGGAGAATTGCAGTGGCTGCTCTTATCGGAAACTCATTCTACTGATTCAAACTCCAACCATAGATAGACTGAGACCAGACACCAGAGACTCTGAGAGCAGCCAGCCCAGCAGAGAGGAGACAGGCATAGAAAAAAAACAACACGGAAAACTCCAAAATAAAAGCGGAGGATTTTTGGAGTTCTGGTGAACGCAGAGGGGGGAAGGGCGGAGCTCAGGCCTTGAGGCGCATATGCAAATCCCGAAGCAAAGCTGATCTCTCTGCCCTGTGCACCTTTCCTTAATGGCCCTGGTTGCTTTGTCTATTAGCATTTCAATAACCCATTAGATCTCTGAGGAGGGCCTTTTTTTTTTTTTTTGTTTTTGTTTTTTTTTTTTTTTAAATCCTTTTGGCTTTTTCTAAAACAATTACTCTAAGAAGCTCAATACAGAAAGCTTCAAAGAATTGCAATTTGGGCACGTCAAGTCAAGAGCAGAACTAAGAGAGCTCTGAGACAAAAGGCAATAATCCAGTGGCTGAGAAAATTCACTAAACAACACAACTTCCCAAGAAAAGGGGGGTGTCCGCTCACAGCCACCATCCTGGTGGACAGGAAACACTCCTGCCCATCGCCAGCCCCATAGCCCAGAGCTGCCCCAGACAACCCAGTGTGATGGAAGTGCTTCAAATAACAGGCACACACCACAAAACTGGGCGTGGACATTAGCCTTCCCTGCAACCTCAGCTGAATGTCCCAGAGCTGGGAAGGTGGAGCAGTGTGAATTAACAAAGCCCCATTCAGCCATCATTTGAGCAGACTGGGAACCTCCCTACACAGCCCAGCAGCCCAGAACTGCCCTGGGGGGAAGGCACTCACCTGTGACATAGCACAGTCATCCCTCAACAGAGGACCCGGGGTGCACGGCCTGGAAGAGGGGCCCACTTGCAAGTCTCAGGAGCCATACGCCAATACCAAAGACTTGTGGGTCAGTGGCAGAGACAAACTGTGGCAGGACTGAACTGAAGGATTAGACTATTGCAGCAGCTTTAAAACTCTAGGATCATCAGGGAGATTTGATTGTTAGGGCCACCCCCCCTCCCCGACTGCCCAGAAACACGCCCCACATACAGGGCAGGCAACACCAACTACACACGCAAGTTTGGTACACCAATTGGACCCCACAAGACTCACTCCCCCACTCACCAAAAAGGCTAAGCAGGGGAGATCTGGCTTGTGGAGAACAGGTGGCTCGTGGACGCCACCTGCTGGTTAGTTAGAGAAAGTGTACTCCACGAAGCTGTAGATCTGATAAATTAGAGATAAGGACTTCAACTGGTCTACAAACCCTAAAAGAACCCTATCAAGTTCAGCAAATGCAACGAGGCCAAAAACAACAGAAAATTATAAAGCATATGAAAAAACCAGAAGATATGGATAACCCAAGCCCAAGCACCCAAATCAAAAGACCAGAAGAGACACAGCACCTAGAGCAGCTACTCAAAGAACTAAAGATGAACAATGAGACCATAGTACGGGATATGAAGGAAATCAAGAAGACCCTAGAAGAGCATAAAGAAGACATTGCAAGACTACATAAAAAAATGGATGATCTTATGGAAATTAAAGAAACTGTTGACCAAATTAAAAAGATTCTGGACACTCATAGTACAAGACTAGAGAATGTTGAACAACGAATCAGTGACCTGGAAGATGACAGAATGGAAAATGAAAGCATAAAAGAAAGAATGGGGAAAAAAATTGAAAAACTCGAAATGGACCTCAGGGATATGATAGATAATATGAAACGTCCGAATATAAGACTCATTGGTGTCCCAGAAGGGGAAGAAAAGGGTAAAGGTCTAGGAAGAGTATTCAAAGAAATTGTTGGGGAAAACTCCCCAAATCTTCTAAACAACATAAATACACAAATCATAAATGCTCAGCGAACTCCAAATAGAATAAATCCAAAAAAACCCACTCCGAGACATATACTGATCACACTGTCAAACATAGAAGAGAAGGAGCAAGTTCTGAAAGCAGCAAGAGAAAAGCAATTCACCACATACAAAGGAAACAGCATAAGACTAAGTAGTGACTACTCAGCAGCCACCATGGAGGCAAGAAGGCAGTGGCACGATATATTTAAAATTCTGAGTGAGAGGAATTTCCAGCCAAGAATACTTTATCCAGCAAAGCTCTCCTTCAAATTTGAGGGAGAGCTTAAATTTTTCACAGACAAAGAAATGCTGAGAGAATTTGCTAACAAGAGACCTGCCCTATTGGAGATACTAAAGGGAGCCCTACAGACAGAGAAACAAAGACAGGACAGAGAGACTTGGAGAAAGGTTCAGTACTAAAGAGATTTGGTATGGGTACAATAAAGGATATTAATAGAGAGAGGGAAAAATATGGCAAACATAATCCAAAGGATAAGATGGCCGATTCAAGAAATGCCTTCACGGTTTTAACGTTGAATGTAAATGGATTAAACTCCCCAATTAAAAGATATAGATTCTCAGAATGGATTAAAAAAAATGAACCATCAATATGTTGCATACAAGAGACTCATCTTAGACACAGGGACACAAAGAAACTGAAAGTGAAAGGATGGAAAAAAATATTTCATGCAAGCTACAGCCAAAAGAAAGCAGGTGTAGCAATATTAATCTCAGATAAAATAGACTTCAAATGCAGGAATGTTTTGAGAGACAAAGAAGGCCACTACATACTAATAAAAGGGGCAATTCAGCAAGAAGAAATAACAATCGTAAATGTCTATGCACCCAATCAAGGTGCCACAAAATACATGAGAGAAACACTGGCAAAACTAAAGGAAGCAATGGATGTTTCCACAATAATTGTGGGAGACTTCAACACATCACTCTCTCCTATAGATAGATCAACCAGACAGAAGACCAATAAGGAAATTGAAAACCTAAACAATCTGATAAATGAATTAGATTTAACAGACATCTACAGGACATTACATCCCAAATCACCAGGATACACATACTTTTCTAGTGCTCACGGAACTTTCTCCAGAATAGATCATATGCTGGGACATAAAACAAGCCTCAATAAATTTAAAAAGATTGAAATTATTCAAAGCACATTCTCTGACCACAATGGAATACAATTAGAAGTCAATAACCATCAGAGACTTAGAAAATTCACAAATACCTGGAGGTTAAACAACACACTCCTAAACAATCAGTGGGTTAAAGAAGAAATAGCAAGAGAAATTGCTAAATATATAGAGACGAATGAAAATGAGAACACAACATACCAAAACCTATGGGATGCAGCAAAAGCAGTGCTAAGGGGGAAATTTATAGCACTAAACGCATATATTAAAAAGGAAGAAAGAGCCAAAATCAAAGAACTAATGGATCAACTGAAGAAGCTAGAAAATGAACAGCAAACCAATCCTAAAACGAGTACAAGAAAAGAAATAACAAGGATTAAAGCAGAAATAAATGACATAGAGAACAAAAAAACAATAGAAAGGATAAATATCACCAAAAGTTGGTTCTTTGAGAAGATCAACAAGATTGACAAGCCCCTAGCTAGACTGACAAAATCAAAAAGAGAGAAGACCCATATAAACAAAATAATGAATGAAAAAGGTGACATAACTGCAGATCCTGAAGAAATTAAAAAAATTATAAGAGGATATTATGAACAACTGTATGGCAACAAACTGGATAATGTAGAAGAAATGGACAATTTCCTGGAAACATATGAACAACCTAGACTGACCAGAGAAGAAATAGAAGACCTCAACCAACCCATCACAAGCAAAGAGATCCAATCAGTCATCAAAAATCTTCCCACAAATAAATGCCCAGGGCCAGATGGCTTCACAGGGGAATTCTACCAAACTTTCCAGAAAGAACTGACACCAATCTTACTCAAACTCTTTCAAAACATTGAAAAAAATGGAACACTACCTAACTCATTTTATGAAGCTAACATCAATCTAATACCAAAACCAGGCAAAGATGGTACAAAAAAGGAAAACTACCGGCCAATCTCCCTAATGAATATAGATGCAAAAATCCTCAACAAAATACTTGCAAATCGAATCCAAAGACACATTAAAAAAATCATACACCATGACCAAGTGGGGTTCATTCCAGGCATGCAAGGATGGTTCAACATAAGAAAAACAATCAATGTATTACAACACATTAAAAACTCGAAAGGGAAAAATCAATTGATCATCTCAATAGATGCTGAAAAAGCATCTGACAAACTCCAACATCCCTTTTTGATAAAAACACTTCAAAAGGTAGGAATTGAAGGAAACTTCCTCAACATGATAAAGAGCATATATGAAAAACCCACAGCCAGCATAGTACTCAATGGTGAGAGACTGAAAGCCTTCCCTCTAAGATCAGGAACAAGACAAGGATGCCCGCTGTCACCACTGTTATTCAACATTGTGCTGGAAGTGCTAGCCAGGGCAATCCGGCAAGACAAAGAAATAAAAGGCATCCAAATTGGAAAAGAAGAAGTAAAACTGTCATTGTTTGCAGATGATATGATCTTATATCTAGAAAACCCTGAGAAATCAACGATACACCTACTAGAGCTAATAAACAAATTTAGCAAAGTAGCGGGATACAAGATTAATGCACATAAGTCAGTAATGTTTCTATATGCTAGAAATGAACAAACTGAAGAGACACTCAAGGAAAAGATACCATTTTCAATAGCAACTAAAAAAATCAAGTACCTAGGAATAAACTTAACCAAAGATGTAAAAGACCTATACAAAGAAAACTACATAACTCTACTAAAAGAAATAGAAGGGGACCTTAAAAGATGGAAAAATATTCCATGTTCATGGATAGGAAGGCTAAATGTCATTAAGATGTCAATTCTACCCAAACTCATCTACAGATTCAATGCAATCCCAATCAAAATTCCAACAACCTACTTTGCAGACTTGGAAAAGCTAGTGATCAAATTTATTTGGAAAGGGAAGATGCCTCGAATTGCTAAAGACACTCTAAAAAAGAAAAACGAAGTGGGAGGACTTACACTCCCTGACTTTGAAGCTTATTATAAAGCCACAGTTGCCAAAACAGCATGGTACTGGCACAAAGATAGACATATAGATCAATGGAATCGAATTGAGAATTCAGAGATAGACCCTCAGATCTATGGCCGACTGATCTTTGATAAGGCCCCCAAAGTCACCGAACTGAGTCATAATGGTCTTTTCAACAAATGGGGCTGGGAGAGTTGGATATCCATATCCAAAAGAATGAAAGAGGACCCCTACCTCACCCCCTACACAAAAATTAACTCAAAATGGACCAAAGATCTCAATATAAAAGAAAGTACCATAAAACTCCTAGAAGATAATGTAGGAAAACATCTTCAAGACCTTGTATTAGGAGGCCACTTCCTAGACTTTACACCCAAAGCACAAGCAACAAAAGAGAAAATAGATAAATGGGAACTCCTCAAGCTTAGAAGTTTCTGCACCTCAAAGGAATTTCTCAAAAAGGTAAAGAGGCAGCCAACTCAATGGGAAAAAATTTTTGGAAACCATGTATCTGACAAAAGACTGATATCTTGCATATACAAAGAAATCCTACAACTCAATGACAATAGTACAGGCAGCCCAATTATAAAATGGGCAAAAGATATGAAAAGACAGTTCTCTGAAGAGGAAATACAAATGGCCAAGAAACACATGAAAAAATGTTCAGCTTCACTAGCTATTAGAGAGATGCAAATTAAGACCACAATGAGATACCATCTAACACCGGTTAGAATGGCTGCCATTAAACAAACAGGAAACTACAAATGCTGGAGGGGATGTGGAGAAATTGGAACTCTTATTCATTGTTGGTGGGACTGTATAATGGTTCAGCCACTCTGGAAGTCAGTCTGGCAGTTCCTTAGAAAACTAGATATAGAGCTACCATTCGATCCAGCGATTGCACTTCTCGGTATATACCCGGAAGATCGGAAAGCAGTGACACGAACAGATATCTGCACGCCAATGTTCATAGCAGCATTATTCACAATTGCCAAGAGATGGAAACAACCCAAATGTCCTTCAACAGATGAGTGGATAAATAAAATGTGGTATATACACACGATGGAATACTACGCGGCAGTAAGAAGGAACGATCTGGTGAAACATATGACAACATGGATGAACCTTGAAGACATAATGCTGAGTGAAATAAGCCAGGCACAAAAAGAGAAATATTATATGCTACCACTAATGTGAACTTTGAAAAATGTAAAACAAATGGTTTATAATGTAGAATGTAGGGGAACTAGCAGTAGAGAGCAATTAAGGAAGGGGGAACAATAATCCAAGAAGAACAGATAAGCTATTTAACGTTCTGGGGATGCCCAGAAATGACTATGGTCTGTTAATTTCTGATGGATGTAGTAGGAACAAGTTCACTGAAATGTTGCTATATTATGTAACTTTCTTGGGGTAAAGTAGGAACATGTTGGAAGTTAAGCAGTTATCTTAGGTTAGTTGTCTTTTTCTTACTCCCTTGCTATGGTCTCTTTGAAATGTTCTTTTATTGTATGTTTGTTTTCTTTTTAACTTTTTTTTTCATGCAGTTGATTTAAAAAAGAAGGGAAAGTTAAAAAAAAAAAAAAAAAAAGAAAAAAGACAAACAAGGAAAAAAAAAAAAAAAAGATGTAGTGCCCCCTTGAGGAGCCTGTGGAGAATGCAGGGGTATTCGCCTACCCCACCTCCATGGTTGCTAACATGACCACAGACATAGGGGACTGGAGGTTTGATGGGTTGAGCCCTCTACCATAAGTTTTACCCTTGGGAAGACGGTTGCTGCAAAGGAGAGGCTAGGCCTCCCTGTATTTGTGCCTAAGAGTCTCCTCCTGAATGCCTCTTTGTTGCTCAGATGTGGCCCTCTCTCTCTGGCTAAGCCAACTTGAAAGGTGAAATCACTGCCCTCCCCCCTACGTGGGATCAGACACCCAGGGAAGTGAATCTCCCTGGCAACGTGGAATATGACTCCCGGGGAGGAATGTAGACCCGGCATCGTGGGATGGAGAACATCTTCTTGACCAAAAGGGGGATGTGAAAGGAAATGAAATAAGCTTCAGTGGCAGAGAGATTCCAAAACGAGCCGAGAGATCACTCTGGTGGGCACTCTTACGCACACTTTAGACAACCTTTTTTAGGTTCTAAAGAATTGGGGTAGCTGGTGGTGGATACCTGAAACTATTAAACTACAACCCAGAACCCATGAATCTCGAAGACAGTTGTATAAAAATGTAGCTTATGAGGGGTGACAGTGGGATTGGGAATGCCATAAGGACCAAACTCCACTTTGTCTAGTTTATGGATGGATGTGTAGAAAAGTAGGGGAAGCAAACAAACAGATAAAGGTACCCAGTGTTCTTTTTTACTTCAATTGCTCTTTTTCACTCTAATTATTATTCTTGTTATTTTTGTGTGTGTGCTAATGAAGGTGTCAGGGATTGATTTAGGTGATGAATGTACAACTATGTAATGGTACTGTAAACAATCGAAAGTACAATTTGTTTTCTATGACTGCGTGGTATGTGAATATATCTCAATAAAATGATGATTAAAAAAAAAAAAAAGAAGAAGAAGAAATAGGGAGGGAAAGATGGAGGAATAAGGAGATGTGGAATTTAGTTAGTCCTTTAGAGAAACTAGTAAATAGCCAAAAACAACTAGTCTGGAGCAACTGTTGGAGGACATCCGTGACTGGACATACATCATACACCAGTCTGGAATGGGTGGAACAGCTGAGATCACAGCATAGAACTGTAAGTAAAACTCCCCAAACTGTGGAGCTAGCACCCCTCCCCCACTGGCATGGCAGGCTGAATTGGAACAGTTCCCTGTGGAAAAAAAAAGAAGCAGTTTAATAGAAGCAAAGGAAAGTAGCTCAACCAAGCTCCAATTGTGGTTTTAATTAACAAATTTGGACTACTGAATAAAAGCTATGAGAACAGATAAACTGATATACCTGGAGCAAGCAGGAAAGGAACCCTGAGGTCTCTCCCTGCAGAGAGGAGGTGGGACTGATGGAAAAAATAAGAAATAAAAAATAAAAACAGCAGCTTTTGGAGACAGTTGAGTTCAGAATACTGGAAAAGGGCTGTTTCCCAAGCAAAAGGGCACATAGAACCAGATACCAACTCTGGTTGGCCTGTGAAACTGGGGGGGCTATGGACTGGCTCTGAAAAGGGAACATGGCAGCCCATGGCCAGAGCAAAACAGGCCTGCAGAACTTGTCATTGCACAGCAGTCTGCATGACCTTGGCAGCTAAAGTTTAACCTAACATCTTTGTAAGCCAGTAAAGACAAAATGACAAAATAACCTTAAAATGTAATTTTAAAATGAGAAGTAAGCAATGGCATGAGAACTCTTGGTTGCACAAACAGGCAAGATGTAAATGTAAAGTCTTGCACCCAGATTTGAATAAGCATTCATCTATGGCCCCCAGACCTCCCACCATCAAGTATTAAGTTTACTTCCTTTGTGACACTCTTGTGGTTATCTATCAATCACCACCTGCCCCACCACATCAATGTCACAAGACTGTTCCCCCACTTGTACCCTTAGGAATGTCTTTGTTTCAAACCCTTATAACTGGCTTTCTGTCCTCTTTAATTGCATGGTCAACTTCCCTGCAAATGTGATGCCTGCCCAGCATAACAGAGCCGTCATGATCTCTTCATGACTTTTCACCCTGTTGGTAAGCCCTGGATAAAAGTTCATGTTTCAAAAAATGCCTGGTGTCTTCTTTGGCCTCTGGATTGGCAAAGTCCTCATGGGCCAGACAGGGGATTTCTTTCTTTATTCTTTTTTTCTTTTTTTTTTTTTTTCCTATCATTCTAAGTAGCTCATTAAAGAAAGCCTCAGGCATTTTCAGTTGTCAGCCCTGACCCAGGCAAATGTTGAGTTAAGAGAGTCACATAGACAAAGGAAGAAGTCAAGTGTAGAAGACCATCCCCTAAAGGGCATATCTTCCCTAAGAAAAGGGGGAGAGGACCCAGTTTAAGTGGCTGCCGTCCCTCAGAGAATTCAGACCCCAGGGCCTGGGGAAAAAGGGAAAAAAAACAGAAACAACTTAAGCCTGGCTTCTGACACCCATGGCCCCTGACAGGGACAGGGTCTGCTGAGAATTAAAGGCATCACACCTCTTTACACAAGTGGGGAGCTGTGGGCTGACAAGCACCACATACTGGACAGAATAGGAAAAGCACAGCATCTGGAGTCCTCACAGGAAAGTCTGACAACCTTCTGGGTCTCATCCTCAGGGAAATTTGATACTGATTACACCCCCCTCTGGAGACCTGTGCCTGTCTGGTCTGGGAAAATCTGATTTACACCAATTAAGGAAACCAGATGCCTAGACAACGGAAAAGTATGAATCACACTAGGAAAAACAAATATATGGCCCATTCAAAGGAACAAACTTACACTTCAAATTGGATAAGGAGTTGAAACACCTAATTTGTTCAAACAAATCTTCTAAATCAAGTCAGTGAGCTGAAGGAAAATATGGCAAAAGAGATGAAGAATATAAGGAAGACACTGGGTGACCATAAAGAAGAACTCATAAACTTGGAAAAACAAATGGCAGAACTTATGGGAATAAAAGGCACAATACAAGAGATGAAAAACACAATGAAGACATACAATAGTAGATTTGAAGAGGCAGAAGAAAAGATTCATGAACTGGAGTTCAGACCATCTGAAATCCTACACACAAAAGAATAGATAGGGAAAAAAAATGGAAAATATGAGCAGCATCTCAGGGAATTGAATGACAACATGAAAGACACGAATATACATGCCTTGGGTGTCCCAGAGGGAGAAGAGAAGGGAAAAGGAGCAGAAACAATAATAGAGGAAATAATCACTGAAAATTTTCCATCTCTTATGAAAGACATAAAATTACAGATCCAAGAAGTGCTTCATACCCCAAACAGAACAAATCTGAATAGACTACTGCAAGACACTTAATAATCAGATTATCAAATGTCAAAGACAAACAGAGAATTCTGAAACAGCAAGAGAAAAGTGATCCATCACATAAAAGGGAAGCTCAATAAGACTATGTGTGGAAACCAGAAAACCACAGAAACCACAGAGGTGAGAAGGCAGTGGTATGATATATTTAAGATACTGAAAGAGAAAAACTGTCAACCAAAAATTCTATACCTGGCAAAACTGTCCTTCAAATATGAGGGAGAATTTAAAATAGTCTCAGACAAACAGAAAATGATAGAGTTTGTGATCAAGATACCTGCTCTACAGGAAATACTAAAGGGAGCACTACAGGCAGATAGGAAAAAACAGGAGAGAGAAGTTTGGAGATGAGTGTAGAAATTAAAACTATCAAAAAGGGTAAAAAGAGAGAGAAAAAAATAAAATAAGATATGGCATATAAAATCCAAAAGACAAAATGGTAGACAGCAGAATTTACATAGAGTGAAATTAGCCGGAAACAAAATGACAAATACTGTATTGTCTCACGAATATGAACTAACATTAATAAGTGAACCTTGAAAGTTAAAGCTGAGAATTGGGTTCTCAGGAGATAGAAAGACAGTAGAGATCAGGCGTCTGAGGCTGAAGTAGTACAGAATGTTCAACAGGAATGATTGTATAGATCCAGAAATAGCTAGCACAATACTGTGTGATGGTACCACAATATTGTAAGTACTGTGAACAAAGATTAGTGTGATACAGGTGAAAGAGGAAGGCTAGGGGCATGTATGATACCAGAAAGAAAGATAGTGGATAAAGATTGGGACTGTATAACTTACTGAAACCTACAGTGGTCAGTGATGGTGATTAAGTGTACTAACATTTACATGAGGGAGAACAAGTGAATGTCAACATTGCAAGGTGTTGAAAACTGGATGCTATAGGGGAAAAAATACAATCAATGCAAGCTAGAGTCTATAATTAACAGTAACATTGTAATATGTTTCCATTAATTGTAACAGAGGCAGTATACCAAAGCTAAATGTCTGTAAGAGGGGGATATAGGGGAGAGAGGTATGGGATTCTTGGTGTTGGTGTTGTTGTATGACCTTTTCATTGTATTTTTTTCTTCTATCTTTTTTTATTCTTCATTTTTTTTCCTCTTCCTCCTCTTTCACTCCACAAGTAATGGAAATGTCCTCATATAGATTGTGGTGGTAAATGCATAATTATGTGATTATAACAGAATCACTATTTACTTAGAATGGATTGTATGGTGTGTGAATAAAACTGTTTAAAAAATAAACAGAGGAAGAGGGGGCAAGATGGCAGACTGGTGAGCTGTATGTTTTAGTTACTCCTCCAGGAAAGTAGGTGGGAAGCCAGGAACTGCGTGGACTGGACACCACAGAGCAATCTGTCTTTGGGCATACTTCATACAACACTCATGAAAACGTGGAACTGCTGAGATCAGCGAAATCTGTAAGTTTTTGCAGCCAGGGGACCCGCGCCCCTCCCTGCCAGGCTCAGTCCCGGGGGAGGAGGGGCTGTCAGCTCCAGGAAGGAGAAGGGAGAATTGCAGTGGCTGCTCTTATCGGAAACTCATTCTACTGATTCAAACTCCAACCATAGATAGACTGAGACCAGACACCAGAGACTCTGAGAGCAGCCAGCCCAACAGAGAGGAGACAGGCATAGAAAAAAAACAACACGAAAAGCTCCAAAATAAAAGCGGAGGATTTTTGGAGTTCTGGTGAACACAGAAAGGGGAAGGGCGGAGATCAGGCCTTGAGGCGCATATGCAAATCCCGAAGCAAGGCTGATCTCTCTGCCCTGTGCACCTTTCCTTAATGGCCCTGGTTGCTTTGTCTATTAGCATTTCAATAACCCATTAGATCTCTGAGGAGGGCTGTTTTTTTTTTTTTTTTTTTTAAATCCTTTTTGCTTTTTCTAAAACAATTACTCTAAGAAGCTCAATACAGAAAGCTTCAAAGAATTGAAATTTGGGCACGTCAAGTCAAGAGCAGAAATAAGAGAGCTCTGAGACAAAAGGCAATAATCCAGTGGCTGAGAAAATTCACTAAACAACACAACTTCCCAAGAAAAGGGGGGTGTCCGCTCACAGCCACCATCCTGGTGGACAGGAAACACTCCTGCCCATCGCCAGCCCCATAGCCCAGAGCTGCCCCAGACAACCCAGTGTGACGGAAGTGCTTCAAATAACAGGCACACACCACAAAACTGGGCGTGGACATTAGCCTTCCCTGCAACCTCAGCTGAATGTCCCAGAGCTGGGAAGGGGGAGCAGTGTGAATTAACAGAGCCCCATTCAGCCATCATTTGAGCAGACTGGGAGCCTCCCAACACAGCCCAGCAGCCCAGAACTGCCCTGGGGGGACGGCACTCACCTGTGACATAGCACAGTCATCCCTCAACAGAGGACCCGGGGTGCACAGCCTGGAAGAGGGGCCCACTTGCAAGTCTCAGGAGCCATACACCAATACCAAAGACTTGTGGGTCAGTGGCAGAGACAAACTGTGGCAGGACTGAACTGAAGGATTAGACTATTGCAGTAGCTTTAAAACTCTAGGATCATCAGGGAGATTTGATTGTTAGGGCCACCCCCCCTCCCCGACTGCCCAGAAACACGCCCCACATACAGGGCAGGCAACACCAACTACACACGCAAGCTTGGTACACCAATTGGGCCCCACAAGACTCACTCCCCCACTCACCAAAAAGGCTAAGCAGGGGAGATCTGGCTTGTGGAGAACAGGTGGCTCGTGGACGCCACCTGCTGGTTAGTTAGAGAAAGTGTACTCCACGAAGCTGTAGATCTGATAAATTAGAGATAAGGACTTCAACTGGTCTACAAACCCTAAAAGAACCCTATCAAGTTCAGCAAATGCCACGAGGCCAAAAACAACAGAAAATTATAAAGCATATGAAAAAACCAGACGATATGGATAACCCAAGCCCAAGCACCCAAATCAAAAGACCAGAAGAGACACACCTAGAGCAGCTACTCAAAGAACTAAAGATGAACAATGAGACCATAGTACGGGATATGAAGGAAATCAAGAAGACCCTAGAAGAGCATAAAGAAGACATTGCAAGACTAAATAAAAAAATGGATGATCTTATGGAAATTAAAGAAACTGTTGACCAAATTAAAAAGATTCTGGACACTCATAGTACAAGACTAGAGGAAGTTGAACAACGAATCAGTGACCTGGAAGATGACAGAATGGAAAATGAAAGCATAAAAGAAAGAATGGGGAAAAAAATTGAAAAACTCGAAATGGACCTCAGGGATATGATAGATAATATGAAACGTCCGAATATAAGACTCATTGGTGTCCCAGAAGGGGAAGAAAAGGGTAAAGGTCTAGGAAGAGTATTCAAAGAAATTGTTGGGGAAAACTTCCCAAATCTTCTAAACAACATAAATACACAAATCATAAATGCTCAGCGAACTCCAAATAGAATAAATCCAAAAAAACCCACTCCGAGACATATACTGATCACACTGTCAAGCATAGAAGAGAAGGAGCAAGTTCTGAAAGCAGCAAGAGAAAAGCAATTCACCACATACAAAGGAAACAGCATAAGACTAAGTAGTGACTACTCAGCAGCCACCATGGAGACGAGAAGGCAGTGGCACGATATATTTAAAATTCTGAGTGAGAGGAATTTCCAGCCAAGAATACTTTATCCAGCAAAGCTCTCCTTCAAATTTGAAGGAGAGCTTAAATTTTTCACAGACAAAGAAATGCTGAGAGAATTTACTAACAAGAGACCTGCCCTACTGGAGATACTAAAGGGAGCCCTACAGACAGAGAAACAAAGACAGGACAGAGAGACTTGGAGAAAGGTTCAGTACTAAAGAGATTCGGTATGGGTACAATAAAGGATATTAATAGAGAGAGGGAAAAATATGGCAAACATAATCCAAAGGAAAAGATGGCCGATTCAAGAAATGCCTTCACGGTTTTAACGTTGAATGTAAATGGATTAAACTCCCCAATTAAAAGATATAGATTCGCAGAATGGATCAAAAAAAATGAACCATCAATATGTTGCATACAAGAGACTCATCTTAGACACAGGGACACAAAGAAACTGAAAGTGAAAGGATGGAAAAAAATATTTCATGCAAGCTACAGCCAAAAGAAAGCAGGTGTAGCAATATTAATCTCAGATAAAATAGACTTCAAATGCAGGGATGTTTTGAGAGACAAAGAAGGCCACTACATACTAATAAAAGGGGCAATTCAGCAAGAAGAAATAACAATCGTAAATGTCTATGCACCCAATCAAGGTGCCACAAAATACATGAGAGAAACATTGGCAAAACTAAAGGAAGCAATTGATGTTTCCACAATAATTGTGGGAGACTTCAACACATCACTCTCTCCTATAGATAGATCAACCAGACAGAAGACCAATAAGGAAATTGAAAACCTAAACAATCTGATAAATGAATTAGATTTAACAGACATCTACAGGACATTACATCCCAAATCACCAGGATACACATACTTTTCTAGTGCTCACGGAACTTTCTCCAGAATAGATCATATGCTGGGACATAAAACAAGCCTCAATAAATTTAAAAAGATTGAAATTATTCAAAGCACATTCTCTGACCACAATGGAATACAATTAGAAGTCAATAACCATCAGAGACTTAGAAAATTCACAAATACCTGGAGGTTAAACAACACACTCCTAAACAATCAGTGGGTTAAAGAAGAAATAGCAAAAGAAATTGCTAAATATATAGAGACGAATGAAAATGAGAACACAACATACCAAAACCTATGGGATGCAGCAAAAGCAGTGCTAAGGGGGAAATTTATAGCACTAAACGCATATATTAAAAAGGAAGAAAGAGCCAAAATCAAAGAACTAATGGATCAACTGAAGAAGCTAGAAAATGAACAGCAAACCAATCCTAAACCAAGTACAAGAAAAGAAATAACAAGGATTAAAGCAGAAATAAATGACATAGAGAACAAAAAAACAATAGAAAGGATAAATATCACCAAAAGTTGGTTCTTTGAGAAGATCAACAAGATTGACAAGCCCCTAGCTAGACTGACAAAATCAAAAAGAGAGAAGACCCATATAAACAAAATAATGAATGAAAAAGGTGACATAACTGCAGATCCTGAAGAAATTAAAAAAATTATAAGAGGATATTATGAACAACTGTATGGCAACAAACTGGATAATGTAGAAGAAATGGACAATTTCCTGGAAACATATGAACAACCTAGACTGACCAGAGAAGAAATAGAAGACCTCAACCAACCCATCACAAGCAAAGAGATCCAATCAGTCATCAAAAATCTTCCCACAAATAAATGCCCAGGGCCAGATGGCTTCACAGGGGAATTCTACCAAACTTTCCAGAAAGAACTGACACCAATCTTACTCAAACTCTTTCAAAACATTGAAAAAAATGGAACACTACCTAACTCATTTTATGAAGCTAACATCAATCTAATACCAAAACCAGGCAAAGATGCTACAAAAAAGGAAAACTACTGGCCAATCTCCCTAATGAATATAGATGCAAAAATCCTCAACAAAATACTTGCAAATCGAATCCAAAGACACATTAAAAAAATCATACACCATGACCAAGTGGGGTTCATTCCAGGCATGCAAGGATGGTTCAACATAAGAAAAACAATCAATGTATTACAACACATTAAAAACTCGAAAGGGAAAAATCAATTGATCATCTCAATAGATGCTGAAAAAGCATTTGACAAAATCCAACATCCCTTTTTGATAAAAACACTTCAAAAGGTAGGAATTGAAGGAAACTTCCTCAACATGATAAAGAGCATATATGAAAAACCCACAGCCAGCATAGTACTCAATGGTGAGAGACTGAAAGCCTTCCCTCTAAGATCAGGAACAAGACAAGGATGCCCGCTGTCACCACTGATATTCAACATTGTGCTGGAAGTGCTAGCCAGGGCAATCCGGCAAGACAAAGAAATAAAAGGCATCCAAATTGGAAAAGAAGAAGTAAAACTGTCATTGTTTGCAGATGATATGATCTTATATCTAGAAAACCCTGAGAAATCAACGATACACCTACTAGAGCTAATAAACAAATTTAGCAAAGTAGCGGGATACAAGATTAATGCACATAAGTCAGTAATGTTTCTATATGCTAGAAATGAACAAACTGAAGAGACACTCAAGAAAAAGATACCATTTTCAATAGCAACTAAAAAAATCAAGTACCTAGGAATAAACTTAACCAAAGATGTAAAAGACCTATACAAAGAAAACTACATAACTCTACCAAAAGAAATAGAAGGGGACCTTAAAAGATGGAAAAATATTCCATGTTCATGGATAGGAAGGCTAAATGTCATTAAGATGTCAATTCTACCCAAACTCATCTACAGATTCAATGCAATCCCAATCAAAATTCCAACAACCTACTTTGCAGACTTGGAAAAGCTAGTTATCAAATTTATTTGGAAAGGGAAGATGCCTCGAATTGCTAAAGACACTCTAAAAAAGAAAAACGAAGTGGGAGGACTTACACTCCCTGACTTTGAAGCTTATTATAAAGCCACAGTTGCCAAAACAGCATGGTACTGGCACAAAGATAGACATATAGATCAATGGAATCGAATTGAGAATTCAGAGATAGACCCTCAGATCTATGGCCGACTGATCTTTGATAAGGCCCCCAAAGTCACCGAACTGAGCCATAATGGTCTTTTCAACAAATGGGGCTGGGAGAGTTGGATATCCATATCCAAAAGAATGAAAGAGGACCCCTACCTCACCCCCTACACAAAAATTAACTCAAAATGGACCAAAGATCTCAATATAAAAGAAAGTACCATAAAACTCCTAGAAGATAATGTAGGAAAACATCTTCAAGACCTTGTATTAGGAGGCCACTTCCTAGACTTTACACCCAAAGCACAAGCAACAAAAGAGAAAATAGATAAATGGGAACTCCTCAAGCTTAGAAGTTTCTGCACCTCAAAGGAATTTCTCAAAAAGGTAAAGAGGCAGCCAACTCAATGGGAAAAAATTTTTGGAAACCATGTATCTGACAAAAGACTGATATCTTGCATATACAAAGAAATCCTACAACTCAATGACAATAGTACAGACAGCCCAATTATAAAATGGGCAAAAGATATGAAAAGACAGTTCTCTGAAGAGGAAATACAAATGGCCAAGAAACACATGAAAAAATGTTCAGCTTCACTAGCTATTAGAGAGATGCAAATTAAGACCACAATGAGATACCATCTAACACCGGTTAGAATGGCTGCCATTAAACAAACAGGAAACTACAAATGCTGGAGGGGATGTGGAGAAATTGGAACTCTTATTCATTGTTGGTGGGACTGTATAATGGTTCAGCCACTCTGGAAGTCAGTCTGGCAGTTCCTTAGAAAACTAGATATAGAGCTACCATTCGATCCAGCGATTGCACTTCTCGGTATATACCCGGAAGATCGGAAAGCAGTGACAC